>NC_024309.1:1083214-1100077 GCF_000523025.1 Cynoglossus semilaevis | reverse complement strand
TAATTTTTACCTATTATAGTCTGGACTAGCCATGGGTAAACTGCGGCCCAGGGCCTGAATACGGCCCGTTAGGCTTTTTAATCTGTCCGCCTTATCCAAATTATATTATTAAATTATATTATCATGAGACTTCTGTCATTTTGTCTTTTCCCTGCAACCTCCATGTTTTCCCAATAGGTGGCACACTCCTGGGATGAGATGTATCACTGTCCACTTGACTGTTTCACTTTGATACAGTATTTGTTTGAGCTTTCAACCCGTTCATAAAATTGGGGTCAGTGGGTGCATAATAAAATCCGATCAACGGCTATATGTCTAATTAATTAATAATAATTAATTATTAAAAAACATGTTAAGTTGTGTAAAAAAACCAACTTTTTTTTAAATTGGTGCCTTCTACAATCTTAGGTAGCTGTGTTTTTTTTGTGTGTGTGCAAGTTTGCAACTCACTTCATCTCAAAAATAAAAACAAGTATAATTAGGAAAAAGTTTGGAGTTCAAAGGATTTTTCTACTTTGCAGGGAAGAAAAAAAAGTGTATATATCTTTATATAAGTGCACTTACATGTTATCCAATTCAGAGCATAATTGTGGCTGCGATTATTGTTTCCTTAGCGAGGGTCAAGGATTAACCACATTTTTCCATTAGATGAGATAACAACAGTAAAAAAATCTCACAGGCCCTGGAGACATATTTCCAGTCCAAATGGTGTTTTAACTGCGAGTAGCATTAAGGAATACGAGAGAGATTTTATTTATGGAGCAGACACGAGCCACGTGGACGTGTTTATAGGTGAGGAAATGAATAGAACAGGTTATATAAACCTTCAGATAGAACATTAGGTGGAGCATTAAAATCACATTTAAAGCAATTAAGGGAGGCAATCCAGAGCAAGTCAATAATATATTAATTACGGGCTTTAATTAAACAATGTGACGATAAACTGTTACTGTATTTCTCAGTAAAACTGGAGCAGAGCGCCGCTGTTCTGAAGTCTGCTCCTGTACCTTGACCTTGTTTTCTCCTGGGAGACAGTACAGTACAAATATATATACATACAGTATATCATAATTTTATTTATTACATATTTCAGGGGTCCCCAACTACATTTGTCAGAGGGCCAGGATTTTCAAATACAATAAAATAAAAATTACATTTTTGTCTAAAATGATGATTTCATGTTTATTTTGGAATTTAGACACGGACCAGAGTGGATGGTTAATCGTCTGGATTCTGCTGGTTTGGGGCCGCCAGTTGATTATCACTGACATATTCTACCGTAATTTCCTGTCTATAAATCGCTACTTTTTTAGATTAAGATGAAATAAAATTTAGCTAAGAAAAAAATCCAGAAAGATGAAATAACTATTTTCAGGCACAATGCTTGGCGGGCCACAATTAATGCTGAGACCATAAAAAACTTGACTGTGGGCCAAAATTGGCCCCCAGGCCTTACTTTGGATGTGCTTGTTACAAGCAAGCATGCTGTTTGAATTAAGATTTACTGCAAAAAGAAGGTAGAAAACCTAATGGTTTTAATGTATGTATGTTTTTTTAACCGCTAATGTTTTCATTAACTATTTTCATGACATTAATTTTAGCTTCTTAGCATTGAATCTTATATTTGTTTTACTTACGTTTTTGAGCAACGTTTTACTAAATTAATCGATCACAGCGTGTTCCTGACCGCACTGAGTAACGGTTGCCGAATGTGAGAAGTTTCTCCACATTTCTGAAGAACTGAACTTTTAACTCTAAGCGCAGGATTGCTTGTTGTTTTTGGTGATAATCACAAAGGTCAACATCAGTCAATACAGCTTAGGACATGAGGAGACCTTTTGAAAAACAATAAGGTTTCAAATCCATTGTTACAGCCCCGGTATTTAGAATCTGCAAAAGGTTATTAAGCGCTGCCATTATGGTGATCGATGGTAATATTAGACAAGTCTCTGTAATAACACAGGTGAAGTCAGTAGGGAGCAGGCTAGTTCAGCGAAGTCATCAAAAAAGTTTCCACATGTTGCACTTTATTTGTACTTTTTTTTTAAGTATCAGCTCTACATTTTGCATGTACTTCTTCAAGACGGTGATTTGTTAAGAGCTGCTTCTCCTTTGTTTTTGTTCACATAAAAAGTAATCTTCCCGATAAAAAAAAACATTAATTAATAGTGACCCGTTAGCTAAATACTTTTATATTTAATAAAACTAAATTTAGTGCACTAAAAGCACTGTCTGGAAAAGCCTGTCACTGGAGTCAGATTAGATAAAGTAGCTGTGGGCTTTAAGCTCACTTTATTCATCATGATGCTATTAAAAACCTGGACTAACAGATATCGGAGCAGCTCGCTGTCTGGGGTGGCCCACATCAACAGAACTGGATCCATACAATCCCCTGGTAGAGACTAGAGGGTGGGAGTCCAGGCCTAGATTTTTTTTTTCCTGGGTAAATGCTTCTTACTGCTTTGTTTAGAGGAAGCAAACTCTCCATGTGACAATAAATGGTTCAGCATTTGATTAGACGTGTATGTTTTTGTGGAGAAAGCCTTAAGTGTAATCTTGCATAAATGTAGACCTACATTACACTGACCTCATTCATTCAGGTACATTTTATACATGAAATAAAATATCACAGTTTTTATGCCGAATGCACTTATTTTTCCTGTAACTATGACAGTGTTTTTCTTGACTTGTGTTAATTAGAGCTTTGGGTGCAGCCTGATAGATTTAAGATTGCATTGTATGAGACTTTCTATGACAATATTTCACAAATACAAACAGTCCTTTAGTTTAACTTCTAGTTGAATTCTTACAATGTAGAAACAGTAATTATTAATTATTAATTAACAGTAAATATTACTATTGGATATGATGGATGGATGGATGGATGAATAGCCAGGTGGGTGGTTGGATGGATGGTTGGATGGGTGGTTGGTCAGATTAATGGATGGATGCTAGGTTGGTGGTTGGATAGATAGATAGATAGATAGATAGATTTTCTTATCATAAAATATGAATGATGGAAGGTTGAATCCAATTCAGAATTGACCCTAAGTCATATCAAGGTTATTTTTTGTTTGTTTTTTTTTGTCTCATGCACAAACATCCGCACTGCCAACATTTGCAGAGGCTTTACGGTCACAATAGGAAAGTCACTGAGGTCTTGAGTGAAAGATATTTTATTTCACACAAGAATTATATATATATTTTACAATACTTTTGCAAAGAAATTCACATTATTGTTTTTCCTTCAGAAGTATTGCACTGCAACTTGGTCTCTTTATTTATACAGAGAGTATGTATTACAAGCAACTTATAAGAAAAGAAGTGAAGTGATTGGATTTGTATCAGTATCTGCAGATACTCCAGGTTACTATATCAACAGCAGACACTCAAATACAGCATTTAGTGTCAATCAAGATACTCTTTAGTTCACATCAGTGACATACAGGCATCCTAATCCAGTGGTTTTCAAAGTGGGGGCGCTAGCAGGACCTCCCGAAAATTGGAGGGAAGATGTGTCGATGTGTAGACCCTGGTGGTTTGCGTCTGTTATGATGCTACTCCTCTCTTCAATCTAGTGTGTAGCTAGCTTGCGCAGGGTGGACAAAAATAAACTGAAGGAGCAGCTCAACAGTTTATTATTTAGTGGAAATATACAGCAATAAAAACATGTTTACGCTCTGTACTAATCTAATATCTGAAGAAGCCTGACCAGAAGTACCTTAATGTAACAATTGCACCTAAAAGACCTACCTCGAACATTTAAACCAGACCATGTAACTCAACAATGCATGTGACCTTAGGAAGTCACATGGCAGCTATTGGTGCTTTGACCATTATTAGTGAAATGTTGAAGCATAGCAGGTTTATTTTTTTCCACAGAAGGGCTGGAAGATACTACATAGCAGTACAATAATGAGTGTCCTGTAGATAGAAATAATGGTCGCCCACTTCCTCCTGTAAGTGTCTCTACACTCCCTTAGCTCATCCCTGAGTTCATGCTGAAACCTCCTCAGGCTTCGCGTGTCTCCTGATATGAAGGACTCTTTTTCTCCTGTTAAGACTAAAGTTCCACTCAAGAACCATCTGTGGCTTGTCCATCACGCTGTCAGTGTCCTCACTCTGAATCCCAGTCATTAATCAAGCTAAAAAATGAGGAATGGACTGGCATTTCAATAACTTTGAACTACAATAACTGAGGCTAACTGCCTGGTAACGAGGCAAAAATGAGCTCACTTTTTCTGCAAGGCATTTACCTTTCTGCACATTTTGGCCTTGTATTTTCACTCTGTTAATAAATTAGGTTTATGCGCAATGTAAGGACTAAAATCGAACAGGATGAAACTTCACCTTAGCTTTTTTTATACCAGTTATCAGGATCGAACATAAATAAAAAACACCTGATACTTAAGCCCAAATTCTCAAATGCTCAATGCTTTGTGTGACATATAGCTTATCCAATCCGATACTTAAACCCAAATGCTCAAATGCTCAATGCTTTGTGTGACATGCCATAAATAATGGCATGTGGGAGGATAAGGAAGGAATCGGATTGCTATCGATGTTGGCCGATACTCCAAGTTACAGTATCGGGATCAAAAATAAAAAAAAGTTCTATTAAACCATCCTTAATTTAATCATTTGGATTACTCAAGAATATTTGTTGTGTAAAACATATACATGTAGCTGCTGTTATTTGTCTAGAGTGCCCTCTAGTGGATGTTAGTGAGAAAATAACAAACTATTTTTCAGTGGTACAGGGATAGCAGAAACTGGTACACAAGCCTAGAGTGCCCTGTCAGTGTGAAAATATCAAACATGTGAAATGATATATTGTAATATATGTCGCACCTGAGTATAAGTCGCAAACCCAGACAAAGGATGAAAAAACTGAGACTTATACCCTGGAAAATATGTTACTCAGGTTTTATCCGTTAGCTAATTGGATATGTTACTCCTGACTGTGTCAAAAAACCCAAGTGAGGCCTTGGAGATGAGCCGCAGTGTTGTGAATATCCCGGAGACGGTTGAGGAGTGCCGACGATTTGTCACATAGGATGAGTGCTATGTAATGACAACATTCATCTTAGACTGCGAAGTCTATCCAGTCATTGGCCTCTCAGTGTGGCTGCACACCTACAGAGAAGAGGAACTCCACTGTGCTAACAGAGCCAGGCACATCTGCTGCAGTGTAACCACTGGGCTTCTGAAGGACAGATGGTACAGCCTCGGGAGGAGAAGTGGTCATACAAGCCAGGGAAAGTGTGCCAAGCTATAAAGGTGTGCATACTGCCTCATGATATGGCACGCTAAAGGAATGCGCCTTTCCACCCCGATGCTTATTACAATGCTGGCTGGAGCCTCTGCCCCCAGGTGTTTGGAACAAACACCAATGCTGTCCATGAGCATATGGATGTGCATCCTTTGTAAAAACATAGGGAGAGAAGAACTTTTTTTTTTCAATTTCAATTCAATTCACTAATTTCACATGCTTTTATTTCCATAAAGTTCAGTCTATCTGTAGTCTGTAGTTCATAAAGTTGCTGTTAGAGATTAATGTGTGTTGTCTTTGATTAATTGACACCAACAATTTTGGTCCTCTAATCAGAAATGAATGGCTAGTTTTGATGATGATTTAATGCCTGAGTTTATTCAATATGGATGGTCTACAGTGTAGATTATGTGTCAAACTCAAGGCCCACGAGCTTAATGTGACCCACCAAGTCATTTCCTTTTTTTTATTATACAAAAAAGCAATGTACAATTTTTGTAACTTTAATAAATAATAATCAATTGCAGAAATATATATTATTACATTGTGGATTAGTTAAAGCTGTATAGTCTTAAGGTTGAAACCAACCCTTCAAGGGGAACTGTATTGCTGATGTGACCCCCTGGTGAAAATGAGTTTGACACCCCTGTTGTAGATGATGTTCCCCAGACCAGGGATTGGGAACCCCTGATCTAAACTTAAGTCTTTATTCCTATAAATGCTCAATTCTATTCTCATTATCGCATTACTCTACTCCCAAAATTAAAAAAGAAATTGTATCCTCAATGTGACCAGAAAACCTATACGTTGAATCTGAACAATGCAGTGTTTTGTTTTGTTTTTTTGACAAACAAACAACACATCTAATTTGTCTGGGAGATAAAGGTTTTCTGTCTGCTTCCTATCTGCCAAGGAGGTCCTCAGATCATCAAAGAAAGGATGAAATATGATGAGCCAGGAAATAAAAAATGTATCGGCGCTGATGAATAATTTACCTTTTGGATGTGCTTACGGATCTTGATTTACTCCACATTTCTAACTTGAAGGTGTTATTTTTCGGATTTAAAGTCAGATTTTTTTATAAAAAGAGAAAAATGTGAGCACATTAATCGTATTCTTTGACACATACAACCTGAAGGTCGGTCGGTGATGTATCGTTGTGTTCGTAAAAGTGTCTCCGCAGATATAATTTCCTCCTGAAACTTTACACAAGTCCGAGCTTAGTGGCTACATAACCGCGGATGTATTTCAAATAAATACGACAATTTCTTTATCGTTTATTACAGCATTTGGGTTTTTTTTAGTCATGCTTACCATACGTGCATGAGCTCAAGGCTGCAGAAAGCAACAGAGAAAATAAAAGAATGAAACATGGTTGTACATTTGTTGCGCACATTTTACGGTCTAAAAGTCTTGCTTGATGAATTTCTCTGTGCTTAAATTGTTAGTTAGAAACTAACTGGAAAGGTGTAACCTTTTCCTAGCTCAAAGTATTACCATGTGACTAAAACAATGGTATAATAACTGCATTTACCAAATTATTATAGTTAAATGTACTAGTATTGGACCTGAGTATTTTGATTAAGGGTACATTTGATAAGATGTCCCCGGTGCGACTGACAACATCAATTCCTCACATGCAGGTCCTCAGTTCACGAAATCGACCTATGTTTCATGGTTATGTCGCCATCTCCCATAAATTTATTAGGAAAGTCTTGTTCCATCATTCTGACATCAGTAACACAAATTTTGCACATGAAATAGTAGAACGGAATACATTATGACATCTCACTGTACGCAGAGGACAGCTTTGTTTACATTTGCCGGTTGCATGTCATACATTGGACTACGCTACATTTTCTTTTTTTTCATATGTGTTGTCAGATAGCAGTTAGCTGTGGCGTATCGTGTAATCACCTCTCTTTCCATAAGATGAATTCAGCTACTCGTTTGTATTAAAATATATGTTTTTAAGTAAACTGTGAAAAAACAAACCAAAAAAAGCCTGAAATTAAAATATATTGTCTAACATTAAATTTTAACTATCACTAAAATTTTAATGCTAGGCTAATAAATTGTAGAGATTTAAGATCTCCCAGCTGGACAGGGATGACCTGAGTCATACATTTATTCTCTGATTAATTAGCCCGTCTGTGATTAAAAGTAAAATGTATTGCTTTTGCAAGATGTTGCTACATAATCCAGATTGGACTCAAACAAATTGAAATGCCTTCTATTAGACATATCTGTTAAACTGAGAGCAGCATACTTGTGATAAGCAACACGTGTAAAACTCTGGCTCACAGTGTAATTATATTTGGCCCGCAAAATCATATCAAATGTGTACCAGAATTGGCCTCCCAGTATATATCCCCTATATACTGGCAGGATTTGTAGTATTAGCGGTGTATGCGCTTTGTTATAGCACATACATTTTTTTTTCATGGTTGGCTTGTGAAAAAAGAAGAATAAAAAGGAACTTGAAAGGCTACAGATAAAAATGACATAATAAGAGACAAATACTACTGATTTCTTATTAGGCAACCCTGGGTGGTTCCCAAAGTGGGGGGCAGGGTCCCTTAGTTTGCACAGAAGAACTATTGCATAGGGATATTTCAGTTTCGATATTGTATTTAGCTTTGATTGTTCCATAGAAAGGAAATTGCACTGCTTTATAATTTTTCTTTCTTTAACAGTTTTTTACAGTTTAGTTGGAATTACAGTTTTTACATATTTTTCGATGGAGATGTAGCGCAATATCTGTGAATGTGTTGCTATGTGTCAAAAATAATTCTACTTACAAAAGTGAAACAACTCACAAACTTTTGTGAGGGCCCAATGCCAAAGACAACATTTTCACATAAGTCTGCTGGTAAATGAGTTGCATCGTTGCTGCTTTTTTTTATAATAGTGTTCCCTCTCTACTGTACATCACTCTTCTCCTTTCCCTCCCTCAATACATCAATTTTTTTAATCTGATCTTTGCTATATCGCGAAATATAGCAACGAATAAAGACATAAAATAATTATACATACGAAAATGTTGGCTTTATAAATGTGGATAAATGTCTAGTTTTTAAATTGAGATAAGCCCATTTGCGAATGATCGCTGGTAGCTTTGTTTACCTTGGTGAGATCGTACACAGCATACTATTGGCTAATACAATGCGTACTCTGTGTACTATTGGCTAATTGAGCATGCTCTTCTGTTCCTCACGCCGATTGGCTCATGTTGCATAGTAGCATCTCTCAGTATCTCCCCTTGTCTGTCGGCCAACTATATAAAGTTACATCATACACTACAATCCAGGTGACTCGCCTGTTTCTGTCAACTCTGTGTCCTCCTATCCTGCCCTCTCTTGTGTACTGTCTCTGAGCTCCCAGTCTCTGACAGGCCGTCTGTTCAGCTCTGCACTGTCACTTCCATTACTGCTCCGTTCACCTGACTTTCCTGGTGCTCTCGCTCCCTCGTGTTGCCCAGAGTCACTAGAGTCTGAGTCTTTGTTTGCACCTGCCTGCCAGGATTATCCTCACCGTCACCCCTCGCCCCCTTCTCCGAAGCGTTGCTGAAATATTTGACCTTCACATGATGTGAAGTTCATACCACTTATTTTAAATTGTGTGGATAAATAAACAAAATTATTATTAAATAAGCCAGTATTTGCTAAATAAACATGACTAAATACAAAAACACAATAGCTCGGGGTCCCAAACTCATTTCACTTGGGTGCCATTGAACGTCAGTTAAAAACTCATTATAATTTAGAATTTTTTTAATTTGTTTTGCTTTATCCTGAACCAAACTGTATATTATAATGGTGCAAATGAGTACAACTAATGATTAATGACACAAAAACAAATAAAAATAAATATTAAAAAGTTCCTCAAAGGCAAAATAAAATCGTTGTAGCAATAAAATGTAGCTGTTGGACGTATTGTGGGAGATTCATGAGCTAGAAGTGACCTCCGAGCCAGGGGTTTGAGACCGCTGGTAATAATGGTGTCTACAGAGCAGAGCAGTGTTTCTAAGCTGACTCAGTAAATTGCTATTTCTGCTCAGAAATCCTAAAAAGAAATACACCTTTTTTTGCTGCCAAAGGTTTAAATTTATACATAGCACACTGACAATACCTATTGGTATACAAATATGGGCATGTGTCATTCTTATAGGTATTCTGTACAAGTCATTTGGCCAGGCTGCAATGCTGATTAATTTACTTCTGCTGAAACAATCTAAATGTAAATTGGACCTCTCTATCTGTGTCTCCCAGACTATAATGAGAAGAGAATTTAAATGGCCCGGTTGCTTTTCATCCATTCTGATGCAAAGTTGAAATTTATAGAGATGACTTATGTGTAAACAAAAGAAATTATGTACAGAAAAAAAAACACACCTCACAGCCTCAACTGGAGACCTATGGAGCATAAAGTTTGTCAGGTAATGGTCTGCGGAGAGCTGTAACCGTCAGCTGTGTTTCATTTTGATGTCTCTCCGTAGACTTTTTTTGCTTTTGTTTTAGGGCCTGTTAACAAAAAAGTCAGACCATGTGTGAGCTTGTTGTCTGTCTTTTCGGCACTTTCAATAAAAAGGAATAGCATTCGCTGTGGATAGTTATGGCTTTTAAATAACATAACAATCCTCCATGATTGATTCTCAGGAATAAAATTAAAAATGTCTATATATAAAAAAAAGTGTCTCTTCACCTACACACTCATTGGAGGTGTTTGCGTGCTTGCTACCCTCAAGTAAAACCTACAATCATCGAGTCTAATAATAATATAATAATAATAATATATATATATATGATATATAATTTGTCTCCTTAACATTATTATATGTATGTGCAAATGTTTTTAAATCGTATTTAGAGATGGTTCAATCAATACTCAGGATCTGTATCAGTCCAATATTGGTCATAAAATTCAGGGTCCATCATAAAGAAAAAAAAAACTATATCTAGTCTGTTCAGATTCCCAGTACCAACTGCTCAACTAAACATGCCTTTAAAAAGTACACAGCATCAGCCCGCAGCATCCTGGAGGAGAAAAGAAGGTATCAGACTTATAACAGAGTCAGCACATACTTTAATTTGCAGCATTGGTATTTTGTGTTTAATAATATGTTTGCTTACAACAAAGCTTAAGTTATCATTACTAATATTATTAACATATCTCTTTCTACCTACAGAAGCTCAGCAAGGACATCATTAGCATTTTTCTATGGGACAAAAACCAACAATATCAAAGGGACTATTGTTGAAATCTGTAATGGAGTCAGTGTGGTTCAGAGAATCAACAAAGGATTGAGAACTGCAACCCATTTGGACCAACTTTCTGATTCAGTATTCAATACATGACACAAAGAGCACGTAACCTTGTATTCCCACTACATCCTCACTGGCTGTTTACATCTTACCACATTCTTCCTCTACCTCCTCTCTTTGTTGTGTTTCACATGTTTACAGCACTGACAGCAGTGACACGCACAGATGCTACATTTGTATGTATTTATTTATATATTGATAATTATGAGCTTAAGTAAAGTTAAGTAAACATTGTCTTTGGATGTTCAAATAGTTCATTTTTTTATATTTAAAGAATTGCTAGGAACACAACATAATATGAGCATCAGTTGTAACAGGGTGCAATACAGCTAGCTGTAGTTACCCTGGGTAGAGGGCAGGGAAGGTGCAATCTGATACTATAGATGGGTATTGGTCTAATATTGATCAGAATTTCAGGATCAAATATCTAAAAAAAACCAAAAAAACAACTAGAGCACATATTCGATTGATAACAGCATCAGCAGATGCTCCAAGTTGTAGAAGTGGTATCAAACATAAAAGAGTTAGTTAAGGGACTACCCAGAAGTTCTTCTTCCGTCATTCAACGTGCAAAATGTGCAGTTCTCACTAATTCTTACCACAAACTTGTTTTAATGAGTAAACAGGATCATGCTTATTTTTGTCAACAGATATTGGTGTAACTGCCAATTTTGGATCCACTAAAATACTACAATAACATGGATGGTACCATCCATTTACAACCATGACATGTACCTTGCTTAAGGTTGGCTAACATGGGGTCACAGTAAAGGCACTCAACAGTGCCCCTGTCTGGAACTTGATGTTTAAACTTGTTGAATCATGGGACTCCACAACCACAATAGGTATTTTCTGAATAATCCAAAAATTAAGGTTTTCTATTTATTTATTCATTTTTTTAACGAGATTTAAAACAAGGTTAGGTCTCCCTTCGTTTCTGCCTTGCTTCTTTGTTTGTTTCCTTATCTCCAGGCTCACTTTCCTTTCATTGTGCCTGCGTGATATATGTAACAAATCTGAACGTCGTAGAATAATTTGTTCACTCTAAATCAGTTGCTGTCTTTCATCATTTGTCTTGTGTTATCCCATTTCTTTTTGTCGTGACTGTCGTTCCCTGTGTTTCTCTGTGTTTCCTTTTGTTTTCCCTATTCTTGTGTTGTGCACTTGTCTCTGTCTGTGTGGTGGGCGTGGCACATTTCCCTGACTCTGCCTGGTTAATCACCGAAGCACACATGCCGTTCCTCAGCACCTGCCTTCAATCAACCCATCACTCTGGGTAAGAAAAACCCTGGCCTTTCTCCCACTCATCTTCAGATCGTTTGTTCAGCCACCGTGGTAGCTAGCGTCCCGATTGACTTTAACTATTGTTCTTTGTGATTCCTGTTGATTTAGGAAATAATCTTTAATGAACGATCTTCTTGTGCTCAGGTACACCTCCTGCTACCTGCTTGCCTGCTCTCCACCCGCCAGATCTGGACAGCCTACACTCTGTAACTCCTTCTTCTCATTATTGGACCCTCTCCTTCCCCTTTGTCTCCCACAGCAAAATAAATCCTTGTTTCTCACTTAATGTCATCTGAGCCTGCATGTGAGTGACATTGTGAGTCTCAAATGTTGCAAGAACATCAGAGCCAACCTAGCCTGTTACTTCATATAAAACAAAAATTCAAAACACAGAAGTTTAGAAACACCCGGGTGATCCTTGTCACCCTTCGAGTGGAGTCCAGGTGGATCTGCTTATTACACGGTATTTAATCTGCTTTCCAGTGCCTCAAACACAGAATGTGGATCCTGTTCAGCATCTACACGAACTGCATCTGGAAACACAGACTGCAGAGCAGCTGTGTGTGTCCTGTATTCCGCCAGCGCTCGCTTAACACTTTCTTCGCTGTCATCTGGTCGGGTCATCAGTCTATTCCGAATCAAAGTGCTTGGAGCAGGTCGAGTAACAGCGTGATACCTCTCTCCGGTTACTGGGTCTGTTGCTCTCTTGCTCAGTCTCTCCAAACAATCATCGTCCGTCAGCTCCAGAAAGAAAACTCTGTTTGGCTGCTGTTGAGTCTCCTTCAACATGGTGGCTTGCTGCAGATCTCGTGGAAACCCATGCATGACCCAGCCTCTGCAGCTGCAGTCAACAAGTCTGAGTCTTTGCTCTATTATCTGCAGCACAAGGTTATCTGGGATTGGCTGGCCCTCATTCAGGTAAGGTTGGATCATTTTACCCAGTTCGGAACCCTCGGCTGCTACAGATCTTAAAAGATGGCCGCAACAAACTTCCACAATCCTGTATTTTTGTGACAGCAGTCTGGCCTGCTGACTCTTTCCTGATCCCGGTGGACCGAACAGGAGGATTCTCGGTGTTCTGGAACGACGGTGAGTCTTTACAAAAGCCAGAGCTTGTTGCGAGACATCAGCGTGTGGTTGGTCGCTGTTGATGATCTTCAGTACGTGTTGATAGGCAGACATGAGGCCTGTGACTTCACAGCGGAAGAGTTGAAGCTGCGCAAGATGCTGCTTTTCTGATAGTCCCAACCCTTTTGCGAGACGCTGAACTACATCATCATCAACCTGCCAGATGAAGGTCTGATGGTAAACATCTCCAGTCACCGGGTCCACCAGTTTCCCCTTTCTTCTCTCCATCAACACATCACTGGAAGCTTGAAGCATCACTACATGTTCAGGAATCACCCCCACCTGCTGAAGATTCAGAGCCAATAGACGAGTCTCGGGGATTCCTTCCAACACCCAGCCGTTGTTGAAGCAGTCTGCCTCGCTAAGTCTCTGCTGGATTATTTGGACCATAAGCTCAAGAGGAACCTCTCGCTGTTCGACCGTGTACTCGCGCGCCTGTTGGCTTAGCTCTGTTTGTTCCTGCAGTAAACTTTCTTTAGTCACGTGAACGGCACCCAACTCAACACTGAGCTTCTTGGATACAGTGCGCTTACCGACAGCCGGAGGACCAAGCACCATTATCCTAGGAATGTCTGCTCTCCTTTGCAAAAAACCGATCAGGTAGGCGATCGGATCGTCAGGTCTATCAACGACCAGGCTGGACACCATGCTCTGCATCAAATGGAAAATGCCATATTTGTCTGCATACACTGACATCTGGGGAGGAATTCGCAGAGGTTTCACCGTCTCGTCCATTGGGAGTAGAAGAAGAATGACTTTCGAAAGAAACAAGAATACCAGGGAAAACCAAGGTCCTCGAGCCTGTTGTATTTTGGTGGCAGTTGGAACCCTGTTGTTACATTACCGCTATCTTAGTGCTACCTTGTGAGTTTTTTCTGCGTCTCTGGTGTTTTATGGCTGAAGGCACATTATTTTATTTTCCTGGCAATCTAACTGCATTCTTTAATTTACCCAGGATGAAAAAAAACACAGCCTTTATTTGTCCCTTCCAGGAAAAACCAAGCACGGTCGAATGAGTAACTTTTGAACTGACACCAGCTTTTATCTTGCAGAAAGATCAAAGCCAAAGAATTTTGGTAGTTGACTTTTTTCTTTTGCAAACTCTGCATGGTTATGATTATCATAGACAGCAGAGGCAGTGAGAGTGTCGAGCTGCATTAGGCCCTTGGTAATGATTGGGGGGAGAGAGGGGTGACGGGAGCTGGTGTCGACAGCTTCCACTGTAGCAGCTGCTCGAGTACAAAGGTTTGTGGATCAATAAAGCTGGTTGGTGCTGAGTAGAGGACTATAAGCTAATTTAAAGTTTAAGACTGAATATAGGTGTCTCCTAAAATAAACAGTCATAGCCGTAGGCTTTTTCTACGGTATATGCGGATAAGCACAAGCTCCGAAACAGTCAAAGATGTGTTTGCAAAGTGAGAGCAAAGTGAAGACATAGGACACTACTGCAACATAAGAGGTGCTACCTGTCAGTGATGTGTGCATCAATTTTGTGGTATTGATATATCGATACTTACATGAGTATCAATTGAATATTGACTCTCTTTACTAACTCTCATAAAGTTAGTAACGTAATAATCAATTAATGAAAAAATTGACACATGACACATCCACATCTTTTAGGGTTTTTTATGCTAAACTGATCCATGCATGTCATGTGACCAGTGACCAGAAGAGAGCAGTGACTCCATGTGTAGTATCGATATTGGTATCAAAAAGAATTGCCAGAAAGTAATGGGTATGTTAACAAATCAAAGAATTTTAGTATCACATATTACTATTACCTATCAAGATGAAGAAAATCACAAATGAAAAATGACCGAGAGAGAAGGTCAAACCTGACGATTAGCTGTAAGACATGCTAGTGTGGAAGTAAAGGTAAAAAGAGAGAGAGAGAGAACGAGATAATCAAGGCATCTACTTATTTCAGGTGGGATCAAAGGATGATTTTAAAATATAACACAATATGTCAACTGCTGCTAACCTGTGTAGCAGACGCACTGTAAAAGAGAAACATTTCCCTCTATTCATTCTGTTTTCTCAGCTGTGTTAAGAGTCCTTGAAAAATAAGCAAACTTCTGAACCTGCTGTATATATTTATATTTATATTACCGAGGGTACGGCAAGTATTCAGACCACCTTACATTTTTCACTCATTTAAGTTCATTGTTTTCCTCAATAATGTATACAGCACCCCATATTGACAGAAAAACAGAATTGTTGACATTTCTGCAGATGTATTAGTATTTTACTTCTATTGCTGCTACTTAAAATCAATGGTGTCTACTTTGGTTTTATCCTGCCTGTGTTCCCTGGTTCACAGTATTTTCTTGTCATCCAATTTTTATATTTTGTAAGTGCAAGCTGCCAGTTTTCAGATTGAGAACCTTGATATAATGTACATTGTAATTTGGCACAAAACACACAGACAAAAAAAAAAAAAAAAAAAAAAACGGGGGGAAATGGAAGACTTTCAAGATCCAAGGTAGTTTGAGAGCAAGCATGCTGCATGGCAGCATTAAATGACACTGAACGAGGTCACTGACAATAAAGTGCTTGATTTGTGGAATAGTCCTGCTTTTTACTGGCTGTGCTTACCTCCTGCAAGGAATAAGAACAGCGCGGCCCAAAATGGCACCTAATTCATTCCAGGTAAAATTGCCTACTCTGCGCAAATGCCAAAAAATATTTTTAGGCTTCCTCAGGCTGTGCTGATAGAGCATGTACTTTAAAGTCCTCCTCTCAGTGCTAAACTCACTGACTTACTGCTGACTCCTAATCTATAGATGCTCAACATTTTGCATTGTGAACTACCTAATGTGTGAAAAAAGACGGATGTGACCTGTTTTTGACTTTATGGTTTGTTTTAACATTACCTTTATTTGACGGAAAAAAAATATACGCAGTGTGTTGGGATTATAGACCAGTGCTTCCCACATTTTCGATTCCAAGGCACCCCTCCCAAACAGTATTAGCTTCTGGCCGGGGACTCCCCTTGCAAACCCATAGACAATGCTACAAAATATGTGAAGAAACATCAACTTTTAGAATATACAGTCGGGATTCAAGACACGAGTTTAATCCGTTCCTCAACAGCACTTACGTGTCAATCTGCTTGTATCTCAATTGCATAATCAAAAAATATAGATATAAACAAATATATCAATAATATAAAATAATGATTAAAAAACATTTTATATTATTGCAGTAAAAACCAAAAATAAATAACCAAGTGTGGGACAGTGAGCGAGAGTGTCGGGCCACTAAGTGTAGAATAAGGACTGGGAGTGAGGACTTGAATTAGAGGATGATAGAAATAATAAGTTGAATTCTTGTGTTAGCAGCAGATATGCTGTTAGTGTGTGCGAAAGTGTGCGAAAACAGCGCGACAGTGTCGAGTGGAAAAATGGAGCTCGGTTGAGCACTCATAACTCGATGTTTCCTCGCATCACGATGAAAATCCTTCAAAAGTTGCTTACTTGTTGTCACGTGTGGGCAACGCAGGAAACAGGCAGGACCCAAATGTTCAGATTTTTTAAAATTTTGCCCTCCGAAAAGGCTCAACAGGAAGCACACTGAAGCTATAACTCGTGTTTATCCTTGGGCTTCTTTTATTTATTTATTTATGTTCAAATGACCACAGGTAACCACAGGTCATAAACCTGAAATGAGTGAACCAAACATAACAAGTTACATGCAATAGTATTAATGAAAATGTAAATAACAAATATACAATAAACAAACATTTACTAGTTTAATACATACCAGTCCAATGTTTCCTTATGAAATTAAAGTAATAAATAGCAGCAAACACTCTAACCTAAACCAGTGTCTTGGTCAACATTAATAGCTATA
>NC_024309.1:1045094-1082753 GCF_000523025.1 Cynoglossus semilaevis | reverse complement strand
AACACGAGGAAACACAGAGTAGGAAACTCACGAACATGAAGCTCTAACACAGTCACAATGATCAAACACACAACACCACAATCACAATGATCCAACCCTGACAGAGTAAGGGAGAGGGGTATATATACACACAGGGAGCACCAGGTGACACAAGTGAAGCTAATTACCAAACAGGTGAGTGTGATCCCACAGATAACCCCACAAAGAACACAGGAAAACACGGAACCAGACAGACATGACACTTGTAACCTGAAAAACTCATATCTCGGTTAGCTCGTATCATGTAGCCCCACTGTATATTTATTACCAAAAGGAAATATATTAGGAAATTATTAACAAACACATTGTCAAGACCGTATAATAAACATTTCAACAAACTGTTGACAGATCGAACAGAACAGAAGAAAGTAAACCTCTTGTGTGTGGGTCTGTGACAGACAGGGAGGAATGGACTCGTTGACTCGGTGTTCGTCCATGTGTAGACATGCTATGTTTTATTTTAAGCCCTTTGAAAGTGGAAAAGTCAGACCCACGCAAGTACGTTGCTGTAAAAGGGAAAAGGCATTTCAGGGCCACAACAGGTGCAAACCACCAGGTCAACAGATTATAACGTTGTCATGCCGACGTTGCACGCGAGGATTGTTTAGGTACCATTGAGAATCCGGCTCACAAATAGGATCACAAATAGCCATTAGTTGTAGGAATAGTTACAAAGAGTTGTACAGAGAATAAAGTTTATTTTTTGATTCTTCTCTTTTCCTTCAGTGTTTCATGCCACCTCGGTGAGGCCTCCACTTTGAGAAAAAAACATGGTTAGTCCACTTCTAAAGGGAAGGACAGATTGCAATACTAGTGCTTTAAAACCTGTGTAATTAGAACACAAATTTTACTTTTATTTTACTTTAATTGTTTGTTTGTTTTTTTGTTGTTGTTGTTTTTCCCCATCCTCTGTAAAATACCATAGCCCTACACCTTCACATTTTGTTTCAACGGAAAGCTCCACATTTCCTCTGTCGATAGCTAAAGAAGTTTATTCATTCGAATTTGAGCTACCGGTGGTCAGGAGGTGAAAGCAGGCAAACATGAACTCCCTGTTAACTTCAGGTAATTTGTCAGGATATAGGAAAAATGCCACAGTTGTTTTGCCATGGTTGGACACAAAGTTCCTTTACGTTCCAACTAAAAGAACATGCCAATATGTAATATATATGTATATACGATTTTGAGACAAACAGTGGTATTGGAATGAAGGTGACCAATAATTGCCCTCAAGATACGAACATCGATGAGTGGCAAAAGCAGAGCTTTTGTTTTCCCAGAGTATAACTCTCAGTGATGAGTCAGCACAGTCCAATATGGCCTGGAGGTTAGGGGAGTGTAAAATAAAACACGAAAACCCATTTGAATTGTGGGCTGACTGCAGACTTGAAGCAGGAGAGTCATTTGAACACCACACATACTGTACAGACGCTGGGTAAGGAGAAAAATGACTCCCTCATTAGGAAACCTGCCGTTCATTGATCCGTGTTTGTCTATAGGGTAATGATAACAGAAACGAATAACCGCAGTGGCGGTAGATGACAATAAATGCTAATTTAATGAGAGCAGCCAGCTATTGGGGATTTACATTCTCGTTTCTTATTCCCATACCAGGCAAACATTAACATCTAATGAGCACCGGGGACTGCAAATATGAATCACTGGATAATCCCCCCATAATTAATGTCATCAAACTCCTTCCCATACAATGGGTGACCAGCGCTTCAACTGGCCGATCATTTGTTTCTTTCATCCTTCACTAATTCATCTCTTCATCTAACAAAATCCGAGACACTCGTTGCTCTCCCTGCTGGCACGAGTGTCAGGAATAGTTAAGTGTGTTCTCCATGAGCAGCAGCCACTAAAGATAATGAGTGCCCTTATTATGAGCTGATGTAAGACCACTGGACGGCGTCTGGTCGGCGTCCCCTCCTGCATTTCTCTGCTGTAGACACTCACTCAATCAAATGCTAACGTCCGCCCTCTACGCCTGTAATCTGAAACCGGTGTGGGCTAATTGCACACGGACAGTGTTGTATTTTCATTAGGTCGAGAAAGACAGTGATGGTAATTTCATTGGCAAGATGAAGTACGGTGGTACGAGTTACTTCAGGCACTACATTAGCTAACAAGAAAGACATTAGTGTCAATATAAATAGTTTCATTAGCACGTTTCAATCAACATTGCTAACACTTACTGCCGCTCCGCGCTACATTTTATATTGTCCTGACTTCAAACTGTCGAATCAGAAGATAAATGAAGGTTTTTGTTTTTTTAACCCTTCTGTTGTCCTCTGGGTGGGTGACGGATGATATGCCTTTGTGTGTGTGTATGTGTGCGCGTACTCCTGTACTGCACCGCTTGTGCCAACATTTCGTCATACTCGGAGACAAGATTCCAACCCAGTGCAAGGATGCTAGGTGTGTACAAAATGCAAAAGACAAGGAAGAGTTGAAAAAAATGAAAAAATAAATTAAAAAAGGAATAATGTCAGTAAGGATAACTTGATACAACATATTCATGTTCGATATTGTATTGATAACTGTATCAGCCAAAACCAATTAATTGGAAGGTATCGATCCGATACCTTTTGGAGGTTGCAGTTGCTGATTGGATAGTTTCCCCATTTACGAGAAGTCACAGTGAAGTTGAGCATTTGAGCTTAGGTATCGGATTGGATGGCTATAGTTTATTTGTTTGTTTTTTTTTTATGTCTGCGCTTACACACCCGAACCCCAAACAAAAACAAACGCAAAACATATAAACTATAAACAAAAATGTTCCAGGATCTCACAGGTGTTCCTTTTGTTACATTTTTCTTCAAGTGCAAAACATATAACTTATACACAAAAATGTTCCAGGATCTCACAGGTCTAGTATAGGATCTGAATGTTCCTTTTGTTACATTTTTCTTCAAGACTTATGTGATACAAGGTGAGTATTTATTCATGTAGTAGAGGTCGGCGACCCACGTTCTTGACCCAAGGTGTTTCATTGTAACATCGCCATCTACCATAAATGTATTATGACGACGTAAGACATAATGTCATCATGCGTGTCATGGTACATTCACTTTCTTTCATTTGTGTTCTTTTTTTGGGAAGTTTTTGCCCTTCATTATGGCTCCCAAGGGTAAATCAGACTCTGAAGTTTCTATGTCACAGACTGTGGTGTTACCACTGCTCATAATCACATGTTTGATTAAATTAACATTACACAAAAAGTCATCTTTGGCCATGTCGACAAACTTTAGAGCAGGGGTCTCGCACGAAAATGAGCCTGGGACAACTGTAGCCCGTGTCATGTCAATAAAGAGCTAAGAGTTAACAGTAGATGGTCAGATTGCATGATACTGAAAACTAGTGGGGGCTGCGGGCTGCATTTGGGTTGTTCTGCGGGCCAAATGTGGCCCGTAGGCCAGGGGTTTGGAACCCTGCTTAAAGATGGGTTTTTTTTATTTTTTTATTTTCGGATCTTCCATTGTATCTAAAAAAAACATGTCCTAGGACTTTACTACATAATTTAGCTCTTCAAAATGCTGACCTTTTAGTGGCATCCTGTATATGAGTAGCTGAGTCTTCAGTTCCCAGGTTCATCTCCTATGAAACCAGCTGCCAGTGTGGGCTCAGGAGGCAGACACTACATTGTTTCCTTCTCTTTATATTCAGAGTTAGTCCTGAAGCCCTTCAGGGTAAACCTTAACTATACCTCAGCCATGCTGCAGTCGACCCAGACTCCTATGGAAACTCCAGTGCTGCACAGACCATTTATTACACACATTAAATCATAATTGTATTTACTGTTGTGGTTTGTGTTTACTGTCAGTGTTCCGTTATCTCCGCTGCCCCCCATGAATATCACTAATTATATTTATTTTTATGTCAAACTGTAAAGTCTATTGTGGTAAAAAAAAAAGTGAATTTACAAAAATAGAACAATAAACAGAATATTGTTACAGCGAGTAGGTGGAAAAGGTGATGAGAATTGGGACAGTTTTCTTCAGATAAGGAGGAAATGACCACATTATTGAATTATTGCATCTGCATTTGCAAAAGAAATATATATATATATATATATTATTACTATTATTATTATTACATCAAAGATGGTGTTAAAAGCCCGAGTGTACCATGTGCACTTATATTAGCCCGAGTGTACTTATATTAATAATGCTTTTCTTGGCTCAATAAGTAATTGCTTTCACATTATTATTCCCTCAAATTTACTGGTTTTAAAATCATTCTAGACCATTAACAATTCATTCACTTCAGAGGTGCATTTCAGAATGAAGATATCCAAAAGTGGACATTCTAAAATATTTTCTCCAGGCTTCAGAGTGCTTTAAAACTAAAGAAAACTACTAAATAAATTAAAGTAAAAGATTGACAGAATATTCAAGATAAACAACCTGCTCTCCTTGACTTCTTCTCTGCGAGTTTAGATCGATACAGGACTTTTAATGCCTTCACTACAGAGTGGATTGGTTGATGAGTACTATTTCAGTACAGCCAATGACAAACTTGATGTGGCAATAGAGACTTCTTTACATGTGCCAGTTCAAAGAAAATCATGTTGTGATCATAAAAAAAAAAAAAAAAAACAGTTAAAAATCATGTTGTGATCATAAAAAAAATAAATACATTTTTCCTGGAAACAGTATTTTAGGAGTAGATATTGTGTAAGTCAATCTGCTGATCTGTTTCCTTCTGACTACTTTCCACAGCTTCAAGGCTCTGGCTCTGAACTTTATGTCACTTTTGGTTTTCAGCCTCAGAAAAAAAGTGAAACATTAATCGAGGATGTCTTACACCACAGCAGACTACAAATTGGTTCCTTTGCAATTAAGAATTCAAATGTAATAGATGGAGTGCTGTGTCAGCTGAAGAAGCACGGATCACTGCGGACGTATAAAGCTGAAACCCTTAAAATAAAAAGCTTTTTACACCTACTTTAACCAAAAAATAGTACGCAATGTCATCCTGGAGCCTGACACAAATGGTGACAGACATTTGTGCTCCCATCTTCTACCACACAGTGCAGGCGGACAGCTCATCATTTTCTTGTTGTAGAACCAGGGTTGACATTATGATAGTTTTTTTTTTTTTAAACTTGTTTCTTCTTTTTTAAAAGCCATATAGAATTACATTTTGTGGGGATGTGGACTACAGCAGAGAACCTTTTTTGTACAACCTCTTTTGTACAAAGGACCGGTTGGCCGATATCAGCCGTTACTGCAGGTAATATCGCGCAATCATTGAAGCATCATTAAATTATGGAAATTAAACATCTTCTAGTCTTTATTCTGTTAATATCGGTATCTGAATGAGCCATTGTTTTGAAACATTGGAAAAAATTGTGCTGTATTTTCCAGACAGTAAGTCACTCCAGAGTATAAGTCGCATCAGCCAAAAAATACATCATAACGAAGAAAACAAAAAACATATAAGTCGCACAAGCCAGCTAGATCGTCTGTCAGTGTGAAAACAAAGAACAAACAAAGAAAAAGAAAAAGTACATTTTCAGTGGTACAGCAGTAGAGCAAACGTGTGACATTATATATTTAAGTCACACCTGAGAATAAGTCGCAAACCCAGCCAAAGGATGAAAAAAAGATTTTTAGATGGGTAATTTTTACTAGAGTAGAATTTAAGCAAGGTACAAGATACTTTTACTTAATTACATTTTTTTAGTACTTTCTCCTCTTCTGGTGACTAGTTAGTGTAATTATAATATCCGTTTCTTACGGTACAACCCACGCATTAGCTGGAACTTCTAGCAACTGCTGGGTGAGTTTGGCACACGTTTACACCAGTTGAGCAAAAACCAACTGCCTCTGTTGGTTTAGTGACTGCAAAATATAAATGGTTAATTAGTGTAGCAGTAATTAGACTTTTATTTATTTTACAAATGTGAGCACTCTCTCTCTATCCAGTAACATTCCTTCATGTAACGCTTAAATACTCAAAACATTTCCTTTTACCTCTGGGCTGATTTGGAAACGATTACTTCTACTAACTTACTAAATACTTAGTCATTCAGGTTTCTGGTCACAAAACAGCAAATGTGTACTGCAAACTAGAGAGCATTGATTCCGGGATAATGACATATCGATACTCACATGATTATTGATTGAGTAGTGATTATCCTCATAACGGATCATATACAAAATAATAAATGAAACAAGCGACACTTACACATCTTTTATGGTAACTTACTACATGCTGGCTTTTGTGCTGCAATGCCCCCTGGTAACGTAAAGTGTGATTAAGTTTACTAGACATCTTTGTCCCTTAATGGTAGCAAACACACTATTTGGGTTACATTGTGTTAAAATAAAGTAACATAATTTATTATGACTAAAATGTTTACTAAAAATACATATTAAAATTGTTGGTATTTGTCACCCATTTTACTTGGTTAAAAATTACATCATATCGAATCAAAAGAAAATCTGGTATTGTCCATCACTACCGTAAAGGCAAATTTCATAGAATGGTTCTCAATTCTGAAGTCAACAATTAAAAATAAAATAAAGAAATATTAATGAATTATTTAATTAAAGTGAACATTGGTTCATTTGCTTTTATCAAATTCACAGCACATTTTTATGAAGCCTCATCTGTCAGGCTTATCGGGTGATCATATATATATGTTGGGCTGTTTTGTGGCTGGGGAATACATTACGTATTCACATTTCTGCAGCAACAGAATCCTTTGAATATTAGCAAGGCATGGAGCTGTCTGACTTGATCAAATATTGCCCTGAAGTAATTCCGTCTGTGCAAGTAACGATTATTTTTTTTTATCTCTGATTCGCTCTGTTTTTTTTTTCCCAAGAAAGGAATCAGAAAAGAGAATACGTGCTGTAAGCAATACTGTGATTTTACCTGAGCTGTATTCACACATGCAGTTTTTCTAGCTGAGTAATACATTATTAATACTTACAGTGTTTGCAGCAATTACAGTACTGTATATTCAACAAGCCTGGACAACAGTTCAAATCTGAGGGCCAAGTCTAAAGGCTTTAGGTTCTGTTGAATTTTTCATCAAAGATTTGTTTGACCAATGGCCAGTATATGTCATGTGTTTTATTGGGTTAAAAAAAAAATCACACAAAGTATTAATATCGATATTGAGAACAATTGCTAAAAAACATATCGTACCAAATACAAAAATGTGTTATCGCCCAACACTACCATACAGATTTTTTTTTTAAGTTTCAAATTTTCAAACAAAACAATAAAAAAAAGTCTGGACAACAGTTGAAAAATAGATGGTTTTAAAAGAATGTTTTTGTTAACTCTCTCGGTCCCCTTCCCTCCAGTCTGTTTTCTTCATTAATCAGTGTCATCACCTTCACTTGGTGTCCTGTGATTCCTGCTTCATCAGTCTCATTTGTGTCACCTGGTGCCCTGGGTATATGTATACCTTCCTCCTGCATTTAGTCCTTGTTGGTTGATTGTTGGTCATGTTATGTTGTTTAATGGTCATAGGTTTTAGGGTTGGGTTTTTTTTTTTCTTGTTTTTTTTTTTAAAAAAAAACAAAACAAAAATCCAGACTTTGTGTTCTTGCGCGTGCTTGTTGTCAGGCGTGTTCCTGTTTGTAGCCTGTTCCTTTGTGTCCTTTGTGTCTAATATGTGAATGTTCTGTGGTTTGGGCTTTGTTGATGAACTTCCTGTTCTTAACCTTGGCTTCTGAACTGCTGCATTTGAATCTCCTGAATGTAACAGTTTTTAACATAAAAATATTGTCTATGGTCAAATGTTACAAAACATTGACATTTTACTGTTTTTTTTTTTCGTTTATTTTTGGTCATGCAAATATTTTAAAAAAAGCATGACTCTAAAGACATAAACCACCTTAACCTACCGAATATTCTAAAGCTGTCATTTAAATGCCTTGTTTATGAGTACAAGGGTCTTTGACTTTCAGTACCTACAGCGCTACATAACTCACTTTTCAGAACCACCTTGACCTATGTTAAGACAGTGGTAACATCTAGGACATAAAAAAACATCAGAAGCCTGCCTTTTGCCTGGGAGCCATAATGAAGGGCAAAAGACCCCCCCCCCCCCACAAAAAAAAACCAAAAATTTTTTTCCAATTGAATTTTCTCCAAATTTACTTTCTGCCTCATTAGCACAAGTGTGCTTGCTTTGTAATTCTTTATACAGACTTTCAAAAAATAATAATGATTTGTTGTTGTAGGAAAACAATTTAAAAAAGAAGCAGAAATATACTATTTATTAATTTAATAAAAATCACCTGATCTACAAAATAATAATAATTAAGAAACAAATTTATATTATTGTTATAAAAACAGAAATAAGGCAATGGATAAAATAACCCGGTGAGGGACAGTGAGCTTGACAGTGTCAAGTGGAAAAATGAAGCTCGACTGAGCACTCGTAACTAAAAGTTGCTTACTCGTAACTTGGAAAACTTGAATTCCGGGTAGCTTGTATCTTGAAGCCCCACTGTAATTGCCGTTGATAAAACCAATATATTTCTTTTGTAATAAAAATACAACATTGTTAGTTGCCTCGGCATGACATCATTTTTGAGGAGGTCACTGTATCTACTCCGTAATCGTTCAGCTTCACACTACTTGAAATTCTGACTGTGTGAAACCATGAAACACCTGTACCACAGCTTCTACTTTTTGTTGTCCCCCATTTAGAGTAACAACAGGCCTCTAATGGTCCACCAGCTAAAATATTTCTGATCGGCATTAGGGCTTTGGGCTCGGATGGTTGACCATGATGTGGAGTCTTGTTAGTGCCTGACCCTGTGGGAGTCAACACAGGTGGGAGACCATTGACAAAAGTGTGCATTAGCTGCTCGCCGACTCGCCATTTCAATCTGGCCCCTGTTACTCTGGGAGGCCACGGACATAATGAGCACAAACAAACTCTCAGGAAAACCAGATGAATCAGCGCTATAATTGTCTTTGGAATTGCAATTACCGTTATCGCTGCCTTTGGTCACAGGGATTTAACATATCGAAATGTGCAAATTGGAAAAAAAGAAAAAAAAAGTGCTATTGTTCAAGCGAGTTGGACCGGCCTAACCCTAATCTCCCAGATATATCGACTTCTGTTTACTGATTTTTATTGACCAACTGCAGCTGGTGCTTAAAAATAACAAGCAGTCTCTGTCACTGCACTGCTGGAATGACTCACTTAGCCTCCTGGAAAAACACACCGACTGTAAAGCTATTGACCGTGATAATATCACAGTGGGAAAGCTAACCGTTGTTGCATTTTGCTAATTAGGCATGTGATCACTTTCAAGATATATGGCGCATTGCAGAACTGCGTTGAAAGAAAACATAATGATGACATCATCTGCAAACATGAGTCGTTCCAATTTTATAAAACAAGAAAAGCTAGTTTTATACAGAGTGGTATTAATGTGGTATTAAATGAAAATACCACAAGTGCATTTTTCATTTTCTTAAAACCCAGTAAACCAATGTTAAGTGTGTAACCATAGTTACAGTGAGGACTTCCGATAATATTTGGTGCTTTAAACTCAGAAAACTGATTAGATCCTTAGCCGAAAGGCAGTCTGCAAAGAAAGCAGCTGTCTGGTAGAGGGACAAGATGCAGCTAGGGATTTTCGGCCCTATGAATGAAAGACAGCCGGGGGGCCAAAAAATGTTCATTGTAATTTAAATAAAACTATACATTTTAATGGTAATTTTGGCTATCAATCAGATTCAGCTTAGTATAATTTAAAGGTAAATTAAGAGGAGGCCCCACTGGCCTCCTCTTAATTATGGTCCCCTAGAATCCTTCTCCTTTTCCTCATCTTTTCAGTGCCCCAGACTCATGTTTGTCATATGTGTCATGTTTTTCATCCTGAAAAACTCTGTTGCTATAGAAACAGTAGTGTGTGGTCTGTCTTAATGTGCCTTTTGGTAAATACCATTTTATAAATACATCCATCATTCATTTCTCCCCATCCATCCATCCATCCATCCATCCAAGTCAAGTCTTTCGGCCGAAACAACATGGCCGAAACAATATGGCCGAAACAAGAAGTTATGATGACACAAGCAAGAGTCGCAGCTTGTCGGATATCCCAAATCTTCTTGACTAGGCATAAACACGTTAGAGATATCTGCAATTCATACCCAGCTAAGTGTTTAATTGTTAAAAGGGCTGGCCATAAGTACCAATATGTCTGCGGTGTGGATGTATTTGAATATATCTGAGAAAGACCCACGGATAACAATTTGCAAAACATGTAATGCTGAAATTTCAAGAGGGGTTGAAAAGTACACTCATAGTGTCTGTCTGCACACGCTTCACTGAGATCTATTCGGAACCTCTGCACTCGTCACGACTGTACTTAACCCGTGTTACAAAGGTCCTTACTTGGATGCGTGAATAAAGCAGCACGCACGAGAAATGATGCGGAGACAGACGTGGAGAACCCGCTTGGAGACAGAGAAGCTCACAGCGCAGGGTGCCAGTTGAGCGGCACCCTACTTGTTTAATGTGTTCTGCAAGAGAGTGCCTCAAATAACAATAGGTTGGCTATTCTGTTCTGACTTCCTGTGCAACTATCAGTTGATTTTATTTCTATGCTGGACATTTGACAATAAATTATTTTGACAATTCTCAATTACTTATTTATCTATTTTTAATTTATGCAATCGCAGTGCCTTGATTTTATTGAGGTTTAGTATACAGTCATAATCATAAATGCAATGGTACTAATAATTGGCATAAAAATGTCTGTCAGATTTTTTGGTTTTGGCCAAGAATTGTAATATTGGTGCATCACTAATGACCAGTTAATTTCTTTTTTTTTTTGCTATTAACTGTACAACAAAAATAGCAAAGAATAAAAAATATTGTGACATCAGCACTACAAGAGTGCATTTGAGGCTGAGTAGAGCGCTTCTGACCAAAGCACTCGCACTGACCCGTATCATTAAGGCAGCACTACAAGGAAGCAGATTCTCCAGAGATCATGAACTTCCTGTGAAGCCGCTGTGAGGGCCAGCCCTGAAACTTTCACTAACAGTGAGGACCTTTGAGAGTTTTTACTAGTAAGCCCAGTTTTCCTTTTAAAACATACACACACACACATATTTTTTTTGAAAGAACATTTCATCTCTCTAAGCTTTTACTGAGGTAAGAAGAGCAAAGGTACAAGTTTTAAGATCTAAGATTGCATGCCCCTGGCTGATACGTGTGTTCTATGAGTTCCCGTGTTTTAATCTAAATATATTTTATTGTAGAACGTATGTGTGTGTGTTAGGCCCTGAGCTGGCTCCTCACCACAGCCTGAGTTTCAAATGCGTTCCATTTCCTGCAGTCAGCATCAATTCAGCCCCTTCCAGGAATGAACTTTTTTGTCTTTTTCTTTTGTCATTCCACACACATACAAACACACACACATACACACATATATGCAGCAATTCATTTTCAGGTACCAAAAGAAGTATCCCTAACTTTGACCAAAGCCAGAATAAATCCTCATTAAGTCCAGGTTTTAGTCTCTAAAATACAAATGGTTTTACAGAGAGAAAAAAGTTTGTAACACACTTTTACACACACACACACATACTCGCTTTCTCTCTCCTTCTCTCTCTCTCTCTCCCAAACATTTCGTTTCTGCATTTACAGGCGTTTTTTCCTTTGAAAGCTCTCAGTCTCTCGCAGCCGGGGAAGATAAGACTGTGCACTGGAGAAAGAGAAGTCACGGTGATGGATGGTTCGCTCAGTTGCCACACAGTGCTGTGCTATTAATGCCTTATTGATTAATGTGTGCCACTGGCCTTCCTAGATGTAGCAGTAGCCACACACAGTCCCACTGAGCCCCACGTCTCCGTCTCTGTCGTTAACCGCTGACACTAATTTGCCACAGAAGCGCTACATTAATGCGGGGTAAAAATAACTCCGTTAGATTGCGGTGGGAAGGCTGAGAGGATGGTCCTTTGAGTGTTTGTATGTTGAAGCTGCTGATCCAGCACGGCAATTTTGCTGATATTTTGTGTTTCTGTTTTTTTTTTTTTTCAAATAAATTCATCTTCTTTTCTTGCCTATTAACTCACAAATTGCGTATTTAATGTGATTATGGACACACTGGCCGTCGGGATCAGTGACAAATCTCAGTGGACCGTGACTGATGTGATGAATCCCAAACAAAAATGACTGACTGTCACGGATGGCTCCTTCCGTATCTCGTCACTGAAATGTGTTGTGTTTGTGTTTAATTGCTCCTAACACTGACATACTTTTACATTTGTACAGCTACCGACACCTGTTTACCGACACCTGTTTACCGACACCTGTTTTAATACAAATGATTTGTTTAGTACGGTACAGTATATTCTCACGTGGATTTAAAATGCATTTGCATTTACGCTTGATTCCGCCGATAATGAAAATCTGAGAACGTAATGCTAAGGTTTCGCCAGACGTTGAGACGTTTACTGCAGTTTTGGGGGAAAGCGAATGCGTACATCGGAATTGTCAAATTAAGTGTTTGGACAATGTCCACAAATTTTGCCAAAAAGGTTATATCAGACATCCTTTGGTGTGACTATTCCACATTCTCAGTCACTCTGCTTGTACCCTTGCAGGACAAGTCTGTATCTATTGCTTGCTATTACGTTGGATCTATTAAATTAGCCGGTACCAGCCAGTTATGCGGACCGGTAACTGATGTGTTGTTTAGCCAAGGATTGTTAAATAATTTTTAGGGATCAGTTAATTTTCAAAATCAAACACTTGTTGTGTTTCTGAAAGACATTATATTTGAAAACTGAAGAAACTAAATGGAGATGAAAGAGTACCTAGTAGGTAAATGATTAATCATTTCAATTTTTCCTGGTACCAAACAACCCATAGACCAGTACTGGTCCACAGACCCGGGATGTGGACCCCTGCACTAGACTTCTTTGTCTCTTAATAATGGAGTGTGCCCCCCCCTTTCTAAATCCCAAAAAAAGGACAAAAGTCAATAAGGTAACTGTGACAGTGTAGCGAGACTAAGACCACCGGTAGTGCTACAACTACTGGCAATGTGAGTTTTTGTTTATGTTTATGTGAGAAATTTAATCAGAAATGGAACATAACAGATCTGGACAATGAAGAGAGTGGCTCGTCAGCAGTACTTCCGTTGCTGTGCATTAGTGCACTGCTAGCGTCACAAAAATAAAAGTAACCTAAAACACTCTCCCCTTTTTCCCCTAAAAGAGTGGACAACTCAACAAGGGCACCCTGTGTCCTTTTCTACTTTAATCTTCCAGTATGAGACACCAGCTGTTTTATACTAGAAAAAAAAAAGAAACCTGTATCAGTGCTGAAAGATCCAGGGCTGATTCTGGGTCTGTGTCACCTCTGCTGAAACAAAACCCTTTGAAAAATAGAATTTCTGGGAAGAGAACTTAAATCAAAGTCTACAGGTACATTTCGCAACATAACATAAAACATTGTTGAATACTCGGACTCAAGCACAGCTATGAAGTACTGAACAATCTGGACAACATAAAACATTATTTTAAACTCACGTTTACAATAATTAAACAATAAACAAACTTTACAACATCTGCTGTAATCTTTACAACATCATGCGAGGAAGGATCGTTTTCATTTGGGGTGTCAAACTCATTTTAGTACAAGCACAAGTATATTAAAGAAAAATCAAGAAATCAAGAAAAAAAATGTTTGAGTGTTCGTGCATCTATATTTACTTTTAAAATTTATCAAGTAGTCTGTCTTAGTGGGCCAGTTTTGGTCCACGGGCCTTATGATTGACACCCCTAATTTATACACCAAGACAACCATCATTGGTAACAGGTGCTCTGAATGAAAAACAGTGTCAAGAAAGGTTGAGCTCAGTATCCAAAGGTCATAAACCGAGTGTATCATAGCAGGCTATAAAAATATAGTTTCGCATTTCGGCTAAAAGAAAGGGGAACATGTGTCAAAATGTGTCACAAAAACATGTTGAGACATGTCTCCGATCCAGGGAAGTTCAAAAGGTCAAAAAAGTGTTTTACCAAAAGATTAGGGGAAAGGATACAGTGATTTAAGAATACAGTGATATAGATATAATAAAGCATAGAAAGAATGTGTGATGTTTTGAAATAAAATCATTTATACTATTTTGAATATATTTTTGAATATATCTGCAGGTAACGCAAGATAGGGAAAGTGTCTGCATGAGACTAAAAGAATGATCCTCTGACTAGAAGTGATTGATATAAGAAAGAGTCAGAAGAAGTGCTTAATGCTGAAATCAATGAGTTTAGAAATGTTGTGATTAACATTATGATTTAAGAAGTGTGTAATGAATGAAAAGAAGTGCTGTGGTACGCTGTCAATCTTAAGAATAAAAAGGAGAAGTGTGTGAACTATTGGAAAATTAGGGACAGATGGAATCTGGTAGGGACAGATTAAAAAGTGAAAAAGTGACTTGTGATATAAACATCTTGTGATATAAACATCTGACTGGGAGCTGATAGAACAGCTGACTGCTGTATCGCCATTAGCTATAAAGCTACGGAAGTAATGAATGGAGAGTTACATGATCATCGTTGGACGTGGGTCTGCGTAGTTTCTCCCCTGTCAACGTGACGCTGTCATTTAATGATTTAACGACTCGAGTCTGACTTTTTGTCAGATTAGTATGTATGTATGTATATTGTGTTATTTATTCATAAACCGAATATACCTTATGTATGCATTATATGTCGGAGTACTGTTTAAACACATGTAGCTGTATGTCACAATATGATTTAATACTTATTTCTTCCAAGGGGCAGCCTGTTGCAGAGGACATCTGCTGTTAGGACAAGAATTTCCCCAGTATGCAATCAATCAAAGCCTTACTGTATATGGTCACTACAACACATTATAGAATTATATTGATATTTCAGGGTTCAAATTGCTCATACTACTGGTCTACATGTTTGCGATCTACTCGGAAGTGGACTCTTATTTGTTTCTAAAATGTTAATGACTTTACAACACCACTCTGTGACATTGTATAACATGAATGTGCCCCTTTCATGGTTTCCTTGGAAACAAGAGCTGCAGATTAAAATAAATGAATGGTCAGATGTAGGGTCTCAATGGCCACCCTTCCAAATAAATAAAAAATCTTCACACTTCAAACGCCAAAAACGCACTTGTGAGTGTGTGTCCTTTTCAGCACACCAAATTGAGTTGTGAAGTTGATCGATGGTCAGTGAGGAAATGGAAGAAGAGACAGAGACACACTGAGTTTTTTGTTGTTGTTCTAAAGATAGGGAGAAAAGCTTGGGTGACGTCACATTGTGACACAGGAATCAAAAAAAGTCTGAGTAAAGTCACAGCAGAAGTAAACTCTATACCAGGGGTCACCATCGTGGTGCCACCTGGTATTCCCCGTGGACTATCTAAGACTATGGATGGATGGATTGTGAACAGACCGGTTTATTGGATTTGAAACATTTTAGGAAACATTACATTACAATACATTTAGCAGACACATTCATAAATAGAGTGTACCCGTATTTTCCGCACTATAAGTCGCACTTTTTTACATCCTTTGGCTGGGTGTGCCTGTGCGACTTATACTCAGGTTTGACTAACATATTAAAATATATAATTCCACGAGTTTGTTGTTTCCACCCTGACAGCCGCTAGAGGGCACTTTAGCTTGCTGGTGTGACTTATACTACGGAGCGACTTGTAGTCCGGAAAAAATAGTATTTTTTAGTACATAATCAGTGTTTCTGCAAGACTTCTGCAATGTCACAAAACTTCAGTTTGGTTCTTTGGGTTCCCTTATTCATATTGTTCTTACACATATGCATTATTTAAAAGTTGTTTTTTCCACGGTTGACATTACAGTCTCTGTAATTGAAAAGAGAAAAATGAGAAAAGAATCAAAACGAGGCAAGGGGGAGAGAAAAGGGGGAGGAAAGACATGGGAGATAATGATAATATGAAAATGTGATGATCAAAGTAACACACACAAACGCACCTTATAATCACATATTCATTCAAAGCTTTTCCATTTATTTATTTATACAGTTATTGAAGACAAAGCTGACATTTCTTGGAAAAACACTCTTACTGGATATTGACCTGGTGGTGATCTGAGGCAGTGCAAGTCTTTGAGACGTTAAAGAAGCAGGAAGCTGTTGAATAATGTCGCCCCAGAGAGCTGCATGGGGGGAAAGGAAATAAAATGAGTGTAAGGCATCCAGATCATTTCACTGTGCTTATTTGCACGAGGCTGCGGTACGTACAGCACAATAAGGCAGCGTGGGGTCATAAATAATGAACAGAGACCTTGAAACGCCGCGTGATTCATTTGGAAACACCTTACGGCGAAGGCTGAGGCAGGAGCTCTGCATACTGATGACAAAAAGCCCTGTCAGTGACATGTATAACAAGCTGATGACTATCTTTTGTCCTGATACTTCATCACTACCAAAGTAACCACTCTATTCCCTTGTTTAGCCTTTTCTTTCCGAGTATTTACATCAAAACAACAAAGCAGCAGCTAAATCAAAATTAACATATCTATCTATCTAAAAGATACTTAATTCTCCACAAAAAAACATTTATTTGTAGTTTCACCGTTCTACCACTAGATTTGATAAAGTTGATAAATCTCATACTTTGCAACAGAATGTTATTACGCACAAATTACGCACAAAATACACACAAATTACGCACACGAACGCACAACTGATCAATGAGGCCTCGTGGCAGATATTCATAACTCCGAAAGGTAGCCCAGTCTTATTAATAACCTTTTCTGTCTATAAACTACCCTAAATTGTAATGTAAATCAGAGGTGGGTAGTAACGAATTACACTTACTCCGTTATATTTACTTGATTAGGTTTTTCAAAATAAAATACTTCTAGGAGTAGTTTTAAATCACTGTACTTTTTACTTTTACTGGAGTAGATTTATGAAGAAAAAACAGTACTCCGCAACATTAGGCTATACTGAGCCCGTTACTCGTTACAGAGATACTGGATAAAGCTTTAGCTATATTCTCTATTCTCTAAAGATCCATGATCCAGTATCTCTACTTTTATTTTGTCAGAGAGTGACTTCACACCCAAGGCTCTACCGCACGACCAATAAAATGTAGCCCTTACTGCGCAGTCTCGTCACGTGACGGACGGATTAGTTTAGCGGTCTACATCCACCACAGCAAAGACAAAGAGGCACACCCCTGGCCTCATATTGAAAGTATGTTTACGTTACAAACAGTGCGAAACAGCAGTTTCATCATGCAGCGTCTTCCGTGTCGGCCCAAACGGATATTTCAGCTTTTAAAAGCTCATCGTCCAACCTGAGGAAACATGTTGTGGTAAGTTTGACTCAAAAAAAAAAAAAAAAACTCACTACTTACAGTTACTCTGTACTTGAGTAGTTTTTTTCACCATGTACTTTTTTACTCTTATTCAAGTAATTATTTGGATGACTACTTTTTACTTCCACTTGAGTAATTTTATTCTGAAGTAACAGTACTTTTACTTAAGTACAATTTTTGGCTACTCTACCCACCTCTGATGTAAATATACACACAGGTCTGTCCAAAAAAGCGCAAATAGTGTTAATTAATTTGTAAAAGTAAATCAGAATATGTGTCGTATTTTCCATTCACAATTTGAGGCATGTCGATGCCAAATGCTAATTAGTGTAATTTTGGTGTCAAAGTTGCGTTCTGGCAGAAGTTAGAGCAGAAGTTCTGCTCTGCATTAACGAGATTTCCCTTTGACACATTTGAAGACATATGGTTAACAAATGTACGGATTGGTACAAGTGTGATTTTGTACTATACGCCCTATACCGAACAGTACAGCCTTTTGTTCCTTTAGTGTTGTTCCATAGTGTAGCGGTTAGCAAACCTGCCTTGGAAGCGTAGGTTACTCCTAGGTTCGTTTCCCAGAGGAACCACCTACATGGCGCCTCCAAGGGGCAGCCTGTTGCAACAGATCTGCTGTTAACACAAGAATTTCCCATGTGCGTGATAAATTAGGTTTCAATTTTTTTCAATGGTTTTGCGGAAAGCACACCTGCCTTGGAAGCAGAGCGCAGGTAGTCCTGGGTTCGTTTCCCAGAAGAACCACACACTTGGTAGCAGTGGATCTAAAAAAAAAAGTAACTAAAATTTTTGATATGAGGGTTGATTTTTTTTTTCTTCAAAATGTACCTTTGTTTCGTTTCAAGCTCTTAGAGTCCTCACTCTAAACACAATAGTGATTACACTCCGACTATCAATAAATTGATTTTGAATTTGACACTGAAAGCTTTACCACCACTCATCCCCAACTTCACAGGCCATTGCATTTTCAATTAACAAACTGTCCCAAGTTTCTGTACACCGCTTAATCATTGTGGCTCAGTCCAGTCTGAATTCTGTAACATCAGTAAATTGGATGTTACTCCATTACATTCAACAATATTTTAGTAAGTAAAATCCAAGAAATGCCTCAAAATGTAAGTTAATGCCCCGATGCTGCCAAGTGAAAGAATTCCAAAAACAGAAATGCCTCAAAATGTAAGTTTATGCCCCAATGCTGCCAAGTGAAAGAATTCCAAAAAACAACATATATGAACAGGTGAAAATATCATCAAAAACAAGCAAGACTGAAGTCTTACTATCACGAAAAAAATGTAAAAAAGTCCCAGAAATGCCTCAAAATTTAGGTTTATGCCCTAAAAAATGCTGCTAATTGTATAGTCCCTGATAAAAACTCCTAATCATTTGGCTTAAAACACACAGCTATAACTTTGTCGTTATTGTTTTTTGGAATGTCAACCATTGATCAAAATCAACACACTATACATAGAAACTCCTAAAAAAAAGGTCTTTAAAAAGTTTCTCAAAAATACAAAGATTCAGAAATGCAGAATATGAACAAAAAAAAAATGGCTGAATGTCTCCAAAAGGAAGAGCTCAGATTGTTTCTCAGATATGAGGAATGTATCAAAAAAGGTATATAGTAAATTTATGACAAAAGTGTTGGGCTTTTGCTGTTTCTGTGCCAAAATATTGTATTTAAAACATGCACATAGGGTGGCATATTAAATATGGAAGCTCTTTCAACAAAAGATAAGCTAAGAAAACTAAGGGTCCGCAGTAATGAGAGAAGTTCTGCTCTCAGCACTAGCACTATCTCCATGAAAAGTCATCACATTCGTCCGCAGTAAAGGTGTTCTGGGAATCACTTTTTGCTTACTTGTATCAACATAAGGGCTACAAAATTAAGCACGGCAACATTGTGGGTCTTTTGCATTACTTTACCCACAACGCAGGTGGCTGAAGTTGTGTGCGAATAATTCAACACGGACTTCAAAAGTATGCATAAATACGAGATCAAACACTACCTGAAGCCCCCAGACAAGACTGTTCTCTTTTCTTTCTTTTTTTTTTTCTCTATAGAAGTGTGGACACTTATCCAAGCAGCATAATAAAGTAACTGTTGTTATGAGGGACACATTTCTGCTAACTTTGAATTGTCTTGTGTACACAGTGTTAGACAAGGCAACATACTATACAAACAATTTCCTGAAAAAGTCTTTTTTATAATCAGCTCGAGTCACGACCAACCCCACTGCAGCAGATTACTACCAACAAAACGTCACTCATTCTTCCACTGAAATTAAATGATCAACCAAGTACTGTACGTGTCAACTGGGTAATCCTCCATCCACATGTTACGAAACAACCTTAGCTTGCCTATTGTGGTCCATTGTCTCCTTATAAAGGATACTGACACACCCATAAACCCATGACCCATAACTCACACACAAAGGATACTGACAAACTCATTAACCCATGACCCATAACTCACACACAAAAACACTCAAAAAATATATATATATATTTTAATTATTTTCTCTAAAGTGTTCCAGTGTGGGGTTTTTTTAGACTATTTCACTCCCGACTAAGAATATTCATAGCTTCGGACCCAGTGATGGTTCTGAAAGTTAAAGTAAATTATTGTCGCGGTCACAGACTGCGGGGCACTGCTATTCCAGTGATTACGGCAGCTGTTTAAAATAATTTGTTCACCAGATCAGAGCGGAAGAGACAGTGATGACAAAATGGCTTGCTCCAAAAGAAGGAAAGTTGATTTGGAAAACGGTTGAAACTTTTTTGGTACATCATCCATTGACCGAAAGCAAGCACCATGGTGTACTAATAATTTCCTGAAAAAGTCTTCATAAATAAAAGTTTCTCAAACCAATTAAAAATGCACTGATTTGCCTTAAAATACATAGCAATGATCTTTTATATGATAAAATTCTGAAAAAAATAGGGTTTTTTTTGCACATCAACCATTGATCACAAGCAACATACTAATAACCAATTTCCTGAAAAAGTCTTCATAAATAAAAGTTTCTCAAACCAATTAAAAATGCACTGATTTGCCTTAAAATACATAGCAATGATCTTTTATATGATAAAATTCTGAAAAAAATAGGGTTTTTTTTGCACATCAACCATTGATCACAAGCAACATACTAATAACAATTTCTCAAGTTTCTCAAAAATGAATCAAAATGCACTCAATTGCCTGAAAATACATAGCAACGACCTTTTTTTATTGTTAAAATTATACAGAATTATTTTGCCCAAATCTTCGTCAAACTAATTATTTTCTTTTCTGAAACATTTCTAATATTTTGCCGCAGTGTAAGAAAGGTCTATGTTTTCGAACAGACCAACTGGAACGGGTCTATAATTAGATGAGTCAACCCCACTGCAGCAGATTACTACTAACAAAATGTCACTCATTCTTCCACTGAAATTAAATGAAGTACTGCACGTGTCAGCTGGGCAATCCTCCATCCACATGTTCCAACGAAACAACCGATAGCCTTATCTTGCCTATGTGGTTCATTGTCTCCAGAAGAAACTTGCAAATAAGATTAAAGAATGAAGACGAGACAGAGGAATGGAAAAGCAGCAGTAGGTAAAGCTGAGGGACATAAATAAGGTGACGGCAAAGTATGAGGGGAGAACAGAGTGGATTGATTGTTGCCCTGCAGCTCAGGAAACAATCACAGAGCAGCACCGTTCATGACCTCTTGCAGAAGGCTTTATTACTGCCGTTATCAGCTGTGGAGAGCACCACTCTGCTCTGCTGCTGAGGACACTCATTTCAGCCGTGGCACTGTTAAAGGGGGATTTGAATTGAGTTTAAGGTACACGCAAAAAAAAAAAAAAAGACTAAAAGGCTGTGATAAAGAAGACATTTGTGGTACAATTGTATTTGGTCAGTCGCAACAACTATATATTGAATTTAACTTTTTTTTTCCCAATGTTGTAGCTGTGAGTTTTTATACTTTTGTCCAATGTTGTAGCTGTGAGTTTTTATACTGTCTTGTCAGATTTGTGCACAAAAAAATTACAAATTTTTCATGCTATTAAAAAGAAAGAAATTAATGTTTAATATATTTCAAGATCAAAACTAATAAATTGCGGAATTTAGGCAGCTTGTCATGAGGCGTGACAGTGAGGTTGATGTAAAAAAGATGGCATTTGTTTTGTGTTTTTTTTTTTCATGAGCGATAAAATTCTCTTTGTTCAGTTTTTTGACATCGTGCTCTGGAGGGACACTGTATCATTGATGAGACAGATTTTTTTTCTCACTCGCTGCCTTTCATTTCAAAGATTTTTCTGCAAATACCAACTCCGCCTCTACTTTTCTATCTCTTATTCTAACCTTTATGCCATGGCCCTGACTGTGATATACAGTACTGGGCCTCATTAGAGACTTCTCTCTCAAACTTCTCTTTCAAAATAAAACTCCTCACTAAAACATCAGGGAAAAGAATATTTTGTATCCTTGCTAATCAGACTGAGGAAAGCCGTGCCTCCTGGTGAAAATATAAGCACGTTAGACCATAAGGCAGCCATTCTAACGGTGAATCTTCAGACTGAGACAATTTAAAATTCTCTTTTTTGTTTCTGATTGAGCATCCTTGCTGCTGTTTACTTTTACAGCTTTTCAAACGGAGGGCTGGTGGTAGAGCTTTAATCAGTGTATGGAGAGTAGAGAAGAAACAAACGACAAACAAGGGTGGAGGAAACGGTGTATTAAAACAAAATGAGAAATTATTTTTGGAAAGAGTTGAAGCTTAAAATAAACTATTTGAAAAAGCAAACAAGAAATGTCACAGTCTTAAAACTTTTGGTATTCAGTTTTGTTCACATTGAAATATGGAATATTTTTTGTTTTTTTTAAAACAATGCTGAAAATTGGGGAAAAATAAAGCAGATAGGATTGTAAAAACAGTAGCAGTGAAGGAGTATAAGTACATGCACATATTTAAAACGACTTTAACTTATTACTTTTTATATTTTTTTAAACAAAAATGGTATTGTTAGAATTAGCGATATCCAATAATATCAGCCGACCCGTATTACCGGCCCAATATTAGCATAATTCTGTAAAATCGTTATCAATTTTTCTTCGATAATGAAAACCTGATTACACAATGCTTGGGTTTCGCCAAATATGCTGAAATTGTTTGTGATTTACCGAGATGTTTACTGCAGTATGGGGGGAAAATGGCTACATATATCGGTGGTATCTGTTGATATCGAAATCGGAAATTGTTTGGCCAGCATCTGCATAGCAGATATATATACAGGTGGTCATGGGTTTACAATATTCTCGACCTATGGTGTTACGTGGTTACATCACCACACCCTCTAAATTTTTATATTTGTTAAACATATGTAAACCATGTTTTTTTGGAACTTTTTGCAACCTCCATTTTAGGTCCCAAACATAAGTCAGACTCTTCTTATGGCAGTTCTTAGAAGAAAAGGAAGTGAAATTTTGCCCTATAAGAATCTGCCAGAGAAACAAAGAGAAGAAAAGGCGGAAAAGGAAAAAAAGGAAGAATGTGGCAACTTACCCGCTGCCCCCCAGCTTTAAAACTAACTTCAGGATTTACTGCAGTAACACCATGACCTTGATTTACAGTACAGTACATACTGATCAGCTTTGTAAATGTCTCTGTCTCGCTGCAGCTTTGCTCCTCGGGCTTTAAAACAAAACAAAAATCCATCTGTTTGTGTCTTTTTCAACTTTGTTTACGGTGGAAGGTGGTGAACCGTGTTTGTCGGAACAGATTTTCACAGCAGTCCGTCTCGTGATATTTGACATGTGCGAGAATTTACTATGGAAAAGCCCTAGAGCTGTGCAGTAGATATCGCTCATTCACTCATGGCTACACTGTGTGTTTTAAAGACGAGGTACGCCGTATGAATCACTTTTAAACCTCACTACATCAACGTCAAATAATCATTTTATTTCGGGTTCGTTTGCGGTGAACATATGGCGCTGTAGCAGAGAAGATTAGTGGTCTCTGTCTGTCACCGTGTTCTATTCTTAATGTTCCCCGTTCTGACGAATTATCGCTACGTTGTTTGAAAACCGGGTTTACAGATTTCATCCTGAGCCACAAACATTGGTCCTCAAAACATACACTTCACAATCAAATGGAATAAAATGAGAAACAAGACGAGAATTGCAATAATTTTTCATTATCTGTAGATCATTCTTGTTAATTATTAGTGATTTGTGTTGATATAATGTTAATTGGCATAATGTGGTGCTTTGGAAAGAAATGTTATTAAATTATTGTATATATTTTTGGTCAGAAAGTGTACAATAGAGTGTGTTTGCAACAGCTGATGTGTTTGTATTCCAAAAATAGGGGGCAGTTTCTTTGGGAAGTATTGCTTGAGACTCTCACTCTCACTGATACTCCAAGTTGCAGTATTGTTGCTACTTTAAGTACAATAATTAATTTTGGGTTTTTTTAATTGCTAGAAAACAATGAAATACAGGTGAATCCTTTGTGTGGTTCAGTAACAATTGTGTTTCCCTAAGTCATGTTGAATTGTTTGCTGTTAAAAAAAAGTGTTTAATTCTGTTACAGTTCCTTTAATTATCAAACCGTCAGTAGCAACAATAATGGTTTAATTTAATAATGGCTGCTGTTGACAATCTCATTAAACAGGTATTGATCTTAAGTGTTCTGTGGGTTTCTAAGGCCCAAAGTCATTTCTTTCCAGTCACATAACAGCTTGTTTGTATGTGTAGTTTACTCTTAACTTTAAAGTTCTGGATACAGCAAAACCACAGAGAAGGTTGAAAAATACTGAACTTAACAAGTACACCCAGTTTTAAAGTACTAAAACATTCGCAATTATTTGATTATTTTAACTTCTTTTCTTACATTTCTATCTATTCTGCCTCAAATGTACGTATATGTATACATATACATACACTGTGCAGAACAGCTGTACCTTGTATCCGTATGGTCTGTGACAAGTCAATGAAAGTCTTGGGTTTTTAGTGTTAAAGTCTAAGTTAGAGACAGAGTTCATAAAATACACAGGAGTAGTAATTGATGATACGAGAATTGTTTGATTCTGTCACGATGACAGTCGTGACTGTGTTTCCCTGTGTTTCCCTGTGTTTTCCCCCATTCTTGTCTTGTGCACTTGTCTCTGTCTGTATAGTGGGCGTGGCACATTTCCCTGACTCTGCCTGGATAATCACTGAAGCACACCTGCCGTTCCTCAGCAGCTGCCTTCAATCAACCCATCACTCTGACGGCATAAAAACCCTGGCCTTTCTCCCACTGGTCGTCAGATCGTTTGTTCAGCCACTGTGGTAGCTAATGTAGAGATTGACTTGAACTATTGTTCCTTGTGATTCCTGTTGAAGTTGCATTGGAAAATAAATCCTTGTTTTTCACGTAACGTCGTCTGAACCTGCATTTGGGTCATTACCGGTTTAAATCATGACAGATTCCATACAATACAGATTGTTTTTTGGCAAGTTTTTTCCGATACATGATTTTTTTTTTTACCCAATAAAACACATGATTTAACACAAAGTAACCTAATTTGTTTAATTGTAACCATTAAAGATCAAAGATGTCTAGTGGACATGGACCACATGGAGTCACTGCTCTCTTCTGATCACATGACATGAATGGCCCTAAAAGATGTGAAAGTGACACGCGCTGTTGTAATTTATTAATTAATATTGGCTGTAATCGACACTTAATCAATACTCGAGTGAGCATCGATATACCGATACCACAAACTCAATGCTCTCGTCATGCAGAAGAGTCTTTTTTTGTGTGTCCTGCTCTGTCTGTTTTACTACACGTTTTAACATCACAGCACAACAACAAAGTACTAGCTCTGCCCAATTAATGCTAAAGAAATATACGTTTTTCCAAATCCTCTTTTAAGTTGCACTCTTCACAGGCACACCACATAAAAACAAGCTCACTTCAGCTACTACTAATGGACAGAGTGAATAGTAATTTTGTCTCCTTCCTGTTCCTTCGTAAACATGAGTCACTTCACACGCTAGTGCTTAAAGCCCTGAGATGCTGTAATGTGGGAAGACAGACTCTCTCACTGTCTGTCTCTCTCTCTATATATATATATATCTATCTCCAGCTATGCCCTTTGATGGATGGATGGATAGATAGATGGATGGATGAATGGATGGATGGATGGATGGGCGGGTTCCAATATATGGCTAACAGAGTATAGCGGTTAGCACAACTGCGTTGCAAGCACAGAATAAAGAGTTCTAGATCTGAATTATATATCCACAATGGCGCCTCTCGTGGCAAACAGTGTTGCTTGTAAAGACTCCCTGTACATTTTTCCCAGTGTGTGAAATTATATTGTGCATTATTATTATATACCAACACATAGTACTTGTGTGTTAAAAACTACCATTACTTGACAGTACATGCAAATATTTCAGAATTAAGGGAGGCTACACCAACAATATTTTCAGGTACTGCTAAAAGCAAATGAATAAATCACAAAAGCCTAAAGCCCTAGTTGGTGTGTGTGTGTGCCATTAAGTGTACAAACTTATTTGAAAAATATTCACATGTTTAAGTGCAATTGTACAGTACCAATGTACTGAACCAAACACAGATCCCGTGCGTTTGGGATTTGCTATGCCCCCTATGGGTCTTTAGAGGATGTCACGTGCAAAATACATTTTTAGTCGAACGTACATTTACAACACCAACAACATACATCTTATTTTCTTATTTTGACCTTTAGGTGAGAACTAGACCGTGGAAGAGTATTTGTAAAACAAAAAGTGTCCTGGTTGTTCATCATGGGTGATGTATTTAAAGCCAACTATGAATTTCTGCAGGGGGAAAATGCATAATTTACACAGGCAGCCATGTTGGTTTATAATTAGCGCAGGATTAATATCCATATTTAGGAGCTAAAAACCTGCTTCTCTTATGTAAGGACTTATAAAACATGCAATATGTTCCAGATGAGAGGCCTGCAGCATTGTACAAAAATAATTTTAGGGCCATATATTACTTACCACTGGGGCATTGATAACTTATTCAATGTATTTTTTTTATGTCGACTAGTAGAACAGTAAAGTCTAAGTCCATACACCACTTTGGTAGCTTTTGCTAATGCTAATGCAGCAGTCGCATGTATGTATCTCAAGTCGACTCTTGCACTGGGTTAACATTACCACCCATTTTATAAAGCGATTATGACTATTGGTTAAGTCGATGATAACGTTAGCATAAGCCAATCAGAGGTAAAGAGCACGTTGGCACACACACACATAAAAAACACTTCCAACTTTTCTAGTGATTATACTACAAATCCATGACATTGATATCTTGAAAACAATTCAATGTTCGTCAGTTGTTGCCCTTTTCCGAGAGTTATATTATATCTAGGGATGTTTGATATTAACTTTTTTAAATGATATGCTGATATTTTCCAGTCACTTAATTTCCAATTCTGAATCAACCAATACCAATATAGGTCTGGTAATATTTATTTATTTATCTGTACAAAGCACTGTATGAATATGAGATTAATTAAATGAGCTGCAATGCTGCCATCTAGTGACTATCACTTATATACAGCCGTTTATCCCCACACATCATTTTGTGAAACCCAGGCATCAGGTTTTATTATTGGAGAAAAAACAGATTTAACATAAGTCTTACAGATATAACATAATATGGGGCCAACAATATCAACTGGCTGATATTATCGAACAACGCTAATTATATCTTGTTTTACTTCCATGGAGATGATTTTCTTTTTCCCTGAAGCACTGCCATGATAAGAGTCTGACTTACACTTTGGAGCCATAGTGAAAGGCAAAAACAAAAACCCCCAAAAATTCCCCCCCAAAAAATGCAAACAAAACGAAGCTGATGTAGCACCAATCTGGCGCACAACTGCTAAATGCAAACAAAGTTGTTTTCTTCATAGAACGACACATGACAAATGTTTGTCTATTCCATTTACCTAATAGTTACCCCAGAGAATTTGTCTTAATGTCGCAAATCCCTAGATCGGAATGATGAAATAGGACTTTCTAAATAAATTTATGGGAGATGGCAACGTAGCCAAGAAACCGAGGACGTCGTAATCGATGGACTTGCTAAATAATTTTTAATTAATTTGAACTTTATTGATCCCACACTGAAGAAATTCTTTTGTTAACAGCAGATCTGTTCCCTGAGAATCGAACCCAGGACTTTCTGCCCCCTGCTTAAACGGCAGGCATGCTAACAGCTACAACCGGAACCCACTAACTGGTAACCCTAATAAAACATGTGTGTGGAGATGATAACGTACATGGACCAATTCTATCCCATAGGCCACTTGTTGCCCACGACTGATATAAAGATTAAATATAGAGAAAAGTAAACTTAAAAAAATGTTTTTTGTATCTTTTTTTTTGAAGCTTGACAGGCTCCACTCCCTGACATCCTGTCAACACTGTTTCAACTGCACATCACCAACCTGTAAATAACAGAGAAATCATTCCATTTGATTGTTTTGTGGTTTTGCTTCTCCCTGTGTGGAGATGAGAGCAGGGTGTAGGACAGGCCAAGTCATTTCATTGAAAACATGAAAGTTGCAGACAATGATTGAGAATTAAAAATAAATCCTTATGTACACAAACTGGGTCCAGAGGCTCCTTTACATGGCACTGCACAAAGAAAAACAGGCACCGCAACTCAACTTTGATGTCCATTATAAACAAAAGAATGCAAATGATTTGAAACGCGTTAAAAGCACATTTTTCTGTGTCCTGGATTTTGGTTTTTACAATTTTGCAGGTATAATTAAGTTCATGAAGACCTAGCGATGTCCCTGACTTCCCCTATTGTTGCATTTCTGTTATACCTATTTGATAATGGTGCATATCAGTGGGTTGAGAGGCAATTTTGGAACTGTCCTCGATGTTTTTTTGGGTGCAGTTCCATGGTTGACCACATCTTAACTTTCATAGGGAGCATCAGAAAATTGGAAGGAAGACAAGAACAACATGAACCATAACTATAACATGTTTTAACATGAACCATATAATACGTAAACCTCCACAATCATTGAATACCCAAGTTTATGATGCTACTTGAACACAGGCAACTTCGGCAGATGAGTAGACGTGAAAAAGGTCAGAAGTTGTCAAGGTCGTAGTTTGTATAGTATACATGCCAAATTCAACAGAGAAGTAGCCTACTCCAACTTTCTAATTGTCAACTTCTTTTATCTCTGCAAAACTCAGATAGTCCATTTTAAATTTGTTCTCAAGTGTTGATGTGTTTTTAGCTTTTTGACGGTATAAAAAAATCTAACCGTTGGCAGATTTTTTTTTATGTGCTTAACAAGAGACATAACAAAAAACAAGACAATTGATTCTTTCTCATCTTTCAGCTGATCCTTTTATGAATCACAACAGCGGATCATCGGCCTCAATCTCACCTCATCATTCGTCTTCTTTGCTGTAACACCAAACACTTTCATGACCTGTTTCACATCATCATTAAATCTTTGTTTTTTTTCCCTCTTTTTTTTTTACCCTTTTCTCTTGCTCCTTTTGTTCAACCACACCAACTCTCCTCAACACATGTCCAAACCATCTCAACCTCACCTCTCTATCTTCAACTGTCCCTCTGATCTGATCATTTCTAATCGTGTCTGTCACGCCAAACCACTGAAACGTATCTCCATCCATTCCAACCTGCCTGCAGTCTCAGCCAAGCAGCTCAAGCCTAAAATATAAGCTCAGCCCGTTTCAGCCCCCTCACCTCCCCCAGTCTTGTGTCAGACAAACCTCGCTAAAAGCAGTGCTCTAAGTAAGTCTACGGCTGACAAGCTGACGAATTGCGAGGGACCATAGACAGATTTATATTGTTGAGGATTGGGGCTTTACTGAAGTGTTCACAGGCAAACAGGCTCTGAAAGTTTTGGGGTTTTTTTTAGGAAAAAAAGCCCTCCAAAAAAACTACCTTATTAGTGCTAATAACTATGGAAAAAACATTATTTTAATTGCTATAGAGATATACACACAAAAAATATACACTATATAAGGATTCCTGTGATATAAAATATAATTTGGTTTTAATTATGAGTTCTTACCTTCGAGACAGACGATACAGTAGTGGCTAATAGCGGCATGTGTGGAGGAGGAGGGGGCAGGAAGGGAGGAAAGAGGAGAGTTGAGTACTTTTTAAGTGCTTTTTCAGTGTGTAAACAAGCGTGTAAAGCCAGCCACTAGGGTACACGAAGCCGTGTTTATAGTGCCGGTCCCAAGCCCGGATAAATGGTGAGGGTTGCCTCAGGAAGGGCATCCGGCGTAAAACGACCCTAAATCAAATATGCAGATCAATAAAACGATTTCTGTACCGGATCGGTCGAGGCCCGGGTTAACAACAACCGCCAACAGTGCCGTTCACCAACAGGGCACTGATGGAAATTGGACTACTGTTGGAGACAGAGAAGAAGAGGAGGGCGTTTTTTTGTTAGGAGAAAAAGAGAAAATATGAAGAATAGAAGTGTTAGTCTGAAGTTTGGAACTTTGAATGTTGGTACAATGACAGGGAAAAGTAGAGAAATAGCTGATGTGATGGAGAGAAGAAGAGTAGATATTTTGTGCGTGCAGGAGACCAGGTGGAAGGGCAGTAAGGCTAGAAACATTGTACTTGTACTCAATCGGGGACCAGGGAAACTAATTTCGTGCATCCCATGTCTAACATGTTGCAATGACAATAAAGAACCTTGAGTCCTTCAGTCCTAGAATTGGCCCGTACGTAGACACTTGATTCCTTTTGAGAACTTTTCTTTTTTTTACTTTTCTATTTTGTATAAATACAAATTTGCTGGAAGGCTTGCTCGTATCTCAGAATACTTGTATGTCGAGACGCTCGTATCTCAAGGTATTACTGTGTATACATATACAAATATATGGTACATATACCACATTTTTATATATCTATGTACTATGTGTGTAACATATATATACAGTACATACATTTATAAATATATCTTATATACGCATATATATATACACATTTGTATATATATAATATACACTGATGCACACCTCATTGTATATGTATATATGTATGTGTACATATATAAACCTTGCATCAATTTTGCTCATTTCCGTGCTGCTTGTTACTACATACAAATCATATTCAAATAAATAGGGGAAATGTTCTCTGTCCTAACCAAAAAAAGTAAGTATGTATACGTTGTTCGTGTCTCTCCTGACCCGCTGTTGAAGTAGTCAAATAAACACGTTGAGACAAAATCCATACGAGCTGCTCAGCTGAAGAATAACAGAAAACGTGTTCTGTGCTGCCTTCAAGGGATGCTTGATGACATATTGATTCAGCGGCATGTCTGCGGAAAAACTATCCACACGTCACGCTGTATTTCATGCCATTGTTTACTATTCGTCTTTATAGGTTGCGCGTGGCGTGTGTCTGCACATTTTAATTAAATTCTGATCATGCATCATATTCTCTCTCTCTCTCTCTCGCTCTCTCTCTTGCCCCGTGTGTGTCTGTGTGTGTTTGAGTTAGACACTGTCAACTCCTGCACTTTTTTAAATAAGCACAATCATTTATCACGTGCTGCCGGGACATAGTAATGACTAAAGCATCATGGGTAATATAGATGCTTATTTCTACTTGAAATGCATCTTCCCAAAAGACTGTTGAATTTCTTACCTTTGAATCATGTGTGCTGGTGTTACACAGCTGATTAATAGCTACAGTGTGTCTTTATGTAAAGTTGGAGTTTTTTTTTTTGTATCCTAAATGCATCTATTGGAGTAAATAAAGGCCTTATCTATGAACAACATGATAATGCACAGAATGACACAGACCTCGCGTCATCTGATGTGAACTTTTGTCGTGACATAAAGTTTTTAAAAAAAAAAATTTTGTTTGTTTTTTGCTGAATTTTTGCAATAAACCTCAGGTAATAATAACATAAAATTTCGCCATAGTACTCCTTTCCCTAAAGCAGTGATTCTCAACCACTGGACCGTGCCACGCGAGTGTGCTATGAAAGATCAACAGGTGTGCCGTGGAAAAGTATCCAATTTCACTTAATTTATCTGAAAATATTTTTTTTATTTTTTGCAAAAAAAAAAAAAAAAACATTTCTTTGTTCGTCAACACATAGTGACAGGCAGGACAATTAAATACTATTCTACTAGATGGCAGCAGATGGCTATGAAAAATAAAATAGAATCGAAGCTGTTGAAGAAGATTTTTGTCTTTCTTCAATTCCTGTAAGTACATCAGTGTTGTCTTCAACTAAACAAGCTGAGATTTGAGTAAATTTGTAAATTGGGAGTAGAACTAGAAGTTTATTATATTTCATTACATATACTTTTTGTGAGATTTTTTTTTAGTGGTGTACTATGGGTTTTTGTTTTTGTTTGTTTGGTTTTTTTTTTTCAAAATAAAAAAAGGGCCTTGGCTCTTAAAACACTGCCCTTGAGTTTTACATCCATTATCTACCACATGTTGCTCCAAACACCCACCAGATGGTACTCTTGAATGTTACTGTTAACACGAACTGAGTTACCACAGCACTTGAAACGCAACGAGAGGAGTGACTTATTCACAACACGAAGTTCTCTTTTATTATTCCACTCCATTTTAAGGAACTTCAGCAAAAATGTCAGAGGAAATGACATATTTCTGTCTTGACTCAACATTTCTAACAAACTGATACCTGTAAACCCCTCCTGTCCCCTTTGCATCCAAATATACAGTAGTTTTAAAACATATCTCTGAAGTTATTTTAAAAAAATAGTCTGTTCCTGTTTTGGAAAGTTGCAAAAACCAATAACCATTCACCCTTGATTAAAAGGAAAACAAATAATATATTAATTATCTTTTTGAAGGTACATTGAATGCTAAAGCTAAAAAAGTGTGATTAATAGCAATTAATAATCCCTTACTATTACTAATAAAGTAATTAATTGCAATTAAATATTTTAATCAGCTGGCTTTAAACATTTATTTTTACATAATTACCTAAATAAATTCCTAAGATTAAGAAATAACACACCAACAAATTTTTTGAATTTGGTTTTGAATTTGGTTTTGGTTTGACCAACAAATTTTTTGAATTTGGTTTGATTTTATGTAGCTGTCAATTGGGGACTTTGAATTTGGGCTATATAAATAAAATTTACTTGATTTTATGTAGCTGTCAATTGGGGATAGTACAGGCTAAAAAAAGTGATGTTATCAACCTATTTAGTTTACAGCAGGGTTTCCCAACCTTGGGTCGCAACCCCAACTGTATTCTTTCACTTTTATTTATATAAATCTAGTTCAAATAAAATGTAACATTAAACTAAATCTGAGCTGGCGCATCTTGATTGACATCTGCGATCAAGTGATTGCACAAGTGACAACTGCTAAAAATGTCTGTGGGGTCGCCAGAAATTTGTGATGTGAAAATGTCGTCACGAGCCAAAAAAAGATTGGGGAACCACTGGTGTAGCGTATACTGATATACAGTTTGTAGGAAGGCTGGACCACATGAAAGGATGAACCACCTCCATTCAAACCCTCTTATTCTTCCAGTATGTGTCCTTCCTGACAGTGGTGTTTTGAGTCTCCTCAAAGAAACTTTGTGGCCTAACAGATATTCCACTCCCCGCAGGCCAGACGTCAGCGGCGCATTCAACAATAAAAGAGCCAAATAATTACTGAGCCTGAGGAGGGTGATGTGTCTGCAGCCCCTGGTGGTGCTCCCCACACCTCTGATTGCCTTCAGGCCGGTGTTAGACGGAGATATGAAGAACTGATGAGAGGTAGGAAAGAGGGGATGAAAAGTGATGCAGAAAACAAGGTAGTTGGGGGGAATAAAGGTTAGAGCATAGGCGAGAAAGAGGAAGGACACAGACGAATTTTTTAGGTTTTTTTTTTTCTGCTTTTGAAGTGTCTTCACTCTACAAGAGGTCGAGAATCTGTGTACAAACTTTTACTTTTCAAATAGTTTGTATATACATGCATACATATACATATATATATATATATATATTTATTCGCACACACACATATATAAATATATATTTTAAATCACTTTTTTTTCGCCCAGATGATGGCCCAGGTGATGTCAAAATAGTTTAAAAGTGAAAATGAAACTATTAACTGCGACAAAGCACACCACTGCACACGTGTTTTCTGCCTTTAACCCAAACGGCTGCATATATTGGTATCGGTTGATATCAGAATCAGGAATATATACATATATATATTTCTGATTCCAATATCGAACGATACCAATATATTATTATTATTATATAAATAAACATACACACAAATATATACACATATATATGGAGGGATGGATAGATAGGCTATAAATTTATATGAGTGTGTGTGTGTTCCGATTCCGATATCAACCGATACCAATATATTATTATTATTATATAAATACACAAATATATACACATATATGGATGGATGGATATATATTTATATGTGTGTGTGTGTGTATATATTCCCATTTTCCGTTTTTATGAAGTCCAACTTAAGTGCCAATGATATTTTTGTGCATACTTGTTTTTGTCCTGTTTCATCCATACATACTTCATACTACTGTAATACTACCAGTACTGGTTGTCAATACCCTAAAGCAGTGGTACCCAACTTTTTCTGACTTGCGACCTCATTTTGAAATCAAATCAAGTGAAAAAGATAGTTGGTAAAGATCGTGTTTGGTGTTCTTTTTTTTTCAATTACTAGACATTTCAGATGATCCAATGTTGCATAGCAACCCCAAAGTTGATAAACACCCTTGAATTCTTTGTTATGAAATTAGAAACAGACCACAGAACACAAGAATAGGACAAGTGCCTACTGACATACCAGACACAGATGGTGCTCAATAGTCACGTACTGAAAAATGACCAAAAAATGAGCCAATGCGTATTATCTCGTGACACTGTTGTCACTTACAACTGACATGTCCTGATTAACACTTACTAGCGCAATAGTCATCAGGAGGTAATAATGAAAAATAGCAGGTGCTCAGCAAGGGGCTGAAGAAAAGGCAGTAGTGGACCAGCTGACGGGAGGATGTACGTCTTTATATAATATCTGCAGTGAGTTGGTGGTAAATACTCAACACACACTGTCTAAATCAGGTTATTTTACACCAACTGTGAGTGTGTGGTTTTGAGTGCGCGTTCACTCCTTTGTTACTAAATCATCCCTGGAGAAGAAAAACATTTGTCCTCTCCTGAATCGAGTTTCTGTGAAGTTCCATCTCCGCTTCTCTGTTATTACCCCCGATTCATCAACTCAAGGCAGTCTGCTGTTGGTGTTTTTTTTTTTTCCAGGAAGAAATAAAAACAAAACGAAAAAAAAACAAAAAAAAAACACTTCAAGCCTGAATTTATACAAATCCTTCACAGTAGTACTGCTACTACAAAAGTTCCTCTCTCTTGTTTTTGTAGAATGTGCCTTTAAATACTGCCCTTAGTAATGAGTTATTTATGGAAATCTGAATAATATATCATACACGGCCTCCTCGGTTTACGCTGTCCTCAGCCTATGGCGTTTTGCGGTTTTGTCCACATTTGCCATGCATTTATCAAGAAAGCTGGTTACATCTTTCAAATGTACGCCTTTAAAAAGCAGTGTGGGCGAATGCATCGCTGTATGCCGAAGACAGCTTTGTTTACATTCATCAGTAGTACATCGGATTGTGCTGCATTCTCTTTCTTTTGCTTGCTTGTTTTTTTGTTTGGGGAACTTTTTTGCCTTTCATTATGGCTCCCACGCGTAAGTCAGACTAATCTTTTTTTTGTCCTGGATTATGATGTTACCACTGTGTTAGCGCAGTTGAGTGACATGCGTACTTACGTAAAGTACATAAGTTCTGACTTCTGACAAAAATCGAGGTTCGAGTCCACCAGCTGCCAAGTTACCACTGAGGTGATAAGGCATTAATATTTTACTACTGCTCTCTAGGCCTATTGCGTTTCACCTAAAAGGGATTTAAATAACGAGGTCAATAATGGACGATTAGCAATTGCTAACGGAATCGATATTCCACAGAAAGTGTATTTTTTCTTTGCGTTCTGTGTTATAACAGACAGTTAACTGTCATACATTAATCATATGTAGCTTTAGCTTTTATTAAAGGTACAACTTTTACAACACATTAAAGTCTTTGAAAATTATTTTTATTTTTTTTTTTTATTTTTAAGTGTCGTTAGTTTATTCACGATTCGGAAGGCACGTTTTGGAAATCCGAATAATCCTTACTTACTTCCTCAAAAAATAAATAAATAAATCATCAGTTTATGTCAAATGCGGATTTAGAATATTGCATAACAAAAGATAAAACTAAATGGACAGGATATTGGGATTTCGAGAATGTCGGGACTAATGTGGTCGTTGCATATTATTTTCTAATGAAATTTGTTAGAAAGATTATACACTTTTGCACCTGTTTCTCAAACGCCACATGAGGAAATGAAGAAATAGCTCTTCTGCTTGCGTTCTATTTTTACATCTGTCTCTCTTTCTTTTCCTCACACACACCAACACACACCAACATTTGCGCACAGAGCCACCATCAGAGGAAGCAGTAGTGCAGACCCTAAAGCCATGTTATATGTCAAGACTGGGTGCAGGGTGCATGTAGCTCTAATCCTCCAATTAATTCTCATTCCCCACTAGTGGACGACCCCTGAGAGCGCCATGACACTTCCATTAAAAAGTAAAAATGAAACACAGCATGAAGGTGAAGGAAGAAATATCTCTATTCTTCTGCCCATCTCCATGGAGAGCAAACTTTTGCAACTATTTTGGCAAGCAGAGTATTTTTCTCTTTCTTTTTTTTGTGTCTTCACGTGGGAAAAGTGTTGGAGGCTGGTATTTTTAACACGGTGCCTATTGTACAGTTGTACAAAGGAGTAGGATTATTTCCACATTGCCTTACAAACCCTGTCAGTAATTAAAATATTATTAACTACACACTTTATTTTTCAAATTATTTTTAACTGTAAATACTGAGAGGCCTCGTTTATCAATTTTCTTTTTTTTTTTTTAACTGTGTAATTTTTTTCAGGATCAACCAACCATTCACACACATTCTCGCAAATCTTCAAATTGGAGTGTGACATGAACCTAATCCTGTACAGTTTTGGACCGTGCAGTACAATCCCCACTCGCAGACTGGGAATCCAATTAGAAAACCTGTGACCTTCTAGCTGTAAGGCAAGCCTGCTAAACACCTCTACCACTCTGTAACCCCCCAAAGAAACCATTATACATACACTTTACTTCACATGTAGGGACAACGTCTCTACGTAGGGCGACGAACAAAAGTTTAGACCTATACAGAAAAACATGAATGAAAAACACAAGTACTCGACACCCATATTAAAAATAAAATACATATATATAAATACAACTATAGGCATAGAAATATATATATACATACATACATACATACATACATACATACATACATACATACATACATACATACATACATACATACATACATACATACATACATACATACATACATACATACATACATACATACATACATACATACATACATACATACAGTACATATATACATATACACATATACATATGTACAAACATAAACATATACATATATGACATATATTTACAAATATGTGTGTATGTGCATATATGCATATATATATGTGTGTGTGTGTCTGTTAAGATTCTTATGGTTGTTGTATAGTTGTACTGCTGACAGCTTGGTTCCACTCACTTAGAAAATTCCATTTGCCCCCTTGTGGCAGAGAGTGGAACTAATTTGTACATGTAAAGTCTTTAATGTATTTAGGAAAGGGACAGAGGAGTGGAGGCTCATAAGTATTTGCACCATTTAGTGAACAGATGTTTGTTTTCCTTTTGTTTGTTTTGGGGCAGTGGTGGCTTAGTGGTTAAGGAAGCGGAAGATGAGTTAAACGCAGAGGTCACATTTCGTTGTGTGAAGTGGTGTGTGTAACAATGTCACAATGACAAGGAGTTCACTTTACTTTCTTCCCTTTCCTTTTATAATATAATATAGTAATATAGTATAATATATAATAAGATATATAGATGGATGGATGGATGGATGGATGGATAGATGGATGGATGGATGGATGGATAGATAGATAGATAGATAGAACTTTATTATTAGTGTGTTGCTGGTGTTGTGTTTGTCCACACATACAGAAGTCTAAGGTGTTGTTCTTGTCTATCGGCTGG
>NC_024309.1:989866-1043395 GCF_000523025.1 Cynoglossus semilaevis | reverse complement strand
TTAGTGGAGCTGGCAGCGCTCTGCCGCCGGCGCACTCTCAGTACAAATCTAGTTGTCAGGTGCCGTTTGAACAGAATCAGTCAGTGTCCCTTCTGCTCGCTTAGCATGGCCACGTCGAGCACTTTCCTGTTCTCTCTGCCACTCAGCAGTGGGTAATTGAAAGCTAAATTCACCCACTTGTTCGCCAAAGCGCTACTCAGCGTTCGGATTAACTTCTGAGTAGACAGCAATGATATTTCTGTTCGTGAAGCCTTAGATTGTTGCTGTCAAAATTAATCCTGGACCACAATCTTTACGACTTCAAAATGAGAACTGGCTGAAGAGCAACGTTTCATCCAACATCTAAAGTTTCCCATACGGCAGGAGCGGCAAAGCCTTTTACATAAGTCACACCCAGCTGCTGATGTGTCTAATTGGCAGTACACAGTAAATAATGTGTCAACAACACTGACGTCAGATAACGTTACAGCAGCATGATTTGTAACTTTCCCAACGTGAAAATAGCAAAAATGTAAATTTTCAGTGGTACAGGAGTAGCAGATAGTGGTACACAAGCCTAGAGTGCCCTCTAATGGCTGTCAGTGTGAAAATAATGAACAAAATTATGTTGTAATATATGTCGCGCTTATATAGTATAAGTCGTCAAAGGATGAAAAAAGTGCAACTTATAGTCCAGAAAATAGCTTTATATATATAAAGCTTTATATATATATATATATATATATTGACTCAATCGACTCAATCGACTCAAGGACAACATAAACATCTTTTTCAAAGGCTGGATGGTCATCGAACATTTTTACCGACATTTTTATTGTGTAAAATATCCCGTTCCTACTGTGTTTCACAACTCACCCTCCCCACTTTAGCAACTTTAAACAACGCTACTCAATAGGTTTATTCATACTAAGTTTAACTCCTACCCTAAAACCTTTCAGTTGGGTAACAGATTTCGGGCCTGTTTGGTGGTAATGAAACCAACATGTTTAGGTTGAAATGTAGCAATTTGTGAACATCATTTTATAGAGTGTTTCATTTTTTTCAAGTTTCCAGAGTCCACTGACAGCCAAGGGTCACTTAACATAAACATTGAAATGGTAAATATTCAATATACACAGTAACAGCTGTTGTTTCCCAGTGTCATTTTTGCCTGTTTTGTGAAATGTCAAACCAACAAAACTATGTGAGTGTTCTTCTGTCACAGCTGTGTTGAGTCAAAGGCACTCCCCTCCATTTCTACAGAGATGTCATTTCATAACTACCTAATTCCTCTTTCCTCCCATTTGCCACATTTTTATGGTTATTAACTTCAGCTCAGAAATACCAGGCAATGACGCATCGTCTGTGTATGAAAACACTTCTTATCTCATCATGACATTCTGCTGAGGCTTCTATTTAGTCCTGACATATTGTTTCTTTCTTTTTCTTTTTCTCTAGTGGCCTATAAAATCACTGGTTGAAAAAGGTTACCTAGCAAGTGAAGGTCGATTGACCCACTGTTAATCAATAATTCAAGGTAATCCTATATCAATCGGGGGTCTCAAACTCAAATGAGCTGGGGGCCACTGTTGCAACCGCCCGGAAGAGTTCAATATTCAATAATAAAAGTTTTATTCCAAGTCTAATATGAATACATTCTATAATGTAATATATATACTTAGAGTATATTATATTGCTCTGCAAACAACAAGTACATTTTACTCATTCTTGAAAACAACATCATACTTAAAACAACTAACAAGCAGGGGCATCAAACATACAGCCCGTGGGCCAAAACTGGCCCGCTTGCGGTTTCAATCCGGCCCGCTTAAAGAATTTTTTTTTAAATAAACAAACACTTCATGTACAGGAAATGTTTTTGTAAAATAATATTTCATGATATATGTAGATTCATCTAATTGATAGTTTTCCGATAATCGTTATTACCCATGATGCGTCGCGCCATCAGCCATGTTTTGTGGCAAATGACGCGAACAAGTATCGCCAGAGGGAGATCAGACGAAATTGTTGTATAGAGATTCACTAGACACAATTACAAAGGGTGGGGTGCTTTGTCCCAGAGGCAATGTCTCTGTCATTGGTGTGGAACCCCAGTGTTCACCTCCTGGGCAGGTTGGAATCCCGGTTAGGGCGGTTGGTACCTTCCAGTGGACTCACCACCCGCAGGAAGGTTTAGGGAGGTTGGTACGGTGCAATGTTTTTTCTGTGGCGACTGCTACCCCCGCGACCCGGTAAGAGATAAGCGGATGAAAATAGATGGATGGATGGACAATTACAAAGGCAAGATACTTGGACAAGTTGAAAATAATCAATGGATAGACCCATACGAAGTCAACAAAGCAGAGTGGAAGCGGGCCGACATTGAAAGTTGGCCAGACAATGTATATCAAACGGTATTTATTAGACCCCCAAACAATACAGCGTGCTAATGTAGAAATCTTTACATGAAAGTTTACATGAAAAATCATGTTTTACTGTTGATTAGACTATACTTTTTTTCCAAAATCACATAGAAATCTGTATTTTTTACTTTCTTCATTTAAATAAAAATAGTTTGATTGTACATGTACATAGAAAATACTCATAATGATATGGACTGTGGTCAGCCGAGGATTTACCTTTGCATTGTGTACATTTGTCATATATGCAAAGTACATTTTGATAAATTCTAATTTTATTGATATTGAACATATGAATTAAATAAAAGTATAATGTAATTACCCGAAATAAAGTGTTCAGAACAGACTTTGTAATGCCTTTTGCTTGGATCTGGATTGAAATTAGCACGGTTAATACGTGAAAGCCATAGCATCCCTCCGTCAGTTCCCTCGGTGACAGATCGCAAAATGTCAAAATGACTTCATCTTGCGATCTCCATTCCCAGATCGATTGGTATAACCCCACACAACACAGGTATTTACCAATATCAGTGTTCTTTTGTGTATTTAATACCTATCTATACGCTCTGTTAGCCCCACAAGATGGCGGACTACGGAACTATGGGTAGTAGCGGGACATCATCGGAAAACTATCCTTTGTCCTTTTTTCCGTATGAAAACAAAGGGGAAAAAGACAGACTTTTTTGTAATTTACATGTAATTATGTTATGATTGTATGCAGCCCTGGAACCAAAATGAGTTTGACACCCCTGAAGCATTTTTATAATTGAAAAAAAACTTTGAAAGTATATATATATTTTTAATTAACCTGAAGGGAAACATTTCTATTTTCATCTAGTCATGAAGTGACTCAAGATCCAGGAGTTTGACACTACTTTTATTAATTAATTAAATATTAAAAACAGTGCATAAAAAGTCAATTTCTGTCACTATCCGTGATAGGAATACAATTATACATCTTTTTAACATATGAAATAAGACAGAAAAAATATATCATATTTCCTACACAAGATTCAGAAAAAAAAAGTTTTTAAAATGTTATTGGCAAAATTAATTTTTACATCTAAAAAGAACATTGTTGTGCCCAACATATCGAATGATATACTTCTTTTTTTATTATTTTGATATTATGTTTCTTAAACATCTCAGTTCCAAAAATATTTTTGATGTGCCAGTCTTTATAGGGTGTAATTGTACGAAGTGCTTCTGTTTGAATCACGCTGTTTAAAAAGATTCAGCGATAGTTATAAGCATTTAAACAAAGAAAATAAATCACTGAACAAACTTTTGTTTCGATGATATATTAACACTTTCCCTGTGCGGGGCTTGACGATCCGTGAAAGCACACACTCAAGGACAGCATTCCCTCTGGGTGATCATAACAACCATATCATAAACTTAGTCGGTCCATATTTCAGTGACAGGATGGAGATGCCAAAGATGACACAGAAGAGCTTCTTCCTGGATATTTTAATAACAGAGTTTTTAATTTAGTTTTATTGACCATCCCTTAAGCATGAAAGTGTAGAGAGTATAGAATATTTACATTATCCTTAAAAGTTATGTATTTATTTTTTTAATTCTTGAAGGCAGCTTGAATACGAAGAAGGCAACAAAGACATTTACTGATCACTACATCGTTTTGAGCCTATGGTATCACCTCAAAGAAAATATAATGCGATGAGCATGAACACTAGCGCTAATATTAGCAACGACATTACAGGCACTTCATAGGTAGACAGCAAAAGGTTTTAGCCCAAAAAAAGTCTGTATTGTAAATTAATTGCTTGTGAATCACTCTTTAGCAATGGCTAATATATCACCTTTAACTGGAACATTTGTTTGGTCAAACAAGCTCTGTAAAAATCAAAAGATAATTTCTGAAAATAACAAAGCTACTTCTCTACATATGCTCCACCGCTCTGAGGAGAATCCCTGAGAAAAATCAGTTGCTAGTTCGAAAAAAAAAAACAGATCAAATTCAGCTTTAACGACTTGTCAATGGGCTTGAAGATGCCCGGAAGTCTTTTCTTTTTTCTCTATTTTTTTTTAAATATTTTTTCAACCCATCAAACCCTTCCTTTTCCTTGTATATCGTCTGACAGACTTTCTGATTAAATATTACTCATGGCTGTTTATGAAACGGACAAGCAGACGCTTGTGTTTGTTCTACTAGTCACTCGGCGAACATTTTGTTGACATACTGGTATTGCTGTTCGGAGTGACACTGATGTATCGCTTTAATACTGGGAAACGCTTCACCAGCATCAGCCTGAAGTGGTTCTGAAACTTTCTGCCCACAAATGTGTAGAAGATGGGGCTGAAGCAAAAGTAAATGTAGGTAATGTTGCGAGTGATGTGAAGTGCGTAACCTCTTCTCTGCGATGCCAAGCAGTTGTCTTCTTGTTTTAACAGTGTCACAATGTTGAAAGGGGTCCAGGACACAAAAAACCACACGACAATGATGAATATTAACCTGACAGTCTTAAACTTGGTGGCAATCCTGGACATCAAAACAGTTATTGCTATTCTTATGTAGCAGTAAATGATAACCACCAGAGGGATAATCAAGAAAAGGAAAAGCTGCATGTAAAAGTGAGACACTTTTAGACGAGAATGATCAATATAATCTAAAGTACCTGGATAATCACCACAGAGAATTACTCCCTGGGTATTATACTTATATAGAATATGGGTAATCATGGGACAGATGCAGGCCAAGCTGCTGATTATCCACACCACAGCGCAGGAGATCATTGCATAGCGTCGGCCCCTCAGTCTCGACGCGTCCAAGGAGTAGACAACGGCTATGTGTCGATCTATGGTCAGAATGGTGAGAAAGAGGACGGAACTGTAGAGGCCCAGGTAGTAGCTGCTGCCCACTATCCTGCACATAACTTTGCCAAAAATCCATTCGGAGAGCTGGTTCTGGACGGCCAGGAAGGGAAGGCTGCTCATGAAGATTATCGAAGAGAAGACCAGGTTGAGCAGCAGGATATTGGTCACTGTGGTCAGCCTTTCAAACCTAAGAAGTGATCATTGAGAAAAACAAAACCAAAAAAAAAAAAAAATTGTGTGAGTGAAGTCCAACTTTTTAGCATGTTTGATGCTAGTTTAATACTTAAGCTAGGCTAGGTCATTTGGATTTTTATTTTTTAGCTCAGTTATCTGGAAGACTATTTTTAATCCCTCTAGTATTATTATTATTACTATTATTATTGAGTACCTTATCCATACGACATACGACAATGGGAAAATACAGTGTGAGTCTTTGCAACTGGCACAGGAAAAGCCATTAAGTACATGGTTGCAATGCACAGGAGGTGCCATTAGGGGTACGTAGGTTCCTCTGGGAATCGAACCCAGGACTCCCCAACCGCTACATTATGGAACCACTTTTCTGTAGCAAAGCAAACTCACAGTTATTCATTAACCCATTACGTTTAAAAAGAAGTACTTTTGCAGTAGAGGTACATGTACTTTATGTGCAGGTTACATTTATTTTTAGCTATGTCGTAGGAGAGAAATGTGTCGCACACTCGTTTCTTTAGGAGAACGTGCACAGCCCCGACACACGGTTTGGGTGTCATTATATACGGAAGAACCCGATGTACCCCAGGGTTCACCTCCTGGGCAAGTTCAAATCCCGGTTAGGGCGGTTGGTACCTTCCAGTGGACTCACCACCTGCAGGAAGGTTTAGGGGGGTTGGTACGGTGCAATGTGATTTGGGTGGCGACTGCTGCCCTCACGACCCGGTAACGGATAAGCGGCTGAAAATGGATGGATGGATGGATGGAGAACCCGATGTATTAAAAAAAAAGATTTTTACGCATGAGGAAATAAAATAATACTCACGACATAAACACAAATATAAAGCACGTGACGGCCCACTAATGCCAGTACATGAGTTTTCTTTTTTTGGTCAAGTGTCTATTGAGCAATCTCGACATGTGTAGAGCAGCACATCTAATTAGAAGATGATCTGGTCATTTTTCAAAATAAAACATCTTTGCCAGTGATAATTAATAAAATTAATGAACTCCTTCTGTGTGGCCAAGAACCAAATGACCCGAAGCCCAGTAGCAGGCTGGGTCCCAGTGGTAGAGGACCTCCGGTCCACACAGTCCAATGTCCCTTTTAATTCTTGCTCAACCTCCATAGTGCAATGCTAATAATTTACTGCTGTGTCTCACGCATTCGTACGGTTGCATCAGTTAAAAGTTTGGTTTTTTTTATCTCTGAAAAGTTGAGTGTATATAGTAGCATAAACTTTAACAGCAGATCATATAAACACTTTCCAATTACACAGGACTTAAAAGCTGTGTAGTCTGACGACTAACTGTCACGTATAACAGTCGCAGTATCTGTCCAAGTTCTTTATAGCACTTGCTGTAACATGCGTTCACTGGTCTGGAAAATAATATATATATAAAAAAAAAAACTTACAACCAGCTTAAAAGAAATAATGGGATTTCAGAGCATCCATGTCAAAAAGATATACATTTCCCTGGAGGCTGTTTGTAGGAAACATTGGTTCAAAGACTCTTTTTTTTTTCTGTCAAATTATGTGTCCTCTACAAATTTGCAACACTTACACAGTTATATGTTTTTAAAGCAGAATGATGCTTTGATTGCATCAGCAACAGATTCGCACACGGCCTAATGCATTATGCCGAAGCACAGTGAACTATGATTAAGGTCTTTTATAGCTGCAGTCTGGCAGTTTTTGGGGGGGGACGTGCTTATTTCCTTTGATTCCACGCTACATGGAAATGTTTATTCCACGGTGTGGAATTGTGGAGAATTTGCTGTACCTTATCTCAGCATTTTGATTTAACAGTAAGTCGCCGTGTTCAAAGATTTCCCTGCAAAGCCGAAAATACGCTTGAATTGTTTTTATTGAGCGGCTGAAAAGTGCACGGGAACCTCAGTTGTCTTGTGAATTGAAACAATGGGTGTAAAATGTTTCACTTGCATGTCGCACTTGAAGGTCTGTTCTTACCCTTGTTCTTCATCTTAAGGTTGGAACAGCAAGCTTCAACCCTTTTGTTGCTGCCAAACACTGATTGTTCATTTCGAAACCAAGGTCCAACGAAACTGTTCTATTTCTAATTTCGCGTTTGCGAACGATCGCTGGAAGCTTCGTTTACCTGAGATGAGCTCGTACACAGTATACTATTGGCTAATACAATGCGTACTCGGTGTACTATTGGCTAATTGAGCATGATATTCTGTTCCTCACGCTGATTAGCGCATGCATCGTAGCATCTCTCAGCATCTCCCCTTGTCTGTCAACCGATCTCTCATTGAAAGTGATACAGTTAAGGGAGGTTTGATTTCCGTGTGGAGGTTCGTAAAGGGTAAATATATATACGTAAATAATATAACTATCTTGCCTCTAATTCGTGATTTGTCCCATTTTGCGGTGGGACCCAACCACCCCAAAGGAGAAGAAATATTGTAAATACATATATATAATCACGTTATGTTGCGCTTTAGGAATGGAATTCCAAGTCGAAGAACCCCCCCCCCCACTCCCCCATCTTATTTACCATTTCACTAACTACGTCTCCACAGCCTGTGATATGTAGCGTTTATCGCCTCCTTCGTTGCCATCTTGGATCCAAACAATATTGCACCACCAACTGAGGTGGAAACTATCTTTTCAACCGACATGGACCGCAATGTCAAGGTCCAGGGATCAGGGATCAGTGAGTGCAGGTGACAGCATTTCCGTAATGCGGACCGCCGCTGATGAAAAGGTGCGGAATCTACAGCCGGGTCTTAAGGTTGCAAAAAGATGGGGATTTTTTACACGCTGTTACTCCCTTTTTTTTTTTTTTTTTTGGAATAGCGAGGACAGTGACCTGATGTTATCCTTCCCGGTGGTTTCTTTCTCTCTGCCAACATGATGACACATCCGCACAAAACCAGCGGAGCCTCAAATGGCCTAGAACAGAGGCCTGTCATAGAACCACTTTTCTCTCATACCTCTCGTATTCTGTCCTCACTGCCCTGCCAAATGTCAGAGAGTGAGGCCATTTGAAAAGGTCCTGTCCTTTCGTGTTCTGCACTATGCTGTGTGAATCTTTGATATAGTGTCCATCCAATTGTTTCACGAACAGAAACTGCACAATCCAATTATTGTAATTTACACTTTGCTTTAATTTACCGGCTCCCTGCACCATTTTATCAAAGCATTTGATAGTTATATTTATAGTTTAAATGTGCCTTCTGCCCTGACTATACCTTCTGAGCAAATCTCTGCCCATCTATGAGATATGTGATTTTTTTTTTAAATTCCTGAATATATATTTATTTGTGAACAAAGTATGCCATTTAGAAACCAAACTTGCAGAAGTTACCTCATTACATTTACCTTCTTATAAAGTCAGGATACACTGCTGCATTGACATTTAAATGTTAATTCTCCGAACTAATTGTATTCTTTAGTAGAGGATTCGAAAGATATTTATTACATTTCTTTTATTGACTGGTGTATTGGCATAATTGTTTTTTAATCGTTTCGCAGTAACTTTAAACCATTTGCGTCATTAACATTATTGAATTAAATCTTGTGGTCCCAAGAGACATAACACTGAACTTCTTCTTTTGTAGCTACCTTAATGATAGCCTAACAACGAGAGTGAAACCGAGATAGAGCTAACAGGCCTGCAGTCAGTTTTTCCACCAAGGGTCGCCATGTTGAATCGGATTATACCATGACAGACACACCGTTTGAGTGGATCTGTTAAATTCAAACTAACTGGGAGGTTAAACTTAACACGTTATTATTACTGCTGTGGCGATCACAGGAACTGGAAAAGAAGAGCGCCAACCTTTCACAAAACCCCGCCGCCAAACGGTCATTGTCCAATCATACATCCTAGCAACCATTACTATGCAACTACGGTCCTCTGAGATGGACCTCTGACAAGCAAAATGGTGAAGCAAAGTGCCTACTTTGTTAACCGATTAAAGCCATAAGTAGCATTAGCTGTTTGTTTTGGAAATAGGCTAGGATAGTACTGTGTTTTTCCCCGAAGTGAAAATTATTGTTTCTGCAATACCAAAATAGCGTTACAGCGTTGCAGAGCGCTAACTGACTGCAGGTGTAAACACCGGTGAAATCCAGTATAAACATTGACTTCACAGGCTAGTCTCCTGCACAGTAATTCTCGGAAGTGAACTTATTTTGTGTTAAGACCGTTTAACCGAAAGGGTCAGGGACTAATCGCATTTAAAACATTTTAATCGTTAATGGAAATATATATATATATATATATATATATATATATATATATATCTGTATTTATATTTACATGTTTGACAAAATGTACGTACATAAAATAACACAATATTGATTTTCTAATGCAGCCTGGGTCACACTAACAAAGATGTTCTTTGACCTTTAAAAACTTTTAAAAAATTAAGAATGAAGAATAATAAGAAGAAGAATTAATTAACTTTTTATACTACAGTATTTGCTATCTCTGGCTTGGGTTAATGTGAAGACCCATCTTCATCTTTAATCTCATTAAAAAACCCTTTAGGTATGTTTCATAAACACACAGTTCCAAAGAATTAGAAGGTTCTGTTTTTTTTTTTTTTATGTTTCTGACTTTGAAGTGAAACGCCACGTGTTTATGTGTTTCACATAAAAGAAGTCATTGTTGTTTAAATTTAGTAAGCCAATTTAGTGACACTGCCCATCAAACATTTTGGTTACTGATTTAACTCACTTTAGATAACAGCCGATGCTGCCAAACTGACAGAGGTGAAATTGTGAGGATTATGATTGTGGTTTATGCCCACAATAAAATAGAAATTATACAATAACCCCCAATCCATGCTAAAGGTTTAATTGCAAATCACACAGCAATTGTAGTGACCCGCAGTAAAAATTAAAAAAGTGCTCATGTTTAGCGCATTTAAATTTCCAAGGTGATAACAGTATAATGGAAAAAAAAAAAAAAAGTTTTTTTTCTTTATGCAACATCATGTAGGTTTTATTCGAGCTTCAGACTCTGTTACTACTCACCGGTAAATGATGATCAGGACCAGTCCATTTCCAAAAAGACTGATGAGGAACATAAAGTAATAAAGGATGGATAATTTGGCTCCCACATTGTTATCGCTGTACCTGGAACACGGTGTGACGAAAGGGCCATCGGCGTCGTCGTAATAAGGTGTTGTATTTTCCATGTTAGGCGGTGAACTCTGAAAGACACACGTAGAGGTACAATGGGAAATAGGAGCAAAACGATTTTGCACGATAGTCTGCAGAAATACGCTAACCAAAGAAGTAGATGGGGGAAAGAAGTACACAAATGAGGAATGAGTTGTGATGACTTACCTCTCAGACAACAGAAGAGCCTCTGGTTAACGTGTGACTCAGATGGTCGGAGCTTTTCTGAGTTATGTTGAGGTTCAAGTCATTTCATGACAAATCGGACGGGGGAAGTGGCAGAGAACTAAGAATAACAGACTGTGTGGGGAGGAGTCAGCAAGTACAGACAAAGAGTTGAAAAAAATGATCTTACATTTGTAGGAGACAAAAAAAGTATATTTTACAAAAGTCAATCAATTATTAATCAAACAAATTAACCTAAGCAGAAGACTGAGGAGTGGCGCTTTGGCCCAGAGGCAATGTCTCTGTCATTGGTGTGGAACCTCAGGGTTCACCTCCTGGACAAGTTCGAATCCCGGTTAGGGCGGTTAATACCTTCCAGTGGACTCACCACCCGCAGGAAGGTTTGGGGGGGTGGTATGGTGCAATGTGATTTGGGTGGCGACTGCTGTCCCCGCGACCCGGTAACGGATAAGCGGATGAAAATGGATGGATGGATGGAGAAGACTGAGGAAATCTTGTCCTAAAGCACAGGTGTCAAACTCAGGCCAGCGGACCAGATCTGGCCCCTGGTGTAATTATATTTGGCCCGCGAGATCATATCAAATGTGTATTAGAGCCGGCCCGCCGTTATATAGCCAATATATACTGGGGGGATTTGTAGTATTAGTGATGTATGCACAATATTGTAGCACATACAGTTTTGGTTGTTATTTTGTTGGCCTGTAAATATATATATATATATATATATATATATCTTTGGTTGTTCAAGATTTGATGTTTACCAACGTTTGTTTCTATATGAAACAATTCAACATTACACATCTGGAGAGAACGGAAAACATGCACAATTCCAGTCAATTTTTTAATAAATATTGAGTTTGGCCCAGTTTTTAATGTTGGCCCATTGTGAAAAGGAGTTTTACAGTCCTGTCCTAAAGAGTCTATCTAGTCCAGGGGTGTTCACACTTCTATAGCTAATATTGAAATGACCAGGTTAAAGTGATCTACTTACATTGAAATCATTACATTTATATATTTAATCATATGAACTGAACATAACTTATGTATAACTTATGTGTTGGGTCATTGATGAATTCACGTAGCTTTATGGCACAATATGGTTTAGTTCTTACAGTATATACACTAATCACTACTACACATAATTATATTCATATTTATTTTATTTTAATTCCTCATTGTCGCAATCTATCTAAGACTGGCTAAGTAAAATTTAAAAAAAAAATTTTGAAGGACAGGTCAAGGCCTTATTATTCACAAAACGCATACACATGGCTTCACTGTCATAGAGTACGCTTCGCAGGCCTGCTCGCAGTCCTTATACTTCTTCCCAGGTCAGCCAATAGGGGTCGACCTGCCGGCCTACCGTCCCCTATATTGTGATACAGTTTGTGTGATCTTCATCTGATGCCTACATAAGCAGTGAATCCACTACATTTACTCAACTGTGTCTATTAATCGTGGTTGATTGAACTAAATGGATCTAATGTTAAGTGTTAAAAAAAAAACTTTTTTGCACACTTGCTGTTCTAAGTCCTCTTCGGTAGAACTCCACTGGCAGCATCACATAGTGAAAACTTCTTCAGATGAAATTGACTTTTATTGGTGGAAAATGATGTCACACTTTTAGCAGATGAAGCAGCAGTTGACCAGCAGGTCACGGGTATTTAACAACTAAAAGGTGTTCATCTTCTATATGGACTTAGGTGCTGGAGAGTGATTGCTATGTGTGTGTGTGTTCACACATGCACTCTGCGGCTTTAACTGTGACTTACTGCTGCGGGAAGAGAAATACATTCAGTCTATCAACTAATTACATTTGCAAAGACAGCAACAGAACGTATCCATAGATATACCTAGTTACCTTGCATAGACTTGCATAATTTGGTTGACTACTTGTATACAAGGTCATATATTTATCACTTACTTATTGCTTTACTGCATATCACACAGTTGATATAGCACATGACCTCTAAGCAGCTGTCAGCACATTTTTGCATTACAGTAAAACCAACCAGAAGTTACTGTAAAAAGTTGGGACACAGGCTCAGGCTGACTTAGGTACAGGGGACTTGAACCAGTGATGTGACATCACTGATTGTTATTTAAAAAAAAGACAAAAAAGAAGCTAACTAAACTATTATTTTAAGTTGTATGTTGGCAATTTAGTGGTGCTTTGGCCCAGAGGCAATGTCTCTGTCATTGGTGTGGAACTCCAGGGTTCACCTCCTGGGCAAGTTCAAATCCCGGTTAGGGCGGTTGGCACCTTCCAGTGGGCTCACTACCCGGAGGAAGGTATGGTGCAGTGTGATTTGGGTGGCGACTGCTGCCCCCGCGACCCGGTAACGAATAAGTGGATGGATGGATGGATGGGTTGGCAATCTACCTTCTCAGCTTTATACAGGATGCGTAAGTATTTATGTAAAGTGCCCTGTTATGAATTAATTCCATTGACAATTAATTTTGGTGTCAGTAAAACCGGACAACTTGCGTCTTTTTCAGCTCATCGGGACACATATATTTTTGTTGGGAAGATCCCGTTTTTCAAGAGATGGCTGGCAACTGTAATCACGTGGCACTAATTGTAAAAAGGCAAATATTCCCGAAGAACAGTTTTCAGACGATTAAGCGCACGAGATACGATTCCGAATCTAATCAAGCGTACATTTGCCGAAAAACAAAAATCTTCCACAAAGTACTGCTAAGTGATTGTTCAATAAATGTTAACCCTGTTTGGCACACATCTTAGACGTTGCGTTTTAATTTTAGGCCCCTAGCATGATTAAGTTTGACACCCCTGACTTAAGTTTAGTCCAAGGGCTTTCAATTTCATTTTGGCTCGGGGGTCGCATACGACCTAATTAGATGTCATATGAGTCAAACCAGTACAATAATTAAATAATGACTTATAAATAACAATAAGTCCATGTTTTTCTCCTTTGGTTTCATGCAAAGAAGTAGAAGTATATTAGCCAATCTTCATATTTGATGAAATCTAATTTTACTTATATCCTGAACATGAAGTGTTCAGTGGCCGTTTTCGGCCCACGGGCCGCATATTTGAAACCCCTGGTTTAGTTGATGCATCTCATGCCTTGCTGCTTCCTCTCTTCAATATGCCACATACAGTTTATTTCGTTTTATCCGGTGTATGTAGTTCATGTCTATTTACAAAGTAACAGTTGCACCACCAAGGGCTACTTAAGAAAGCCCCGCCAGACTTCTTAGTTATTCTCTTTCTTTCTTCACAGATCATACACTTCCTTCCCTATTTCCTTTGCGTCTCCTTCCCTTAATTTACTCACCTGTGTCTTGTTTTCTCCTACTATCTTAAGACCCGATGTATTCTGATTGCAATTTTTTTGTAATTTCTGTGCAATTTTTCTTCACGGCGTTCGACTTAATCCTACTTATTCTCTGAAAGGGAGGGATGAGAGGCTTGAATTTTAATGCAAGTTGTGAAGATTGCACAAAAGAGTTGCACAACACCAGTGAGGATCGTCACTCATTACTCGTTTCTTATAGTCGAGGGATGTTTGAGAAGAGGATGCAAATGTAAGCATTTAGCATTCATTCACTACTGGCCGGGTACCCCTTTGCAAACCCACATTCCAATAGTTGATGTTTCTTTAAGTATTTCTTATAGATACAACTATTGGAATGTATTTTCTTACGCTCCTTCAATATTCAATAACTATGACATTTCTTTAGCATACAAACATTATTAATGTTCAGTGGCTTAGGCCTACCAGGTGTACACAGATTATCATGTTGTCATGACGAAGTTGCCTCTGTGACACGAGGTGCGTTCGGGTACCATTGAAAACTTGAGAATCTGACGAAAACGTCAGTTTGCAGTTTACGTGAGAAACGGTTAAAATATATATATATATAAAGATTGTATCTTTTCTTCTTATCTTCGCTCCAATTTTTTGAGGTCCCCTTGTGCTGCCTGCTCACTAAGGTGATGGTTTAAACAGTACCCCCCTCTCCCCCCCGCTGGGAACAGAAGCCCCCACTTCCCACTTTGACATTTATTTATTTATCTGTACAAACCACTCCAGAAGTTACTGACACCAGCATTCTGCATACAATCCCCCGATTATTAAAATCGATTAATAAAATGAGCTGCAATTCCAGGCATTGTGTAATCAGGTTTTCATTATCGCCACTTATACATACAGCTGTTTTTCCCCAAAACTATTTTTAGGGCACACATCATTTGGCGAAATCCAGGCATTGTGTTATCAGGTTTTCATTATCGGAGGAACGGATGGCCGATAATGTCGCTCGGCTGATATTATCGGACATCCCTAAAAACAAACACCAAATCAGATACAGCATGAAAAAATATTCATCTTAAACCCATCCATTCATTCATTTTCATCCGCTTATCCGTTACTGGGTCGTGGGGGCAGCAGTCTGCGCGACCGCCACTCAAATCACATTGCACCGTACCAACCCCCCTGAAACTTCCAATCCACTGGAAGGTACCAACCGCCCTAACCAGAATTCAATCTTGCCCAGGTGGTGAATCCTGAGGTTCCACACCAATGACAGAGACATTGCCTCAGGGCCAAAAGCACCACTCGTCTTAAACCATCTCAACAAATCACATTAAATGTACTCCAACAGACAAAACAGCGCATGAATGCTATACTTGGCTGCAGCTATTTGAAAGTTTAGGGACTTTATTTTTGTTTTATGTCATTTTGTTTGCCGTCTAACTTATTTTGTGTCGTGTGCGCAGCAGAACTTCATCTTTACCTGGCTCCCTCCTTGACCTGAAAGAGTAAAGGGACATACATTATGTATGATGTCAAATGTTCAAGAGAGGGAAAGTGCACCCACGTGAGCCTAGCGCCAAACAGGGATAGCTTACATAAACACACTCAGTGGGCACAGCTACAGTGCAGCTGTACACAGGAGAAGTCTGCTGAGTCAGCCACACATACACCCACAAGTGGAGCGCGGCTGGAGAAGTGTGGGAGACATTTCTGAGATTTACAGGATGACACCGACTCTCACCCCCAGCAGATCCTTAGGGTGTTTTGAGCAGTTTGTAACAAAATGTAATTCATGAAGGAGTGACACAAATTCTAGGTCTACAGGTGGAGCATATTATTTTCTTTTAAAAATATACAGTAGAGCAAGCGAGAAAAAAAAAGTATTCAGTCTTTTTCGAATAGTATGAATTCTTGGAATTATTGTGATCCCCGAGTTCCCAGTTTTTATTTTTGGTAACAGAATCACAGTTGTGCAAGTAGCACACATTTTCATCTAAAACAGCTCCAAGTTTATTTGTATTTACTGTGTCTCAATAATGTAGTTTTAATTTTATGCCACTAAGAGTACGTGTGCAGATTTTGTTTACGACAGGAATCACTGTAATTACAACAAACATTCGAGTCATTCCATGAACTTAAGTAATAATTAACTAAGTTATACCCTTAAAATAATTTGGCAGAGGACAGACACTGTAGTAGTACCGTCTTTTGAGATAGTATCGTAGTATACAAATTTGTCATTAATGTTTAATTCATAACTATTAATGTTCACTTACTAATTATATTTAAGTTACTGCAAGTACATAGCACTGTACAAAGGAAAAAATTAAAGACGATTTTGACCCCCTGTGGTTAGACTCAGTAGTACCATCATTACTAGTAAAATAATAGAAGCTGCATGTCTCTGTTTTAGTATTTCTACAAAAGATAATGAAAAGAAAAAGAAAGGTTAAAAGTTCATGAAGGCCTTAATCTAGTGACCTGAAAATAAATGTCCTTGTAACTGCCTAAAAATAAAAATGTCAACCATGAACAATGTAAATCATTTTAATACATCATCATACAAGTAACTGCCTAAAAATACAAATTTCAACCGTGAACAATATAAATCATTTTAATACATCATCATACAAAACACTTCACATTAAACATAAGGTAATGTGTTATTAAAAGTAACCCAAAACCACATAACAATTACAAATAAAATCTTACATTTTTATTGTTTCTTGGTTGGATAAAGAAAATGGTTGAAGTTGGTTAAAGAAAGAAATTGGTTCAAGAAAGCAAGAGTAAAAGCAATATTTTAGCCACCATTCTGAAGTTTATCTATTGCATCTTTAGAAATGTAACAGTGTCTGCAATTACTTCACATTAAACATAAGGTACTGTGTTATCAAAAGTAACCCAAACGCATAACAAATACATTATTAAAAAACCCTACATTTTTATTGTTTCTTGGTTGGATACAGCTGCATGTCTCTGTTTTAGCACTTATAAAAAGATGAAAAGAAAAAAAAAGGTTAAAAGTTCATGAAGGCCTTTAATCTAGTGACCTGAAAATAAATGTCGTAACTGCCTAAAAATACAAATTTCAACCGTGAACAATATAAATCATTTTAATACATCATCATACAAAACACTTCACATTAAACATAAGGTAATGTGTTATTAAAAGTAACCCAAAACCACATAACAATTACAAATAAAATCTTACATTTTTATTGTTTCTTGGTTGGATAAAGAAAATGGTTGAAGTTGGTTAAAGAAAGAAATTGGTTCAAGAAAGCAAGAGTAAAAGCAATATTTTAGCCACCATTCTGAAGTTTATCTATTGCATCTTTAGAAATGTAACAGTGTCTGCAATTGAAAAATAATTTTAATACAGCACGCTTCCACAGGCAGGATTGATAAAATGGTATTTGTCAGCATCACTATTCGGGAATGAAGGACCGAGAGAATGATTTTCACACAAAGAAATTTTCCCCGACACTGACAGAAGTGGTGGCAGCTACACCTTTAAAACTCAAGTCACTGCAGCAGAGGTGAGACTGTGGCCAGCAGAAAAAAACAAGAGCTTAGTCAGTCCCAAAAGGCAGAAGTAATGTGACGATGAGTGTACTGCTGCAAAAAAGTTTTTGTTGGGAGTTGTATGAAACATGTGACTTGATCAGTACTCATCTATCTATTTATACATATATATACATGTATATACTGTATATATATATATATAGTGAAAAAAATTAGGACACCCCATTAAATAGTCAGCTCTTTATTAAGAAATGTTCACGTATCCAATCTTATTTTTATTTATTTATGGAAAAGAAAGTGATTTAATAGCAATTTTACGAAAAACAATTACGATTGTTTTACTCATAGAACAAAAGATATGAACAAAAATGCATATTTTAATGGAGAAGAAAAAGTTAGGACACCCTACCGCCTAATAGCTAGTGTTGCCCCCATTGGCTGAAATAACTTCAGTGAGACGCTTCTTGTAGCCGTCTACCAGTTTCTGACAATGATCTGAGGAAAGATTGCCTCACTCCCCAAAGCAGAATTCTTTCAGCTAAGAGATATTTTAGGGGTTTCTTGCATGTACCGCCAGTTTCAAGTCACCCCACATCATCTCAATGGGATTGAGATCGGGGCTTTGACTTGGCCATTCCGGGACTCTCCACTTCTTATTTTTGAGTCAAACATTGTAATAAAATGCAATCCAACAAGGAATATAAAATAAATTAACTCTGCTCAATGTCCTGTTAGGAAAACGTCTTTACATTTAAGATGCAAATTTCTGTAAGGTTTTCCTTATAGACATAGCTCAACAAAAATGTTACATATAATTAACATTCCTGTTGCCAGAGGATGATTATGAAGGTTAAATTACACAATAAATTGGTTTACTTTTTCCATCACATCCTATTAGGGCGGTGACATTGGAAGTCAGTTGGAATATATTTGATAAAATAAATATATATTTTAAAAAAAATGTCTGTTTAAGCTGCAAATTTGGAAGCACAACATGGGCATAATAGGCCGCAATGACAGTCATCAACCAGATTTTTTTTTTATAAAATAAAGGAATGTGTTTGAAAGAACAAATGAACTGCAATCACAAAAAAAAAAACCCGACAAAAAAAAAAACTGAGATCGCTGTCTGAGATTACTACTCTTTCATCAGGGCTGATGGCTAAATGTGTGTACAGTACATTCTTACTGCATCAGACCTGATTGGCCAGGGCTACATCACAGTTGGATGTACATATAACAGAGACACGTTGCCAAGTGAACATTAACAACCTGAGAGCAACAGAAACATGTTTAGAAACTGGTTGACAGGGAGAAAAAGAGAGAGAGGGGGGGATGTTACATCTGTGTTTTCCCTTTGAAGATTGTCTTTAAAAAGAAAAGAAAAAAAAAATCTCCCATATCCAACGGAGAAAATTAACGTCTCGCTTTTTTCGTGTTTTAGTACTTATTCCTGTATTAGTCGAATGTACGGTACTAATGACCTCGAAAATGTGGCCTCATAATGTATTGGTAATGAATCAGTACCAGGTCTTAATATGTGTGCTACACGGATAATAACGCAGGTCAAAAATGAAGTGCTGAACTCACTGAGGTTGGTGCGGTATTGTTGATTTCGAGCGTGGAGCATGGCTACCCTGCACAATGCACAAAGCTATATCTGGAGAGCACAAGGCACAGACTGATTGCCTGTTTAAAAGCCTGGGCCAAAGTAAAAAAAAAAAAAGAAGAAGAAGAAAAAGCTGGCAATTGCAATCTGGCAACAGCTAACATGGCAGACTACAGGGAACATGCTCAAGTTAGTCAGTCAAAATGGAGAGCCAAATACAAACTGGAATTTCTGAGTCCTGTTCCAGAGGTAAGGAAACCTTAGCCAAGATGCAAGGCTAGTATATTTGCCTACTTAGTGTTTGAACAAAAAGGGTGTTTTTCTAAAAAAAAAAAAAAAAAAATCAATTGTGGTTTCGTCCATAATAATACATTTACTAACCTGTTAGGGTCTAAAGCAATTGATGTATAAACCACAAGAGAGGTTTCGAATTTGGATTAACTCACTATTTGTCGATGTAAGCTATCTATCTATCTGCGTGGTAAGTCAAGAGAGGTATTGAATAAAGCATGATTGATTATTGGAGAACTAATCCAAGTAAGTAATCCAGGTTTTTTGAGGAATGGTTGTTTGTTTCCATCTGCCTCCTTGTGACTGCAGCAAAAAAAACAAAAAGATCTTGTTATCTTAACATAACCACACCTTATCTCACCAATAGGAAAGGCCTTTAAAACAAGTTAACAAATGAAGGACATTGCCTCAGATATTGCCAGAGTTGGACAAAATCCCATGGAAAACCACTAAATTAAAGCAATTGTGTCACGATGACAGTCGTGACTGTCGTTCCCTGTGTTTCCCTGTGTTTCCCTTTGTTTTCCCCATTCTTGTGTTGTGCACTTGTCTCTGTCTGTGTGGTGGGCGTGGCAAATTTCCCTTACTCTGCCTGGTTAATCATCGAAGCACACCTGCCATTCCTCAGCACCTGCCTTCAATCAACCCATCACTCTGACGGCAAAAAAAACCCTGGCCTTTCTCCCACTGGTCGTCAGATCGTTTGTTCAGCCACCATGGTAGCTAACTATCAGATTGACTTTAACTATTGTTCTTTGTGATTCCTGTTGAATTAGAAAATAAATCGTTGTTTCTCACTTAACGTCGTCTGAGCCTGCATTTGGGTCATTACCGGTTTAAATCATGACAAATTGAGGGAAAAAGATAAATGTCCATTTTTATTTTCAGTCCATTTAAAATGGACATCAACCAAAGCAGAGGGTATAAAATTTGGGAGGCAGCATGGGCAAGAAAAGGGAGAAGGGACAAGGATGTAGAGTACTGATATGCATGTAGTAACGCAACTTACGCAACTTTTTCAGGGAATTTCAAATATAAAATTCTAACAACAGGTTCAGTTCTGGATCGTGTCCTCCAGTTCTTAAGTCGGTAGAAAATTGGCATGGCTTGAGCCAATACTCAGGATCGCAAAATTTCAGGTTTGAACATTGAAAAAAAATTTTTTTTTTAAACTATAGCCCCCTATCTCATGCCTGAGCCTAAATGGTGAAAATATATTATGTATCATTATGAGATATATATATATATATATATATATATATATATATAATTTACATTTCATGGAAGTCGTTGCACCATTTAAAAAGTGTTCTTTCTCCCCTGTGTTATTTGGATACTTTTCAGTGGATTTACCTACAGAAGCTTATCAGAAAATGCAGGGGTTCCCAGGCAGATAAGGCCGTCTTAAAGCCAGACAGAGCAGCAAGTGCTGTGAGATATAGTTGACTTAGACAGGTAAGGATTTTATAAGGTAAGACTTTTCTTACAGGGCCTTGACCAAATGTCCTTGTATTATGGCTGGTAGTGTCATGTCTGTCTGTTTCCTTTTCCTGCTGTCTGCTGTGTGGGGTAATCTGTGGGATCACACTCACTTGTTGGTAATTAGCTTCACTTGTGTCACCTGGTGCTCCCTGTGTATATATACCCCTCTCCCTCACTCTGTCGTGGTTGGATCATTGTGATTGTGATTGTGTTGGCTCATTGTGATTGTGTTGAATCATTGTATCTGTTCCTGTGCTCAGCTTAGTGTGTCCTCTGAGTTCTTAGTTTGTACTTAGTAGTTTATTCCTTGTCTGGTTTATGCCTTGTTCCTGGTCTTGTGAAGAAGTGATTTTTTTTGTTGTTGTTGTTTTGGCCTTGCACTTGTAAATAAACTACCTGCACCAGAAAGAGTCTCTCCAGTACTGCATTTGGGTCCTGCCTGCTTCCTGCAATGCTTCCTGCGATGCCTGCACGTGACAGGTAGCTGTGATTTCACTGCAAGTACAAGCACAGCTAAGTTATCATGGTTCTAACTAAGACTAACCCAAGCCACATAAATGTGCTATTGCATAACACAACCACACAAACTAATGCTCTCCACGAACCAGAAACATCCCTCACTGAGCCAACATCAGGACTGTCTCTGTACAACTCTGCTTCTTTGTTATACCCTTTGTGCTAAGCAGCGCTCCTCCTCTTGTTCTCTAGTAGCAACGTCTGTCAATAACATTTAACGTAGAAAGAGAGCGGCTCTAATGAGCTGACGGTTCACTAATGGAAGAATAAGTCGGCGAATTTAGGAAAAGCAGTCGGTTTGTTTAAAAACATACATGATTGATCAGTTTCTCCCTCTCAACTGTCTGCAAACCATCGCTCTCTCACGGAAGAGGCGACGCTCTCCGCGAGGAGACAAATTAAAGCAAATGGGGCAAAACTAACTCATAGTTTAATCTTTTAGCTATGCCAGCTGTTTCACAAAGTTCAGCCCTGGTGAAAAAGTTTAGAGGGGAGTCCAACAATGACTGCTTTGTTTGAATTCTAAAGAGCTAAACTCAAAATAAAATCTATGTGCAGATTTTAATACAACAACCCACTCTTGAAATTTCTGTTTTATCTGACCTTATTTTTATCTGATTTCCAGACAAAGGGAGGTTAAGGGTGTGGTCAGTTCTTTGTCATACTTTGGATCCCTGGTTGAAATCCAGCTTTGGCCTAATATTTCCATCCTAATGGGAGGGTGTTGGCTTCATGTAAGACTTCATTCGACTTTACTCAACCAATGTTATGTGCAATGAAAGTCAATGGAAAAGACCACGAAAAAGAAATCTGAATTTTAGTTTTAAACCGTTGACTAAATAAAAGAAGTTGCATTAACAAAACATTTTTTGTCAAAATACACAAATAAACAATTCAATAATTTTGTAAATACACAGTCTGAAACTGAAACCAAACTAATTGTGGTGGGGGGGGGGGTAAAAGGGCAATTTTAAAGCGACATAAACTCACAGAAAAGTGTATATATATATATATACAGTATATATGCAAGAATCCCACCTGGTTATATTTAATTACAACCTGACCCCTTTAGGTTAACTGTAGTTGTTTGCCAGCATGTTGAAATTTGACTGCACTTCTTATGATAGCAGACTAATCATCTTTTCTTATGACCTGAGACTTTCTGCATCATTAAAGGCACAGTATGTAGGGTGTGGGGGAGGTTCTACTGTATAATTTATAATTGAATTTTTTATGGTTTTATTATGACATGGAAATTAATAAGCACAAGCACCAGATATCGAGCATCAGCAAAGGAGTTTTTATGCTACATTAGGGCCACAGTATTTTGTTTGGTAGACAAAAAGGCATTCAGTTGGTGCAGTTGTGCAAAAACTTACCCTTAAATCCCAAAACAAGTTTTCCTTTAGGGTCAATAAAGACATTAGTAAAAGTGGAGGTAGCCGTTTTGTAGATTTTCCAACCCTTAACTCATTACCTCTGACTGAACACAGCACACCTTAGCTAACAGCCACACTGGTGCTCATCAAACTTACCTGGGAGGATCAGAAACTTTGGTTTGAACCTGCAGTAACACTTTAACAAGTTTAAAGTATGAAGTTCATGTCGGCTTGGTGTTCTGAGTCAGTTGCTGCTACTGTCTTTGATTTGATCATGAACTTCCTAATCATGAATCAAAGCACGGACGATTTCTCGCTTTTATCTTTCCTTGGTGGAGCTGCTCAAAAAGGTGACAACAGTCTCGCACGTGCACTTTAGTAAGACCAAACTACAGTGGATCACTTTTTTTTTAAAACCCACGGGAGATTCAATCCAAAGCAGCTTCTCCCACGCTGGTGCGTCAGCTCAGATGTTGGGTCCTTTGCTGTAGTGTTCCCTGAGGTTGTAGGTCTGATAACACATAGAAACATCACACACCCCCGGGATCCCTGGGTCGCCTCGTTTACCGGGGTCTCCTGGCGGCCCTGGCTCTCCAGGAATTCCTTGGTTGCCCGGATGGCCGAGTCCATCGAAGCCACGAGGACCTTGAATTCCTAGAGAGACAAAAATTGATCAGAAATTATAATAGTTTGAGGTAAAGGTAACTGGTTAACAAGAGTACCTTTTACAATACAACCACAAAACAGTATTTATTTGAAATTGACTGACTTTATATTCCGAATTCTAAAACATCATCTGATGATGTGGAGATTCTCTCTTACCTGGTTGCCCTGGTGGTCCTGGAGGTCCACGGTAACCTTCACCTTTGCCGCCTTTAGGTCCCCTTAGTCCCATGTCACCTGAAGACATAATGTGTCTGTTTTAATTCAATTAGAACCTCTAAAAAATGAGCCGTCAGGTACAGAGCGTCGGGATCGTAAAAGGCTACGTTTGGATCCGTGTTTTACAAGTGGCTTGAGGCTTTCACGAAATTAAAGTGAGTTAATTATTTAAAATATGTATATATATTTTGTACATTCAGCTTTTAATGAAAGTTGACCATCGTTTGTAAATGCTTACACAGATGCTGTCCACAGAACCGTTTAACAAGATGAAAAATGAAAAAAAGTGAGTGGGTTTACACTAGTAATATCCCCTTAAGATTCACAGCATTGTTACTTTAATCCTCTGAATAAAATTTATTTTAAGACAATCTCAGTATGTTAGATCCAGAATTAGCATACAAAAATGGGAGTAAAAGCACAAGTATAACTGTTATATAGTTAAATACATAACTGTGATATTAGTTCAAGGACTAATGTAGAGTATTTTGTTTAGCGATTAGCCACCAGGAGGCTAATGCCATTAGCTGCAAAAGTAGTCCATATGATCAGGCAAAATGACTCTAGTTTTCACTTGTAATTAAACATGTTGATGAGGAGTTTATGGCCTCTATCATTGTTTTTTAGCATTTTGCTTCAGAGTTCTTAAAGTTAATGAAGTCTGGGCTCTGTTGGTGCTAATCAAACACTAATAACGCCTATTCCTTTGATTACCCACCTAGGTGTGCCTTTATGGCATCACAGTTTGAGCTAAACCCCTGGCCAAAAGAACTGCTCAACAGATTGCTCGGCTTAGACATTAGTATCTGATCCCAACAGTCACTGCCGTGTTTTTTCTACACTCGTTTAGTTCTGCTCATTTATTTTTGCACATTTCAGCCTTTTCTCTTTTGCTGGCACTACTGAAAAAAAAAAAAAACAACAACATTTTCTTGGCCACAACCCTTTACTTCAAACATTTCTGGCTTTAGGGGAAAGGTAAAGGGCTGAACTGAAAGGCAACATGTGACTCTCAGACGTAACGTTAGAATGTTGCCTAATTAGTTGGAATCTCTAAAGACAGACATCGTTAGCCAATTTGTTTCACAGGGGGCGTATTTTGTGCATATAATTTTCACTCCAGAATGGACACCATAATAACAATGCTTAGAATAAGCACTGACGGAGCAATTGCTCCAGACCGGAGCTCATGTTAATCCAAGCAAACACGCTGAGCATGAGCCTCGATGTGAAACAATATGGTGCCCTGTCAGACTGACTAATCGACACCGACACCCCCAGGGCTGTTCCGGTGTGGGTAAAAAAGCTTCTGTATGCACTAGGCAGCAGAATGCTGTTGGTGTGGCGCAGCTCCCCACCGTCTAAAGTATCGTCTTGGGAAATGTCTGTCCGTCCAGATGGTGAAGTAAATAATGCGGCTGAAAACATATTATTCTTTCATTTAGTGCCTTTAAACAATCGGCTGCAGTCTGCCTTTACAAAGTTCCCATCGATTACCAGACTGGAGAAGTGCGTGCTCTCCACTGAAACTTTGTAGACACAACATTCAGGGAGAGAGAATTGTGTTAGGCCGAAAATTTGTTGCCCAGGCTCTGTTTACACAAAAGTACACAGGGAAAGAAAGAAAAAAAAAACGGCTCTCTGGGATCTAATATCAGGCTTCTATTAAGACTCTCGATATGTAAGAGAAGGATCAAAACGGGCCCAGTGATGAAAACTGAAGGAGACAATAAATCTGTACAGAATATGTCCGGTTTCCACATTGTACACGAAACATTATTTGTCTTCCGATGTTCAATGCTTTATCAGAAAAAGACTCTTATGAAGATAATGTGACATGAATAAATAAAGCAGGGTTACGTCACGTCAGACTCAACTCTACCGATTCTATCCGGTCCACATGATAATTATTTGTATCAAACAAAATCGCCCACAGGTGTTTTGCATACACACCGTTGATACTATGAATCCCAGACTGAATTGCAGTAGCAGACCTCGTCAGTGAGGTACATTAATCAGCAATACACTCAACTTCGGCAAACTATTAAACTATCCCTAGATGGGAGGCAAAGTATCCGTTCACTAGCCTAATGGGGAAACCTGTTCTCTTTTATGCGAAGCTCAAAGTATATAACGCAAGATGCACTGCCTTATCTAACCAAATTGGAGAACAGGGTAAAAAATCTGAATATACAGCACAATCTCAGTAAAACATCGCAGTATTAATGTTGTTTTGAATTTGTGAGGAAAAAAGACTTTTAACGTAAAAAGGCCAGTGATGTGTCTTTCATTGGAAATTTGTTCTCGCTTCTTCTTCAGTCAGTGAGTTGGATTTTCACTCTGAATTTTTTATTATGACCTCTCGTTATTAATAAATATCGATCATGCAATTATTACAGTCAGTCCTTAATTTTGGCCCCGTGTCTGATTGACTATCTGAAGAAAGTTATTTGAAGTAGTGACGAAGATTTCTGCCTTAAACGCTTTAAACACAACTGAGCATAAAAGTGAGTATAAAGTTTTTCTCATAAAGACATTTATGATGCACAAATACTATTCCTTACATTTGAAATGTTGTGTATTTAGGATGGAATTATACCTACAGGTTCTACACTGAAGCAGTACTTCTCCTGTATTGTTTTTCAACCTTGGGGTTGCAACGCTACGTGGGATCGTCTGGAATTCAAAGGGGATTGCCAGTAATGTCTAGCAATTGATCGATAAAAATATCTTTTGAACTAATTACTATGAAAGATTTTAAAAATGATGAGTGCATCCTGACTGATGGCTGCGATCACCTGACTGCACAAGCGACAGCTAGTTCCTACACTACTCTGTATGTGCGATGCAGTATAACAACCAGGTTCAAAAACTAATTCTAGAAAAACAATTCTAGAAATTTGCGATGTTAAAACACGGCTATACACAACTTGCCGCACGACCTTGCCCTTTGCGTTCAGCTCCCTTGTGTTTTTTAACTGCTCCTGACATTTCCAAAGCTGCTCTACTCTTAACTTCACCTGCTAAAGCAGTCGACAAGAGCACAGTAGTATTTTGGCATCTTTCACCGCTGATCAGCCGTTCCGTCTCAGAGTGGTGATAAATCATAGAGCACTTGGCTCATAGGGATGCATTAATGCAGCATTTGTTGTCTTTTGCTCCGCTGGCTTGGACCGATGTTCACTTGTTTTATTATCTTGACAACTTGTCAAGTTTCGTTAGTCAATAATGTCAGTTCGATATTAACTGTTCATCAAAAATCACAAAAACAAGGCATGTAAATGAGTTATAAGTCAAGAAAGGCACCACCCAGAAAAAACATCAAGGCATTGTTGCAAACGCCTTAAATTCAAATGTTAAAACATCGTATCACCTTTCAGCCCCGCGGGACCCTGGAATCCAGGAGGTCCTTGGTATCCAGGAGCTCCCCTCCTGCCGGGGTAGCCTGGGGTTCCCACTGATCCTTTGGGACCAGGTGCTCCGGGCACACCTGGGGAGCCTTTAGTGTTCAGACAGGGTTCACATCTACCTGTGGGGGCCAAGGTCTGGAGGAGTGCTGGGAGCTGGTCTGCAGGAATAACACCATAAGGTAATATAATATTAATATGGTATCAACTGAGGTTAATAGTATTTTAAAACAGCTGGGTTTTCACTTTTATGTATGAAATCTGGTGTTTTTAGATAGGGAAAAAAAAGTAATAATAATAATAATTTTAACAAATACATTTAACCAGTTTAACCAAGGAGAATTCTTACAATCAGATTCATGTGTATAAGTGCGGTGGCTGAGATCTGCTCGCTGTAGAACATAAATTGAATTAAGTATCTGAAGACGAATGAAACGTGAGAAAAAAAAATATATAAAAAGAACATGTCTAATGTCGAAATTCGTCTTTCAACTTTTGACAATCTGTGCAGTATTAAATCCCTGATCCTGTTTTCTAAGATTATCAACAATCCAGGTTACTGATTGACAGAATTACCTTGGACGGGTTAAACTGCAGATTCGAATAACCCCTAATGATCCCAGTTACATAACAGAAAAACAGGCACTTACTACGCAGAACATCTGTGCAGAGCTTCAGTAAATGCTCATCCGAGGGAGGCTTGCCCTGCAACACAGGTCCACATTTTACTGCCTTCAGCGTCTCAAGGATTTAGACTGCATCACAGTTTAACAAGATCCGACATTCCGTTCTTCACATGCAGTAACCGACACCCTGACAGCACTTCCTGTACACTGAAACATAACTCCCATTGCAGAGACAGGAAATTACTGATTTTATCTTCTTTCTGTTTCTGCAACAGGGCAAAGTCATAAGTGAGTTTTACTCACAGGTTTTCCAGGATATCCTGGCTGGCCTGGTTGTCCAGGTAACCCATCTTGGCCAGGAAATCCCCTAGGACCCACGATACCTATTTGGCCCATGTGACCCATGTCACCTTTTTTTCCTTCAGGGCCCCTCTGTCCTACATCACCGGGTCCACCTTTCTGGAAATGCAGTAGGAAGAAAAACAATAAAAAAAAAATAGCAGACAAAGCCATGCTTTTATACTTAACGAAGATGCCATTAAGATTGTGTCTGTAGTACCGTCAACTGCAAATTGTAATTAATGATGTTAATTACTATGAACGACCTAAACATAATTTTAAAACTTTTTTTTACTGTCTGATAAATATAAAAGAAATAACGATAAATCCACAGCCTTCTTTTTTTTGCAGGGCCGCCCCTGCCAATTGACATGTCACTGAAGTCTACTTAAAGTGCAATTCTTGCCGAACTGGAGACTCAAAATTACAAATCAGCGTAATCTGCCCACAAATGTGACGAATTGAGAATGTATTAAATTGAAAACATCTTTAACTGTCTCCATAAAAATGGCAGTAAAACATAATTAGTTCCCTGAGCGAAAAAAAAAAAATTTAAAAAAATCGAAACAACCTGATCCAATAATGACATCTTTTCAGTGGCTGCTGTGCACTTCTGTTGTGTGTCTCAAATCGTTTGGGATTCGTGTTAGCATCTATGAGACCCACACTTGGTTCATTTTTAATGCAGAGCCTTGAACGGCTTTGAGGGGTCACGACTCCACTGGGGGCCAGGGGAGGAACCCCGGTGTTAGATATGCATTGAAAAATGACTGACTGTTTCAAGGTTAGGCTGCAGGCATGTCAACAAGTAGTACTTTGTTTCTCTCAACAAGTGTTTCCATATTAATCTGTGGTTAAGACAGAGCTAAACAAGATAAGGGAAGTCATTGACGAGCGTTTTGTTCCTACGGCGTGACGTTTTCGCATACTACAAGTACCAATATCACTCATCTATGCTAACTCAGTGGTAACATAGGAAGATCCTGACTTACACTTGGGAGTCATAATGAAGGGCAAAGATTCCCAATGCAAACAACACGAACAAAAGAAAACGAAAGTAACACAATCCAACGTACGGTGTACAACCAGTGAGTGTAAACACACCATCTTTTGCACACGGCACCGCATGACAATGTATTTGCCAAAAACACCCGCCAACTAGTTCCCATGCCAAATTCTATGTAATGATGTAACAAGATTCTCAATAAATGTATGGGGGATGGTGACGTAACCACGAAATATTTCACATTTACCGCAGTCGTTTATTATGGAGCGGCAGTGACCAGGGAGAGAGATTATCCAGTACAGTATCATCTCATTCCAAGCTTCGGAATGCTTGGAATCCCTCGGTCAGAGTCAAGGTGGCCAGAGGAAGTCTACCTCTCTTGACCTGATCAGCCGTTAACACCAACTCTCATTTGTAAGCAAGTCAAGGGCGAAACACGTCAGCTTGGACAGTCTTTCTTTGCAACCTGCTCACGCTTCCGCAATTACTAAACTGATGACTGTGCTGACATTATCAAATGTAGCTGGATCGGACAATATCTCCCATTCACACTTTAATTTTCTTCTAACTAAATTGAGATGTTCTAATTGGGTTTTTCTTAGTGAAACAGTTTGGCACACATAAGGTATGACATTAAATTTATTTGGCTGGGTAAATTGAGGGGGTGTAGCTCAATCTCCAAAGGCAGTAATTCTGCAGACATTATTGTAAGTGTTTGATATTTCAGACACATGACCCTTTGGAATGAGCGCTGTTATGATGTATATTTCTGCCCGCAGGACCACATTTCCCAGGCCTTGAGGTATTGGTTCTGCAAGTCTTCTACAGCAGCCGTGCTGGTTTGACAGGGCCTCTTGCTGTGGTGCAGAATAAGACGGAATGGATTATATCTCATACTGCAAAGTCTAATTCGACAAACCTCTCCGCTCCTTCCCTTGGGTCCCACTTCACCCTGATGGAGGAAAAGAAAAGAGAGCAAAAATGGGGTTGGGAGGGGGATGAAGGGGAGGAGAGAGAGAAGTAAAGAGAGACGGTTAGAAAGTTCTGCTTACATATCAAAGGCTGGAGCAGGGGTTTCAGAGGAGCAAGGCTCACTGCTCTGCATAGCAGATGCCGAACCATCCTCTGCCTTGTTACATCTGGGGGACACGGTTCATCGAACAGTTATCTAAACTTGTTCTTTTATCTTTTCCCTAATTTTGTTCTAAGGTGAAAATCATTGTGATTGTCCTACAACCAGTTTCTTCTTCTCTTTTGCCTGGAAAATGTAATTATAAGACCTGAAGGAGGAGATGCCAAAAACGGAAGCTGAATTCTGTTCAATACTGATAAGGCTTTTTATTCGAAACCAATCCCAATATCAATGCTTTGCTGGATTTTTTTAACCCAATAAAACACATTTCAAATACCTCGCCATTTAGCAACTTTAATATGCATTTAACATAGGATATTAATCACAAAAAAATTACATTTTTTTTTTTTACAAATTGTGACCTAAATAGTTTCATTACTACCATAAGGGAGAAAAATGTCTAGTGGGGCAGTGACATTGAGTCACAGCTCTCTTCTGCTACTACCATATGGGACAAAAATGTCTAGTGACATTGAGTCACAGCTCTCTTCTGGTCAGTGGTCACATGACATTACCAGGGGTGTTGCAGCACAAAAGCCTGCATGCAGTGAGATACCCTAAAAGATGTCGAAGTGACGCATTCGCCTTTTCCATTTATCACTTGGTATCGGTACTTCACAAAAGTATTCCATACTCCCATCACTACCCCGTACTGTTCAGCCAGGCTGAAGTGTTTTCCTAGTGTAGTTCACAGTCACCTCTGTCTGCCTTTGTGCGTGGTTTACTTAAAGAGGCCAGAAACGTCGGGAGTTCCTGTTATGATATGAGCAATTTAATAAAACACCTGAAGCTCTGCCTTGGCCCTGACGGCGTGTTAGTCTCTTCTCAGTTTAAAGGCACGAGTAAAACACATGCAGACTAAAGACAAAAAGAGCATCATTACTCCACACCAAGTAGAAAATCCAGTACCTTTTAGTACAACTACAGTCTTCCTTTATGTCAGAAGAAGAACTAAATGAACCCCTTTATTGTCTGCTCTGAAAGATTTGAAACATCAGTTATTGAGAAATACTTGCACTACATATTGCAAGGAAAATTGCAGTATGTATCCCCATTGTGTTTTTTTCTCTCTCTCTTATAACTCAAATTTGATCATTTGGTGGTTAATGTTGCTGAACCATTTTCACTTTAGCTATACTGTATGTCTTATACTGTAGTAAATACTACAACAAACAGAGAATGCAAAATGCTACAGTGGAGATAAAAAAAAGGTCTGGTTCTGCCTAAGAGGGTCACGCACAGTACCTCCTGCCTGTTCTACTGTTGAACCAATCGTCTCCATGCTCTCTTTCACTACACCCATAAATCTTCTCTGGTGTTCTTCTTCTCTCCCTGCCTGGCAGCTCCATCGCTAACATCCTTTGTCCAATATATCCACTATCTCTGCTCAGATCATGTCCAAACCCTCCCCACCCGGGCTCTCTGACTTGTACACTAATTAAAAACGAATTTACTCGAATTTGCTTCTTTCTTATACTCGTCCCGGTCATTCTCAGTGAAATTGTATCAATCTAAGCGTTGCCTCTCTCTCAGACCCATACATCGTCGCAAGTCTCGTCTCCCCAATCTCGCTGCTGTCCTTTTGTGACACATTACCCCCGACGCTCGGCCCCATCCATTCAAACTCGCCCTCGCCCCTCTCTTCCTCACCTCTGTTCTGCACCCACGACTGTGTTACACGGTTGATTCCAGAGTGCTTTTGCTGCAAGCTCATGCCACTCCATCTTTCAACCCGTGTCTCTGGCCTTTAAACACATGTATTTTATCTTGTTTACACGGACCTCCATTTCTCTCCTCTCCGGTAGTGACCTCCGCTGTTCCAGCTTCCACCTGCTGTCTACCTTTACCCGTTGATTACAATGTCATATGCGGACATCATCGTCCGTGGAGCCTCCTGTCTGACCTCATCCATCAGTCACTCTGTCCATCAGCAGCCCAAACGAGAAAAGTATCACACTCTACAGTCTCCCCTGGCACCACTTGACAATCTCCCACCTTTCTCAAGTTCCACTTCCTGCGCAGGACATTATCCACCTGTGAGTTTCCTCCACTCTTATACATTTAAGGCTTACAGTTACTCTCCTTCCTCATAATCAGAATCGATCACAGCTATAGACTCTATGCAAAATCCATAACCACCTGTCCTCCATTCTATTACATTTTTTTTCTTCACGACACAACCAAAAATGGCTTTATCAAACAAAAATCTCTGCTCAGTCATGTTTGTTGGGTTATCACTTAAGCGGTTCTAGCACTTAAGCATTTTTGGTTCACTTTCAATTTAAGTTATTGGTTTCAAACTGGGGACCCACCAAAAAATGCTCCAAAATATGTAAAGAAACATCAACTTTTAGAATGTGTTTCTATTTTTTTTATTCACTATTCAGTAATTATTACAATTCTTTAGCGTAAGAAAAGTATTTTCTGTACTGTGCATTCTCACGGAATAATAAACTTCTCATCAAAAACCTGTCCATTTTGGGCACCATAACTAGCTACACACTAGCATCGCTAAAAGGCAAAAACTACACAGATGATGAAGATGAAGCTGTCACATGAGGTGCGTTCAGATACCATTTTGAAATTTGAGAATCAGATAATTATGGCAGTTTTTTCAAATTGTTATAATTAAATGAAAAAAAATTACGATTCCTCTTTTCTCCCACATTGAAAACTGCTGATTTCTATAATGTCTTCCTTCAATCCAAAGGTCTGTCCAGGCACAGATCAAACTTTGCTTAAAAAGTATACTGCAACTTTGGCTCATCCAGAAAATGTTTCCAATACTGAGAACATTACAGTGCATTTATCTGTGTTATTAGAAAACACATTTCACTCTGTATGTAATGTGATATAGATTTTATTGCATGCACACACAGAAACCACGCTCACAACTCTTGATTAAATTCCTTGTGCAATCCCTGCCCACACGCCTTAAGATCAATGCCTCGGTAATAGATACTTAGCAATTGATTCAGGTCCTTTTGTGTTGTTTCAATTAAAAAATATCCATTTAAAAGCCTGTCTTTCGGATCATGGTTTCATCAACTACATCAGCTTGAAAACCCTACACTCCTTCCTTACCAATTACTTATGCTGGGAATGATATCAATAAGGATAATTATGCCAAATAAGTCAAATTAGCTTCTCTGCTAAAATCCAATTCTACCTCGCACCCAAGACGTTCAAAATGATTTTCCCAATAACTTTTGACAATGCTCTCAATTTGAGGATTCTCAAACATGAATTAGTTCAATGTTCATAAACGATTAAACTTACATCATTTCGAAATGCAAAATTTGTTTCCAACATAAGCCCTTGAACTGCTTCCCTTTCTTCAGCCCCTCAGGGACTGCCTTAATGTTCCCCAGGTGTCTGTTCATATTGATTGTTTGCAATAGCGTCTGCAAAAATGTTTTACTGTTAGTGAAAAAAGATTTAGAAACATGAAAATACGACCCTTAAATGCTTCTTGGGGTTGTGGCTAAACCCTAAAGCCACTGGTAGCTGTGCCTTAAGGGCAGAGGAACCTTCGGATCCAATTAGTTCAGGTCCAGTCTCCTGTATCGCCCCTTGTGAAAGCTGACTTTTTCAGACGAGTATTTACCTGATTTATTGTCCAAAGCTAACATTTTCTTTTTCCCAGTTTGTGTTTTATTGGTCTACTTTTTTATCTGCCGTTCGTTTTTTTTTTTTTTTTTTTTCTTTTATCTGCCGTTTGTATTTTTTTTTTTTTTTTCTGCACTGCTGTCCCAGAACTGAGCAGTAAGGAGTTCAGGGATTGTTATCAGAGGATTGCGTCACACAGCTGGCCTAGGCGGCGTGTCCTGCCTTGGCCATCTGTGTGTTGTGAGTTGAGCAAGGTCCGCTGGGTAATTCTGAAAGCAACCAGTGCTCTCCAGGAATGGGTTAAGCCAACACAATTTTATGATGTGTCCATGAGAAATGACAAATTATTATGTTTTATTTTGTTGAAATAATCATGATAAACTCTAAACACTTTGAATTTTAAAGATCAAAACAAGGGGTTTTTTTTCTGACTCTATTTCATCTGAAAATTACTATAGAACAAACCGTGTCTATCACAGGCTAAATTTAGCTCTAGTTTAAATGAGTACTGCATTTAATAGTCTCTTACCATCATGCCCTTGTGGGGACTTTTTTTTTTTGGTTTTCTGTAGCTGCTTTCAATCTCTATATAACTGTTAAACCTTCAGTAAGTCGAGCGTCACTGCCACCCAGTGGAAAAAGAATGCATTGACTCACCGGCAGACCAGGAATTCCAGGCTCTCCATCTCTGCCTCTCTGCCCCTGCAGAGACATGAATCAAGATTAACTGAAGGTTGGAGTTTGTTTAAGTCTGTGTGTGTGTGGGTGTCTCTCTTAGTGTACGTGAGTGTGTGTTTGCTTGAGGTTGTGCCCACTCAGAGACATAACGGCAGTGTGTCAATGTTAGTTATGTGTGCTGGTCCATGTCTTCATTCTGCGAGTGTGTGAGCAGAAGAAAAGGTCATGATTACCACTAGCAGCCAATAAGAGAAAACCCGGGGAGAGAGGGAACTGGAAATGGCTAACAGTGACCTTTAACAAACCTGACTTTTTATCTCGCACACGTGGCTTTGCAACTGCATCCTGCTGCACCCTAACCTACTGCTCATCTTTTCCTTGCTCCTCTGAGCCTTTGCACTGTTTTTCTTTTCTTTTTTTTTTTCTTTTTTCTCATCGGCACATATACAAGTGAGCAACTGAAGCGGATCATCCATACCATGCTTTGACTGTTAACTCCTGATTTATTCCACATTTGCAATGGTAGGAGAAGAGCAGCTGATGTAAGTCAGTGTAACGCCATGCTTTTAGCTTTGCTGAATCACGAATATGGTTGCAGCTCTCATCATCTGATACACTTTTTTTTTTCTTCCTTCACTTTAATCAGTGGTCATAAAAGTGAAAATATGCCAGCAGATCGCTGTTGCACCAGCTTTTCATAAATCCACATGAGAATTTCCCCACTAAGATCAGTAAAAAAAAACCCATAATCAATTTAATTAAATCAGCTTTTCTTTGATCATTCATCTTTAAGATGGCCCGTCACTTTCTAGTAAGTGTAACTTAAGTAGTTTCAAAGCACTTTTTGGACTTTGAACAGACTAGAGAATAACAGACCAATTAGAGCTTGCTAAACTTCAAAACATTTGTGGCTCACCTTCAGTTTAATCACACACTGTGAGCTAAGAACAATAATATGTGCACGTCTTGCCAAATGGGCTGCTCGTGTATACTCAAGGCATCGCCTCTGTCAAGGTATTGCTGAGAAAATATATGCTATAATAAATTAATCAATAACAAATGTATGCAATTTCTTTAAATATGCGGTCTGTTTCTTTCCACAGGTGAGGAGGAAAAAGGCAGTCAATACTGAAGTTTTTTTTTTTTTTTCCCCTCTGAATATTATTGAAGTCCATATATCAATGTGCAAATTAAGTTTTCTTTTAAGGCAAAGATGCACAGCTCTGCTGTTTATAGATTTTCTCTTCGTCTGCCTCCCACCCAATAAAACAGCTCGCAGCATCATCAACACCTTGGGATACACTGACTCATAGCAGCTGCAGCTAAGGCTTAAAAACATCTGACATTACTGAACCTTAAGGCCGGGATAATAAATTAGAGCCAGTGCAGCAAATGCATTTGAATTTCAGAACAGATTAGCAATGGATACCAAAGGATAAAGAAGAGAAATTTCAAAAAAGGCTGCTTGCACTACGCTGATGGATGGTTGAAGGATTGGTAACAATTGATACTTTTCAAATAATGCATCCTCTAGACTTCATTCTGTTTGTTTTGTGACTGAAAATCATATTATTGTGAAAAATGTGATGTTAACTTTAAATGAACGTCATTGGAAATTATGTGATTTTAAGGCATAGGGATGTCTAATAATAACTTTTTGCCAATATTTGATATGCCGATATTGTCCAAAGACTTGACTTCCGAGTCCGAAATCAACTGATACCGATAAAGCGGGGTAGTGGTATTGCGTTTGGGTTTTCGTTATCAGACGAAACACGGATCAAGATTCTTAGAGATATTACATAATTATGCTAATATTGGACATCTCTAGTTTTAAGCAGTTAAGTCAATTGTTAATTATTTTACTGCAGCCCAGTACCAAATGGCCCATGCACATACCAGTTCACAGTCCTACTCTAAAGCAACCGTAAAGATAGCTGCTTACGTTCATAAAGTTAGAACTACTTGTCGGAAATCCTTAGATGGTCAACTAGTTTTTATTCTTCAGAAATCAGACTTAACTCTCATAGCACATTGACTGGGAAGACTAGAGACTTAGAGATTCTCATTTGTTGAGTGGTTGCTCAGTAACGGCAAACATGTCTGTTCTGGTTTTTACTGTATAAATAATAGTACCTGATCTCCTTTAGGTCCTTTCTCGCCATCGTCGCCCTGAAAACAACATGGAACAAAATAAAAATCTTTGAGTTTTAAAATGACAATGTGACGTTTGTATGTATAACTTATACAGTGGCACCTTTGTGTTCAGAGGTAGATTTTATGATAGCATATCATTACTCATTAAACCTATTAATTTCATGTTCATTTCTGACCTTATGACCTTTGAAACCAGGCAACCCCATGCCTGGCGACCCGGGAACACCTGGCTCCCCTGCCGAGCCCTGGAGAGACAATTTTTGACAATTTTTAAAGTTTTTGTGGCAATAAGCAGCTCTCTTTTTAAGTTTTTGTGGCAATAAGCAGCTCTCTGAAGATTTTCTGAACTGAATTGTTCTATAGAGCATAAAAATTTTCATCAGGCAGATTAAATGTATTTATAAAAAAATAATAGCTGTTCCAAAAATAAACAAGGTCAAGGTGTTGGTGGACGGAGTTCATTCTGAAGCCCTTCACCAATATGGAGCCATGGTTGTATTTGTTCTTTCTCATGGTCTTTTTCCATGTTTGTGTCCCGCACGTCACTCAAACGTACCAAGGCCCAGTGGATTGTGGGTTGTGCTTGTGTTGTTTGAACTGCTCTGTTAGATTCAACAAAGACTTCCTTCGGATCATTTGGATGACATTTTGCCAAAAGATTTTTATGACGTTATCGATCATTATCAGTGCTAAGAATGGGTGCGTTTGTGTGTCCTCCTGGTATAGCTACTCTTGCGTTAACAGCGGATCCGCTGCAACATGGTTGCCCCTGGCAATATAAAACTTGTTTGTAAGAGTTAAGGTTAGGGTCAGAGGCTAAGAAATGCACTGTGTCTGAATAAATTTGCTCGAATAAAGAGTGTGTTTTTTTAATCTCTGTGCGTGGGAGGGGCAGGGGTTGTCACGGAAGGCAATAAAAACAGTGCCTAACAAAACAATTTTTCTCAGTTGTTGATTTTATTCCCTGCTGCTGCAGAAAAAAAAAAGATTAACCAGGCAAGACTAAACCAATAAAGATGCTCAAGTGAAACCTTTTCAAGCAAGTTATTAAATCATTCCCAAAAACCCAAGACGAGGTCTGCTTTGAAGGATGTTCCTTCAGACAAACCAAGGCACTCGGTCACTAAAGCGCACGTCAAAGATAAGCCCTGGTGTTAAGACTTCCTAATATTACAGTGGTTGACATTTATGGACGTGATTCCTTATCAACATGTCAATTAAAAGCAAGAAGCGTTACAAGTGTAGCCGTCACACCAGCACGATTCACACAGCAGGCAGGAAAAATAATACGGTGTCAAGATGTGAGGAAATAGACAGGAAAAATAGAAGGATGACATAAAAAATTTAAAATAAATAAACAAATAAAAGGTTGAAAATTTGTGCTACAGATTACTACAATAAATTTACAATGAACATTTCCATATTAATGGGAGGAGTGCTGCAGAGTACTTGCAAAGTTGCAAGTACTAGAAAATAACATTAAGTGAATTCTCAACTGAAAAGGCAGGGCACAGATGCAATACATCATATGAGCTTGATCTGGTTTGTTTAATAAATGATCAGGTCAAACCGATTTAATATAAAGCAAATACACTACTGGCCTTTATGTTCATTTATAATTAATTTAGACGGGGAATGCGACCAAGCACTGCGCCCCCTAGTTAGTCGAGATTTTACGGCCTTAGTCGACTTACACTTTCTTAGGTTGATTACAGCCCTGGTTTATAATATAATTCATAATATTTAATTTTTTTTATTTCGTTTTAGAGCATTATCTATTAACTCCGTTGCGCACTGCGTGCATAGGTTTTTTTTAAAGTTTACTCCATATCTGAAAACGCACAGTTGACGGCACTGTTTCCACTTACACTCGCGTTTAGCATTACTAACGTAAATTTACTCAGCGATATAAGTGAACTGGCTAATTTATCCAGAAGACCCAAAAAGTTGCCCTCCAAGTGCCTGTCCCCATATGCCCGAATCTCTCCCAACACAACGCTTTTGTACATAAAAAAATGTTAGGTGAAGATGAATGTCTCTTGTGTAAGAAAAAAGAAAATCTCGTTGAAACAAAAGTTACATATGTCGACTGACTAACGGAGGTTGAATTTGTTCAAAAATACTGAGTGGTGTAACAGAAAGTGTAGGGTTTGCATCATGACCTCCAGTGCAGAGAACAAGATGTGATTTTTGTGAATGAGATTTTGTGTTAGCATTGTTACCTTGTACCATGGCATTTATTTTCTGGCTAGTTGGCATTAGCTCTGCTTCTGCTTTCAGTCCATTATATGAAATAAACAATTACTCTCTCTCTCTCTCTCTCTCACTCACCATATATAAGCAAAACAGAATCAGCTGATGCAAAATAAATATGAAACAGGGATTGTTTTTAAAATAATATTTTTAAATTAGGTCAGTTCCTTGTAGGGTTCTTTAAGCCTCAAGACAATTTTTCAATGATTGCGAGCTTAGGACAATCGTAGCCCAACATTTTTGAGTAGTTGACGATACAAATAAAAATGACTTGAACTAATCTTTGAACACAACAAAGAAACATTGGTGTTGCTTTTGAACATATATTTTTGGGACTATTATTGGGACATGGCAGTGAGAGGAAAAAAAAACAAAGTAGAAGAAGAAAATGTACACATAGAAGTTACATTATCTGATGTACTCACCTTCTCACCTGGTGGACCAACAGTCCCAACCACACCAGGATCTCCACACTTCCCCTGTATGAAAACATAATAATAATAATACATGATTTGCCCCCAAGAGACTTCAAAACCACAATTTTAGTTATTTGGTTTTTAGTTTGTTAGTATTTGGCATTGTGCTAAAACAGCAATTAGTCCTGAGTACTGTTTCATTTCCAGTTTGTCTTTCATGTTACCCTCCAAATTGCTTTCTGTTTTGATTTTGCTGTTTTTTATTTAATGCGCAGCAAATACAACAAGTAGAACAAATCATAACCAGTGCAACACATTCTGCTTCTTGTGCAATATCACAACAATACAAGCAGCTGCAACGGTCATCGCATTTTTATTTATCTGTATGGAATAATTACATACATATTCATAAATATTGAAGGAAATATACATTAAATCTTCAATAATATCTGGTATTTTTATTTTGATTTATACTTGACTACATATTGACTTTTTAATCTTTTTTTATTCATTTTTTTTCTCCCCTTTGTGTCATTCCCTGTCCCTTTTTCTTGTTGCATCATATCATTTTCCCAATGTGCAATCAATTCACTTTAATCCTATCTAATCTAATCAGGTTTTGCCTAAAGTCACCAGGCTGGAAACTAAAAAAAAAAACAAATTAAGAATATAATTTAGAATTTTGCCCTTTTTTAAGCCTTGCATTTGCTCAATATTAATCTTTCGACACCGTACTGTGCTCCTGTAATTTGCATAAGTTGAAAGAAAATGAAAATACCGTAAATAATCCTAATAAATTATAACTGGCTTTTGTCAAATATGTGTGTTAAAAAAAATTTTTAATGATGTTTTGAGAATGAAATCACCAAAGAATTTAAGATATGGCTGTTTTATTTTATAATTACACAGTGTTTTTGCAATATTTTTGCATTTTATTTAAAAAAAAAAGTGTAAAATGTGTGTTTTTAATTTAATTAAGTCGTTTAAATCCACACATTTAAATTATAATTGCAGTTCATTCCAGTGGTTAGAAGAACAGACTTGTTTAAAAAATATAATAAGTGTAGCGTTACACTGAAACACGAGATGTTTTCAGTAACCTTAATATTTGCTTATAGTATAATTAGGCCAAGGCATCCTCAGCGGGTAACTGACACACACTGTGTCTGTGTGTGTGTGTGTGTGTGTGTGTGTTTGTTTTATACATAGTCTACCACAGATGGATCGCACGCTGTTTGAACTTCTGCAGGGATTTAATGAGCAGAGCGGATGCTCAGGTGCACGAGCAGGTGTGAACACAACACAGAGCACTTTTTTTTTTTTTTGAATTTATTTATGTAATTTATGATGTGAAAGCGGTGACTGAAAAAGGCATGAAACAAAGATTTGACTCTGGGAGGAGAAAAGTTGTTTAAAAAATAAATAAATTCAAAGATTTTTTTTTTTCGTACAAAGGTAAAAGGAAGTATCTTCTGAAAGGGAGGTTCCTATAGAAACAAACCAACAGTTCTTCAAGAGACTTATAGACAATGACACATGCAGAGATAAGACCTGGTAGTATTGGCCAATATTCAAGGTCTTCATCTTCAGCATTACTGTTTGCTAAAGATGCAATAATTAGTGATGATTAATGAATCAAATCTGTTAAAAATATAGAAATGTACCATCATTGTACTATATATTCTAAGGCCTTGAAAGTCATATTCATCATTGTTAATGAATCAACTAATTAAGGTACAGTTATAAGAAGAACTACATTTACTAAATGATTATTTGAAAGTGTTTAATAGCACCGTTTTTAAATTGATCTGTTTTGATAGTACTGGCTGCTTTGATGATTAAATACAGGGGTCCTCGATTAACTGGTTCGCACGACGCTATATGCAGAAGACAGCGTTGTTTATATTTGTGTTTACACACCATACATTGGATTATGCTGCATTTGCTTTTTTTGGTTGTGTTTTTTTTTTTTGGGAACTTCATGCCTCCATCATAGCTCCCAAGCGTATGTCGGACACGTGTGTTCCGGGTGTTTTTATGTCCTAGATCAGGGGTGTCAAACATAGGGCCTGTGGGCCAACATCGGCCCGCTAGGGGGTTCAATGCTAATATACTTGTACTTCTTTGCATGAAAACAAAGAGGAAAAAAATTGACTTATTGTTATTTATAGATAAATGTGTTGTGATTGTACTGGTCCAGCCACAACAAGTGGGCGCGGACATAAGCAAATGTATCCATAATGTTCATCACTCAATAACTGTGTATTAATGAGAGAAAGCTGATCCTTCAATTGTGTCTCTACTTCCACATTGTGCTTCGTGCTGTGTTACATGCATTTCAAGGTCAGGCAAAATATCGTTATGTCCTTGTGCAATCTTGGAAGAGACAAAGGCTGAAGCCATTGAACACAAAATAAATTCAAGCTGAAGGGGTTTTAAATCCAAATCAATTTGAATTTCAATATCCAAGTCTTGGTTGATTAATTTTAGACGTCTTTCTTAAGGCATTCATGTGAGTCACACTGCCTCACAGAAGTACAGTAAAAAAAAAAAAAAAAAAAAACTGTAAGGATTATCCTTTGTATTAAGGGATACCCATTAAAACAACTATTTTATTTTTTTAATATTTATAGTAGAAAGAGCAGAGATGGCCCGGAGACGGAGACGAGGAAAGTGTATTTTTACACAATGGCAGTCTAAATATTAAGAACCCTTGTCAGCCTGGTGAACCTTGTTAGCATGGTACTCATCAAATAGTGACAAACAAATACACTATAATCTTAAGAAGTTGCACGCTCACGGCAGTTTCCTTCACATTAACATTAAGAGACGAGGCCGGGAGTGCCAAACATCAGACGAGCCCAGCCTCTATCTCAGAGCTCAGGGAGGGCAGATCATTTGCATAACAATTATAGCATACAGACCTTGGGACCGTCTTGGCCAGTTGGTCCGGGTGGCCCCCGGGGCCCCTGGAGTCCCTGCATGAAGTAAGGATTTTTGAAGCATAGATGAGAAAAGCGGTGGTCGAGAAAAAAAAAATGGAAGGATGAGAAAGAAAGGAAATGAGAGAGAGAGAGAGAGAGAGGGAGAGACAAGGGAGAGAATTAGATGAAGGAGGCAGACACATCGCTTGGGGTTAGATGTGACGGAGTGCATGACGGCTTAGTCTGCAGGCTGCCGTAGGAGAAATTAGATGGCACAGGTCCACACACATACACAAACACACACACAAAGGCACACTCCACCTCTCTCTTCGTAGTTATAAGGACACTCACACATGTAATGTATTGCCTTAACCTTCATCTTATCAACTTTAATGCCCACCACGACCATTACTTTAACAGGACACTAATTCTTATCCTGAAACTAAGTTTGCCCTGTTGACGTTTTCATTACCTGTACAGTATATATATGATATATACGTATATATAGAGAGAGAGAAAGAGAGAGAGAGAGAGAAATGTTTCTGTTCACTTTCCTACGTTCCTAATACATGTAATGTCGGTTTATGTCCACGAGAGGGCAGCAGAGGAATCGCCACCTTGCCCAGTCATCAGCAAGCAGGGGTGTGTATATCCATGCGTGGCTGTAATTCTATCTCACTGTGCGTAATCTTGTTTACCAGAGGGGGTACCTTTATGATGTGTGAAGCCGTAACCTCACACACACGCGCGCGCACACACACACTGACCTAACTCTGGCTGTAAATTAACAGCCACTCATCACTTTAATGGCTCGGCTAAATAAATCAAACGGACTCCTTCGGATCCCAGGCCAAATTAATGATCTCATTATGAGGCCACTGTAGAGGCAGCGATGTTAACATAGCTTCTCCACACCGCTCCAAGACAAGTGCAAAAAATCTACCTGTCACTGCACAGGTAACTTGTGGGAACAGGCATCAATAATTGTTTTGCATTTTTTAATACACAAACAAAAAACCTGCTAGCATAGCTCAGAATTTTGATAACGTTAATGGGCATTTTTAGTATTTTTTTTTTTTTACACTAGTCGAAACAATGTTCCTTCTCGGCTATTGTAACGCTCTGTAAGTTTGCATTTGACATTTTTTTTCTCCTGGTGTTTTAATTGGCTTAAAACTGGCAATTTTTATTTACAAAAAAAGCCAATAATGATCAATAATTAAGTGATAAAAAAATGTAAAATATGTAAAATAATGTCAAATATGTATCATATTTTCAGGATTATAAGTTGCACCAGCCAAAGAATGCATAATGAAGAAAAAAAACAACAACAAGTTGTTGTGGAGTACAAGTCACACCAGTCAGATACGTAGCATGCCCTCTAGTGGCTGTCAGTGTGAAAATAAAAAACGTGCACATTTTCAGTGGTACAGGAGTAGCAGATCCTGGTACGCAAGCCTTAGAGAGCCCTCTAGCGGCTGTCGTTGTGAAAATAACGCACGTGAAATTAAGTTGCACCTGAGTCGCAAACCCAGCAAAAGGATGAAAAAAAGTGTGACTTATAGTCCAGAAAATACGGTAATATCCATGCAGAATGCCTGATCGAAACATCCAGCAGACATTGTTGATCTCTGAAAGATAAATGCTAATCTATTTGACACAAATGTGTCAGTCCTTGTGGCACATTACCTTCATTCCCGGTTGACCCGGAGGACCAGGTGACCCGAGATATCCCTGAAAAAGACCGAGTGGAACTCATGAATCACAGTGGTGCAGGTGAACTCATAACACTCTTGTGCTTAAATGTGTATGTACCGGAGGTCCTCTGGGGCCGACTTGGCCAGCAGCTCCCTAGGGACAAGAGAGATAAACAAAAAGATACAGACAAAAGTTACTTATGTTACGTCGAGATTCCAGCAACTCCCTAGGGACAAGAGAGAGACAAAAAAAAAATACAAAAGTTACTTATGTTACGTCGAGATTTACGTGACAGAACCAAATTGTATGACACTGTGGGTTTTTTTTTGTAACAAAACAATTAATGACACCTTTAAAACCTTCCAGGTGTTAATTAGTGTGTGTCAATCCAATACTCTTCTGCTAGGTGGCAGCAGATGGCTATGGAAACTAAGAATGAATGATAATCAGAGCTGTTGAAGAAGATCTTTGTGAGCGTCTTTCTTCAATTCCTGCCAGTATATCAGCGTTGTCTTCAACTAAACAGGCCGAGTCAATTATGAGGTCATTTAAACTAGAAGACATTAGTACTTATGTACAGCATATACAGAGTTTCGACTTACGGCGAAATTCAAGTTATGGCGCACGGTAGGAACGGAATTCTGATGTACGTTAGTCGAAAACCCCTTGTAGACACACAAATGTTCTGTAACCTTCTAACAAGACGTGGTGTACCATATTTTCCGGACTGTAAGTCGCGCCATACGCATAATAACGAAGGAAAAAACATACATAAGTCGGAGTATAAGTCACAACATTGTCCTCTAGCTGTCAGTCTGAAAATCACGAACATGTACATTTTCTGTGTTATGGGAGTAGCAGATACTGGTACGCAAGCCTAGAGTGCCCTCTAGTGGCTCAGTGTACTGGAGTAGCAGATACTGGTACACAAGCCTAGAGTGCCCTCTAGTGGCTCTCAGTGTACGGGAGTAGCAGATACTGGTACGCAAGCCTAGAGTGCCCTTTCACAGCTGTTAATGTGAATATATATATTTTATATATTTTAATACATACATCGCAAATGCAGCCAAAGTATGAAAAAACGTGCAAATTATATTCCGCAAAATATGGTACATTCATTTACATCAAATCCACGAGGAAGTTATTGGTAATAAATACATGTTAGCTATAAGCAGCCAGAGCTGCTTTCTCTAATAAATGTGCAAAGAGAAACAATATATCAATAAATATAACAAAAAGGACAAAATAGTGTTTGCCTATTTGCCTCACAAAAAATGAAGATAAGCTGTGTTGAGCTCTTCTGCAGATGCTGAATGGCAGGGTAGTTTGCTGCCAGCCGGGATTTATTAGGTGTAGGAAAAATTGTTACAGGGCAATTAGGGACAGAGACGATGCGGAATAGCGAACAATAAAACATGCATTCGGAGTTTTGGTTTCTCAATGTGTCAACATCAGCTAGGCCCAAAACGGGAGGGCTGTGTTTTTGTATTCCGTGGGTGTAAATGCTTTCAGAAAGATAACTGCAACGCAAACGTGCCGTGTGTGTGTATATGTGTCTGCGCCGCAACAGTGTGCAGAGGCAGCAATGAGTTGCTCTCACGGTCACGTCTTGTTTGGAGTTCCTTTTGGCATTTTTATGAGGTGGTTAAAAACCGAGGGCGTGAAAAAGTATTGTCAAAAAAATGCTGAGTAAGTAAGAAATGGGCTTCTGCCTAGTCCTCGGGTTTACTTACAGTTTAATCACTGTTTGATTTCTCTGCATTGATAGAGCAGTACACAGGGTATACTTTTAACCCTTTTAAACCTCTTTACCAGGGGTGGTCAGTAAGTGCATTGGTACCTACAGTACCAGTAGATCGCAAAGGGAGTGCCGATAAAACATTAGCATTTAAAAGAAAAAATATATATATATATGTATATATATATATAATACTATAGTTTGTAGTAGTGACCAGATACTGTAAGAATCAAATCATATCATACCGTAAAGCTGAATGCATTTAATCAGTTTTCCATATATAAAGTATACACGTTCACATAGGTCAAAATATATTCATTTATATATACTGCATATTATGTGTTAATATATTACATTTTTAGATATGTAGTTTCATTCCTTATATTCAAGGATTAATTTCCTGAATGACATATACATATATATGTGTATTTATATGTATATATACATATGTATATGTACATAAATATATGGTTTCAAGATCATTTTAGCCTGGTAATTTCAGAATAACCTCGCCGTCTAACATGTGACATATGAATATATAAACTCTTAGCCCTCTCTCAAACATACAGGTACAGTACATACAGATAATCAGTACCAACTTACCGGGGCACCGGGCGCTCCAGCAACACCCGCGTCTCCTTTCTGCCCCTGAGGATAAAACATACAACTTAGTGTCATTTATTCAACAAGGGTCTTTAAAATAAAGTCATTTTAGGTTTTAGTTTTTGTCTTGTAGAAAACAGCTGAAGCGTTTTTGGAAGTACTATTCAAATATTGCAAATACAATATACAATAACACAGATTCCTTAATGGAACATACTCCGCTAAAATTGTGTGGATTTAAAAAGTTAGCTTTTGTTTTATTAATACGACAGCTCTGTGTCTGCTGTCTTGAGCTATACTATGGGACGCCTGTGGTTTGGCCACTAGCGTGGGTGTAGAAGTGGCGGCTTGTTAAAACAAAAACGAACAGTAACAAACATGTTTGAAGCCACAGCACAATAACGTTTTAACCCCTAGCGAAGACATGTACATGGAACCTAATTATGAATGAGTTTTTTTTAGCGAGATTTGATTAATCGTAGGATAGCTCGATTAATCGTGATTAATCACGATTGGTACTTATCATGATTGATCAAGATAAATTGTCTTGGCTTTATATAACAAAAAACCCTTTTTCTCTATTTTGCTGGAATAGAAAAACAAGTACCAGCAGTTTGATGCATGTGTTTTTATTTGTGATTAATCTGAATGATTTGTTTTAAGACTTGTTTTCATAAATTTATGGAGACGACGCTGTAACCACGAAACTCCGTAGGAGGACAACGTCATAAATAGAGAACTCCTTGTAGACATTACACTACATTGCATTGCATTGCATTTTTGGTTCTTAAGAATCGTTATCGGGGTTTTTTTGCAATGCCTGGGTTTCGCCAAATGACATGTGCCCTAAAAATAGTTTTGGGGATAAATGGCTGTATATTAAAGTAAAAGTCACTAGATGGCAGCATTTCAGCTCATTTAAATAATTTTATACTCATACAGGGGTTTGTACAGATAAATAAATTAATATTACCAGGCCTATATCGGTATCGGTTCATATCGGTATCGAGATTTAAGTGTTTGGACAACATCAGCATATCGGATATCTGCAAAAAGTTAATTCCGGACATTCCTAACAGAAACAAATCTTAAAGGTTAGCTTTATTGGAATCATAATCTTGAACTCCATTTCCTCTCATTTCAATCTAACCAACCCTAACCCCCCTAAACCTTCCTGCGGGTGGTGAGTCCACTAGAAGGTACCAACCGCCCTAACCGGGATTCCAACTTGCCCAGGAGATGAATCCAGGGGTTCCACACCACTGACAGAGACATTGCCTCTGGGCCAAAGCGCCACGGATGTATAAATCTGTAAATGTATTTGTAAATTTATTACAAAGTGTCTCTGTCTTCTTTGCAATATTAATCAGGGTATGGTTTTGTTGTGACATTGTTAAGCCCAGTTTCTGTGGCCTTCTGTTCAGTCTAAACCAAAGTCCGGCCAGGAAATTCATGCTGACCCATTCTCAGTTCACTGCCATGCCTCCTAACTTGGTTTTATCTGAATAAAATCTAATTCTAGGCCTGGTTTTTGTAGCACTTTTTGAAGGACAACATTGAGGTATAAAGCACTTTACCTCGGTATAGGCACACCAGGTCTCATCAACTTATATAGTGTTTAGAGTGCAGGGCCGTCTATATTAGCAGTCAAGAAATAACTGAATAAGCTCTCCATCTGGTTCCCTTTGTAGCGTCTGGCCGCACTGCACATATAAACCAATAAGAGCAGCAGACCTCATAATTACACAGCCGAGACGCCCACCACAGTCCAATAAATAGAGGGATGACATAAATCCCTGGGTGTCTAGAACAAGAGAAAATAGACAAGTGCTCTGACACTGTCCTTTCATGTCAGCAGACCAATGTGCCACTTTAGCCTGCCGCACACTGTTTAAGACTGGGGACGCAGTGGCCGCTACACAATACCAGGATAAAACAGAGTCAAAGGTCTGAAAGGAAAGTCAATATAGGATTAAGGCAGCGAAAAAGAAATCCAAGAACCCACAGAATATACTGCAGTGAAGGGGGAAAAAAATGCAACACTATACGGAGGCTTGACTTGAGGTCCTGTTTGAGCTTGAGTTTTGAGTGTTGATTCAAGAGGAAGAGGAATCGCGGTAGTTGCGTTCCAAGACCCACCGTGATAATGGGAAAAATCGCAAAGTAGAGGCGAGATAGTTACTTTATATTTTACCCTTTCCGAACCTCCCCCACACTGTTATCAACCCCATCTAGACTGTATTAGATGCTAAGAGATGCTACGATGCATGAGTCAATCAGCGCTAGGAACAGAAGAGCATGCTCAATTAGCCAATAGTACACCGAGTACGCATTGTATTAGCCAATGGTATGCTGTGTACTATCTCGTCTAGGTAAACAAAGCTACCAGCGATAGTTTGTAAACTGACTTATCTCAATTCACAAAATGAGAATCTACACTTTTAAAACCAAAACTTTTGTATGTATAATAATTTTAGAATGTCTTTTAATTTTTATTTATTTTTTTTTTTTTTTGCTATATTTCGCGATACATTTTGTTAAAGTTTTGCGGGATGGGATTAAAAAAGAAAGAAAGCGAAAGGAGAACCGCAATATAGAGAGGGAACACTGTATATCTATAGTATATATGTATATATATATATTAATGTATGTGTGTGTGTGGTGTGCCTACATACACATATTGATATAGATACTGTATATAAATATAGATACATACACATATAAACATATATACAGTACACATATACCATAAATACAAATACAATGTGAATACATATATACATATATTCACATATATACCGTATGTACGCATACATACACATACACATATAGAAATATTAATTTAAAGATAAAGGTGTGAATGGATTCTAAGAGTAAACCATCAATAAAATCGTATTTATTTACATCAAAATTTCTCAGCTTCCTCAGAAGATCTCCCGCAGAAGATTAATTGCGATTGAATTTGTTTGAAAGGACACGTAGGTGTCTATCCGTGTCCCTGGATATTTAAAACATCCACCTGCTCTCCATGAATAGACATGCATTTGAACCGCCGCAGCATCTCTGCCCACGCAGCACAACCCATTAGTCATCGTGCTGCGTGGGCAAGGATGGTATGGCAGCTACAACTTTCAGTTTAAGAACTTAGGAAACAAGTGTTCCAGTATTGCGAAAATGGAATGTGGCTAAAGTCAAGTTGTTATTTTATATACATTTCAGTGGACCCCTCGCTATGCAATCCAATGCAAAAACCCAAGCATCCTATGCTATAACTACTAGTCTGCCCTGACACCATCGTAAAGCTGAATTTTGCAACTTTTAATAATAATAATCTGAATGGTCTTCTAGTTCTGAGCCCACGTGGCGACTAGTATTACAGTAGTTACCGTAGTATTTACTGCATTCTATTTTAATGCTATGTTGCGCTGAGGATCGAGTTCGAGTTCTTCAAACAGTTATATCATTTACAGAGTTTACCACAAAGTGCTGAGTAACTGAGCAACTAGTTGTGTACAAGTAGTTCTTACGTCCCGGCAAATTGAGGAAATCCTACTCAGTATTCTACTTGTTGGATGTCTTGTAGTAGTAGTTTTTGTAAATATTGTAAGACTTTGTGGATTTTATTTAAATGACATCACCAAAAAATTCCTTTATAAATAAATGTGTCATTTTGACACATGAGCACGACTAAGGAATGTCAGCTACTGTATGTTCTGATTCACATAATTACAACATGCCCTTTTTATTCAGCTTTTTCTTTTAGGCTCGTAAAAACAGGGCAGTTGTCCGCATACGCTGTAAAACTGTAACCCAAAAATAAATCTGTAAAAACAGAAAATACGATATACAGTGATACTGTCAGCTGGAGCACAGCTATGAATTGTGCATTTTGAGTTTTCAGCACTAAAACTTTTGTTGAAATTGTATGATTCTGTATGATTCAGGACAAATAGTTAAAAAAAATTAGATTTTTTTTTCTTATCTTCCAGCTTCGACCTCCTTGCGCCCCCTAGTTTGACGAACATTGATCTAAAGCAGGGGTCCCCAACGCCCAGTTTCGGGACCGGTGCTGGTCCGTAGGTCATTTTGTCCCCAACGCCCAGTTTCGGGAACGTTGCTGGTCCGTAGGTCATTTGGTAAAACAATAGGTTAGACTTCGATAGTAACAGAATAAAGTTTAAAAGATGTTTTATTTTGAAAATTACTGGTCCGCAGTAACGACCGATACCAGGTGACCGGTCCTTGGTAAAAAGGGAAAAAAGGTTGGGGGCCGCTGAAGTATGAAAGAAAAAAAAAGTTCTATCTAGATGAGTAATAATATGTGTGTTACAAATCCCTTTTTTAATTATCTTACTCTTCGTTGCACATTAAGTCACATTAAGTGTTACATTTTTAGTCAAGAATGTAGTATAAAACTTTTTTTACACCAACATTGTTCTTCCCCGTTTCATTGTGTTTGAACTTTTACTTTTTCATCCGTGTGGGTTCAGTTTACCACATCAGTGTCGCCTGTGTGCATCTGTAATTGTGGTGAGCAGATGATGATAGGAGGTCGAGGAGCCCGAGGGAGGGAGAGACTCTAACTCACACATTAGCAGGTTTCTGAACCTGCTGGTAAATTACAAGCGTGGCAGTTCAAAATAAACCACAGTGGTTTCTTTTTTAGTGTGTGTGTGTACAAAGAAGATTGTCATGCATTGGCTGTTATCTATAATTTAAAAAAAATGTGACAATTACGTTACAAATGCATGGCTATTGGAATCAACACATTTTACTTTTCAATATTTAACAAAGACAAAAAAAAAGTTTAAAGGTTTATTCCGACTCGATTTTCTAAATATATCCTTAAAGTGTCTTGTAAGTATACAATTTGTAATTAAAGGAAAGTTGTGTGTGAAAATGTTTAATGTTCTTTAAAAAAAAAACATTAACGTATGGTTCCTTTAAAGCAGTGGTTCTGAATTATTTCCTGTCATGCCCCCCCTTGAGGACAGAAATGTTTTCACCCCGCACCTCCTCCAACCCACACCCCGCGAATTAAAATACTATTGAAAACTTGATCTGTACAAACCACTGTATGAGTTGCTGCCACTTAGTGACTGGAGGCTTGTTATCATTCAAGCAGTGGTACACGCGTACCATATTCCATTGGAATTCTTTTTTTTTTTTTAAAGCGGTGAAGAATTGGAGGTATGTCATTCCAGTTGGGTGCGTGGCCAAAAAAAAAGTTTGGTAACCGTTAACTTCTACTTCACTAAACAATTGTATTCTCTGCAAGTTAACTTCAGTCTCGCACTGTACCCTTAATGATGAAGGGTGGACTCAAGAAAGCATAAGAGAACAAGTGGAGCGTACCACTGGATTAAATGTCACAGCCAACACCTAATGATTCACTCTCTAGCACATTAGCGCCACAGAGTAATATCAGGCCGTCACACACATCACTGCATCCCATTAACATGAGGAACAGAGCGCAGGTTTGACAGGATGCATAGTCTGTGAGCCGTCTTGGTAATCATGGGGACATCGCAGAAACAAGAGGACGGCCAGAGCTATTGTCATAAATGTTAAATAAATTCAATTACTCAGTGCTCAGATACATGATTGGATCACTTGTGGCACCATAAGTGAATGACAGTTAGCTCGCAAAAAATGTGTGAAAAGCAACGTGGGACTGCCAAATGTCGAGGTCCTACTGCAGTTTTGTTTGACAGAAAACAGATGAAGAAGTAGCTTGTTTTTAAATGACTTCTATGAGCAAAACTTTTCATGAACACATTTTCTCTTTCAATTATAATAATAATACAACTTCAAAAAGGAACACTGACGTACTGCTTGTCCGTGCTCCGGTGTTTTAGTGAGCTAGATCTCATCCTTTTAGTATACAAACACATAATTCAAAAAAGGACTCAAAGACTCCTTTGAGCTATTAAACGGTTCAACTCCTCACTGGGGGAGAGGAAGGTGAAATAATGAGTGGTGGGGAAGGAATATATATCCATCTATCCATACATCTGTCCATCCATCCATCCATCCGTCTATCCATCCATCTATCCATCCATTTATCTATCTATCTATCTATCTATCTATCTATCTATCTATCTATCTATCTATCTATCTATCTATCTATCTATCTATCTACAGTATCTATCCATCCATCCATCCATCCATCTATCCATCCGTCCATCCGTCTATCTATCTATCGATCCATCCATCCATCCATCCATCCATCCATCCATCCATCCATCTATCTATCTATCTATCTATCTATCTCTTACGTTAAGCACAAAATAAAGCAAATCATGAAGTCTTACGATAAGCACAAAATAAAGCAAATCATGAAGTGAAAGTTAAAGGTAAATTGCATTTCATCTATATGTAGTTACATATAGCATGTCCTACGTCATAAAATTAACTTTAACTGTCCTGTGCGCGCTCGCTTTCCAAACACATTAGCCACACAAACGGACACACATGGATACCACCTGTGCATCCCCCCCGTTCTCTCCCCCGTACCACCAGCCTCCAGTTGGTGTAGAACACTTCCATGTTCTTGGGGGGGAAAGTCCCTTATTATGATAACAGGAAGAGTACTAAATTACTGAGTAGTGTGGCTGCAAGTGGAACTGGTAGAGTAATCAAAGGACTTCGGAGAACACTCAAAATAGCATCACACACTTGCAGTTGTGGGCGTGCTCACGGGCCCCCAGATGTGAGCATGTGCTCTTTCATTAAGCAACTTGTCCTTTTTAAGTGACTACAGCGGGACGTCCCAAATACTGCATGAGACTCCTTCAAAGGTGTCACTTTCAGTACTTACCTAGCAGAGGGTGTGGGGTGAGGGAGGGAGGTACATTGACGTATATTTAGGCTGGTTATCCTCCTGGTGTCTGAGGCCTGAGGGACTGTGTGTTTTGCTTCCACCGTCAGGAACGGATTAGCGGTTTTTATGCGGTGTCGAGTCAATGACCCGCGTTTTGTTTTTATCACCTATAAAGCTACCCAGACTACAGAAACATCTGTCCAGAAACACGGCGTGTTTTACAATATGGGTCAGAAAGGATATGATGTTTTCATAGAGTGGTTTTTGATTGTTTCATGATTCTGAGCGAATTCAGACAGATGGTGCACGGCCGAGGCAAGACCTGTTGTGACTTGTTAGCATTTTCTTTTTACATATTTATATATATATTTTAAT
>NC_024309.1:978583-989547 GCF_000523025.1 Cynoglossus semilaevis | reverse complement strand
GTAAATTTGAACACAAGAAAATGTATAGTACCATTGTCTATGGACACACTTGGATATTTTTAAAATCTGTGTGACCAGTGATTCAAATTCAAAACTGACCTTTGCCCCTGAGGGTCCAAGCAGTCCACCAGTGCCTGGTATTCCTGGCTCTCCCTTGTAATGGAAACAAACAGATACTGCATTATAATCTCAACACTTTGCTTCAAAAACAGTGGTTAGATTTTTTTTTTAATACGGATCATTCCAATTTTTAGCTTTGAGTTGTAAACAGCAACATACCATTGATCCAGTTTCTCCTGGTGCTCCTGGTTCACCTCTCTTTCCGGGCAGACCCTTTATGAAACATAAAAAACAAAACAATATATTGGCATTCAAATATTGATTATATTTGTATTTGCTAAATTTGACTGAGTGACCAGTCAGTCAGAGGACATGTTATGATAGAAAGCAATTTGCAAATATGACAGGTACAGTAGTCATACTGGTACCAGAACAGATGGCTATTATTTACATAAGTGTCCTAGCAGGCACTGCTTGCACTCTGAGCCAAAATGTACATGAAGATATATTATACGTGTAAATGTATATTACACAGACTACAGTATATACCAAGAGGTATAACTATATTTACCGGAGAGCCAGATTTTTTCTGGACACCTTTGGGGCTAGACAGTCAAATAAAATGAAATAAAAATCACATTTTTGTCTAGCATTATTATTTATTTTGAAATCCAGTCATGGGCCGGATTGGACGGTTTGGCGGGCCTGATTCGGCCCTCAGGACGCCAGTTGATAATCACATGTACAGCCTAATACTGTATATGCATTATATTCAAGTTTAGCTAAAAGCTAAAAGGTTCACAATTACAATATTACAGGTTAAATCCATGTGAACTCACCTTTGGTCCAGAAGGGCCTGGTTCTCCTGGTAAGCCTGATTCTCCTCTCTCTCCCTGAGCAACCCAGGAAAAAATAATAATTCGATAATTAGATATTAATACACACATACAATACCACTTTGTAGATATTGCCAGAACATACCATGCTTCCTTGTGGACCAGGCTCTCCTCTCAGTCCAGCAGGGCCAACATCACCCTGCACAGCCACAAGAAGACAGTTGATAAGAGTTCAATACAATACACTCAGGTAACTTACTGTATGAATGTCATTTCAGGCGACTTCTGGACACAACACACACAAAAAATATTTCAATAAGCTAACATTATTTGTTATAATAAAACCAGTAACTCCGTACACTGATAGAGTCAAGTCTGTTACAGAACACAGTATAATCCAGTATCGTAAAAGTACTATATTATGAACCAGTGTTACCTTCAATCCTGGTAATCCAGGAGGGCCAGATTTCCCTGGACTGCCGTTCTTACCCTGGTGGTGACAAACGCACACATTGTGAAGCCAGTTGAAGGGATCGCAACAATGTGTGAAGAGGCTAAAACAGGCATGGGCAAACTTTTTGACTCGCGGGTCACAATTGGTCCGAAAATTTGACAGGGGGGCCGGGTCAAGAGCAGATGGGTTGAGCGTTCGTGTGAAGTAAGATAAATGTCGTGTAAAAGTCACGCATAATGGATAAAATGCTAAAATGCTTTTAGCCTTTTCTCAATGTGGGCATTGCAGGAAAAAGGCAGAACTTTTTCACAAAACAAACCAATTATATAGATCGGACATGTTTGGCAGGCCAGATTACAAAACTGAATGGGCCGCATCCAGCCCCCGGGCCTTAGTTTGCCCATGCCTGTGCTAAAATGTACATTAGAAGGGACTGATCAACACTTACAGGCTTACCATCAAGTCCTGGTGGTCCTTCCCTTCCTTTTTCTCCTCTGCCTCCCTGCAGTATTATGGTGATACGTTTTTAGAAACATTGTTATTTGGGATTGAAACTAGTAAGTGACATTGATGGATAGTTGTTGAATAATACTAAAAGTCTTCAAAAACATCAATAGAATTGAACAGGTCCATTTGATTTCCACATTATTGCTGAGTGATTTCTGGAGGATGAGAGTGTGTTTGTGTGCGTTTTACCATGCGTCCTGGTGGCCCACGCTGACCAGGTGGTCCGACAACACAATTACAGTCTTCCTCATCCACAGTGGCTATTCGTTTCAGGGGACACTGAAGAAATATTAAACATTAACACTGCTGAATATTGCAGTAGCTTACTTTGCCTTTTCGCTGCTGTCTGCAAAACTAAGGTAAACAAAGGGACGCCACTCACCCTTTCATCATCCTGTACACATAGGAATAAAAAAAAGAGAGAGACAGAGAGAATGGACAAACCATATTAACACTCTGACCTCGGAAAATGTGCCAAAAAACAGAAACAAAGTGAATTTTGAGGTTGAACTGTGACCCCTACCACAGAGTAGATCTCACAGGCTGTTTCTCTCTCACTCTGATGGGGATCGCAGTACAGACGCAGCTTCTGAATATCCACCTGCGTAGTAGCCGAGTCCCGTGTCAGGTACGATAACAACAACAACAAAAACAACATAAATCGTTTGATTGTTAATGAGTATTAACGGACAAGGTCATCAATTCCAATTAATAAAGTTCAATCTAATCGAATCAAATCTAACCTAACATAATCTGATCCCATCTAATAAAGTTTAATCTTATCCAATGTAATGGAATCAAATCTAATCTAATCTCATCTAATCTGATGTCATTTGATCTAAACTAATCTTACCTAACCTATACTGATCTAATCTAATCCAATCTAACCAAATCAAATTTAATCTATTCTAATCTGATGTGAACTAATCTAATTTAATCCAATCTAATCTAATCTGATCTAAATTGATGTAATCTAATCTAATGGAATCTAAACTAATCTGATCTAATCTTATATAATATAATAAAATTTAATAGAATTGAATAGAATTGAATCTAATCTGAATTTATTCAATCTAATCCAATCCAATCCAATCGACTCAAATCTGATCTAATCCCCATACCATCTCATCTAATCTAATCTAAACTAAGACTAGTGCTCTCTTCAATTGTCAATCTGACTTTTGTCCCGTAGCGGGGCAAAAATGCATTTTTCTCCCCACTTTTCTTTGTGGTGTCTAGTGCCTGGTGTTGCAGATAATCAAATAAACTTTTTTGTTTAGCACTTTTACAGTACTCACTCACTTACAGCAAAGTACCATGCCATTACTGTTACTGCTACTGCAACTGCTTCTTCTTCTTCTTGTACCTTGTCATTTTACCTTTTCTTTCTAAATGCAGCTTTGTTTTATATTAATTGTTGCTAAAGCTAGTTTGAGGGCTTACGGTACAGGAGAAACACTGTGACTAAGTCAAGGTGAAGGTAGGAGCAGCTGGAAGTGATTGTTTGACTTTGGGTTTATTATTTCTTTGTGGCCTAGGGACATTGTTGGGTTTATTATTTCTTTGTGGCCTAGTACTGGTCCACGCCCTAGTGGCTGTGGACCCCTGTCCTAGAGTACATTAAACATGGTTTTAGTTCGTTTATTATTATGTTATTTTATTTTTCATACTAAGACTTTTAGCATGTACTCACAGGAACAGTGATGTCGTGTTCTCTCCTCTTTGCCACCTGCGTCTCGCCATTGATATAAATGGGCTCCATCGGCTCAAGCTTCCTTTCCTGGATCAGTCGATCGTCGAGGAAACCCGTGATCTGCTTTGGCCTCACTAGAAGCTTGAGCTGATGCCATTTTCCGTCATACAATTTCTGAAAACAAGCACAAATGAATAATAAAAAAAAAGCTTCATATTTTGGAGACTGAAACGCACCTTTGTTCCCGCTCTGTTCATCAAAGCACCTGGCTGTAAATACTGTGATTATTGAGTCGAAACCTCTCACTTTTCTATTCCTGTCTCCCACCCTCTGTAGGTTTCGTTTCATCTAATTTTGACAGTTTAAGCCACAAATGTGTGTTTCCTAAACGCTCCGCAAACAGTTTATACCCAGAGACAAACAGCGCGACGAACTGTGAGCCGCTTTCCCATCAGGAGTGATTTAGGCTTTAAGTCTTAAAGCACACAGACACACGGAGACCAAACAGGGCAGCTATTGTAACATGGCGACTGGTCCATGGTCATCATTTCCAAATTACATCTCACAGACTTGTACCTTATTCCACATCAAACCAAATCACATCAAACACCAACGTATACTGTGTGTAAGGACAGACAGCGTTAGGAGACTTCGGGAAAAGTCCAGGCATCCAGCAGGATGTATTATTAGCCTGCGCTGCCATGGAAACACAGGAACGCTGTCCAAGTTCTACACATCCACAGGCTAGATGCCACAAAATAAACACAGCGGTCTAGAGCGGGAAACATTTTCTTTGAGACTTGCCTCCACTGTAAATTCAATCAAACGGACAATGATGATGTGAGAGTACTACCAGCTTGGCTCTTCACTCGGGTCAATTCACTGCAGCCAGCCTGCAAGTGAAAAACAAGACTAGGAGAGATCCACTTGCTACACTGTATTGTTTCAGAAGGAAAATAGCAGAGAACTGGAGTGCTGATGTCAATATCACAACTCAACTAATGTTCAAGCAAGGATCAGTTTGACCTCGACCACTTTCACATAAAAATGTACATGTGATACTTACGTCACATAAGTCAAACTCAAGGCCGAATAAGGCCCACCACATAATTTTATGTTTGCCACCAGAGCTTGTAGTCCATATGTGACCAGTCCTTGGAACCTTTTTTTTGACTACAACAGGGGTGTCAAACAAAATCTTTTAAAAGCTGGACCCCAAGTATTTTTGAAGAAAAGAAATGTTTCACATACAGCAATGGTGGTATAGTGTTGAGCATAGCTGCCTTCCAAGCAGTTGACCCGGGTTCGATTCCCGGCCATTGCAAAGCCTTGTATTTTAACTAAAGTTCTCCTGTCTCTTGTTACTGGTGAAATATTCCACATACATTCTTTTATAGTTAGGATAAGATACATACCACAGCGATGGTGGTATAGTGGTGAGCATAGCTGCCTTCCAAGCAGTTGACCTGGGTTCGATTCCCGGCCATCGCAGTAGCTGTACTTTAAGCAAAAGCTCTCTACTGAAATACATTACACTTTTTGCAAGGTTCTTGCCTGAGATAATTAGAGATGAGGCAGGAGTTTTACAAGGCTATAAGGTCAACATACATAGTCATTGCACAGCAATGAACATTATATTTCACCCTGACTTTTCTAGTAGAACCTTTGAATTCTAATGGCAATCTAGCAACCTTTTCCAAGTTGGAGGTCTGACAGTTACCTCTGAATTCCTATCACTGTTAAGTCAACTTTAAAAAAACAACAACAAAAAAGAAGACACTTACATGTTTGAGAACACTTCTGTTTTAAGAGAAAAGGGCATAGACTATAGCGATGGTGGTATAGTGGTGAGCATAGCTACTTTCCAAGCAGTTGACCCGGGTTCGATTCCCGGCCATCGCATAGGTGTTAACTTTAAAGTGATGGTATGTATTTAGCTGTTTCCTTTACCACTGTATATAAAAAAATATGTCAGTGGATTGGAGGATTTTCAATAGACCTAGATGTAACAGAAAGTGATACTGCTGCTATGTGGCTTACAGCAGCTCCAGTCAGGGGGAAATATAGGATTTATTGAAAGTATGTAATAACTGAGAATAATAGGAAAAAGTGAGAAACACAGACATGATATAGAGTTCTACAAGAGGAAACAGCACTTGTTACAGTCACAGTAACATTCTTCTGTCTTAGTACTGTTCTCCCTTTTCCTTTCCCGGTGTCTCCTCCTACTCCTCCCTCCTCCTCCTTGGGGTAAATTCCTCACGCAGGCTGCTGTTTTGAGAGAAGTCCTTGTTGGCTCGTAGCGATGGTGGTATAGTGGTGAGCATAGCTGCCTTCCAAGCAGTTGACCCGGGTTCGATTCCCGGCCATCGCAGTTAAATATTTTTTAACCAAACTCCAAAATCCAATAGAAACCAGTTTAAGTAGAAGAGAACAATCTACACATGTGACTTTTTTCAACTAAGTAAAAATGATACACAGTTTTACAGAAGGAAACTACTCGTACTTGTTACAGTCACAGTAACATTCTTCTGTCTCAGCACTTTTCTCCCTTTTCTCTTCCAGGTGTCTCCTTCTACTACTCCCTACTCCCTCTCGTCAAGTAGACTGCTATACAAAGAGTCTGAAATACAGCGATGGTGGTATAGTGGTGAGCATAGCTGCCTTCCAAGCAGTTGACCCGGGTTCGATTCCCGGCCATCGCAGTTGAATGATTTTTAACCAAACTCCAAAATCCACTGAGTTATAGACTTTACCAAGACTTAGAAACCAGTTTAGGTAGAAGAGAACAATCTACACATGTGACTTTCTTCAACTGAGTAAAAATGATACAGAGTTTTACAGGAGGAAACTACTCGTACTTGTTACAGTCACAGTAACATTCTTCTGTCTCAGCACTTTTCTCCCTTTTCTCTTCCAGGTGTCTCCTTCTACTACTCCCTCCTACCTCTCGTCAATTACGCTGCTATAGATAGAGGCTGAACCACAGCGATGGTGGTATAGTGGTGAGCATAGCTGCCTTCCAAGCAGTTGACCTGGGTTCGATTCCCAGCCATCGCAAAGCCTTATGCTTTGAAAGCACTCTCTAGTTTTCTAGCTTGCACACATCACTGACAACCTCGGGCACAATCCTTGAAGTGTAGTTTTTCAAGATATTGTAACAAGTATTAAAATCTTTGTTATTTTTATTCATAGTAGTTCCACAGAGGAGGATTTTAAATTTAACTATGAACTCAAAGCTTGGAGGTCTGTGAATGTGTTTTACCAACAAGAACCTGGACCAGTGAAGGAAAATCTGTACACTAACCTGAAATCCAGTATGAAAAGTGATTCTTTGCTCGTTCGCCTTCATTTTAGTGGTGGTGAAGATGACACTTTTGTCCTTTCCATTTAGCGTCACAGCAACCTGAAACTCCTTATTCTTGGACAGAACCCTCAGAAGATCAAAGGTTGTCTTGGAAGATGAGCCCTTCAGGCGTAGGGTGGCTACAAATACATAGGATGGAGGCAGGCCTTCTGGAAAAATATCCCTTCAATAAAAACAAAGTTAAAAAATATAAAAATGTGTTAGTTTTGACAGCCAAATGCAGGGAACACAACCCAGATTCCTGAAACATTGAGGATACATTTGTACTTAACAGTACCTGGTGTTCTCGGTGATGTCAGTGGAGGCAGTAAGAGAATATGCTATTTCCGATACCAAAGAGCCGGGGATCTTAATTGCCTTTCTTTGGATATTCAGACCCACCATCAACTCAAAGCCTTTCTCATCACGAGAAGCCACAGGGATTCTGGTTGGACAGACAGACTCTAAAAATAAAATTTAAAATTTAAATTAATATTTCAATTTCTGACTCCATTATTTGGATATGTACTGGACTTTTACTCATGCAATTTATTGGTACACTTCCCATCGTCTAATGTGTGGAGCTGAGACACTTTTGGCATTCTTGAAAAACTAAGGCCAGATGCGGCCTGTTCAGCTTTTTAATCTGGCCCGCCAAACTTTTCCAAATTATATAATTTATTTATATTATCATTATAGTTCAGCATTTTCCCTGCAACACCCACGTTTCCCCAATAGATGGTGTGGAAAATGATAAAAGATAAGTTTAAAAGAACTTTTAAAGCTTGATAAATCTTGGGCCAGTGTTTTTAAACCTTGGGGTAGCAACCCCACATGGGGTCACCTGGAATTCAGATGGTGTTCAGGAGATGTCTAGTAATTGATAATAGCAAAACTATGTGTTTAATTTTAAATAAAATGCAGCATATAAAAATATCTGAACTGGCGCATCTTGATTGACTGCTTTGATCACGCGACGGCACAATTGGCAGCTACTTGACTTCCCATGCCTCAAACACTAATGATCAAAAACTAATTCCAGAAAAAAATAAATGATGTCATCAGCCAAATGAGGTTGGGAACCGCTACTTTAGGTTGATGCCTCGGCTCAAAATTCTGACCTTCACATAGCTTCTGCTCCATGGAGTCCCGTATATGGTCAATGTTGGTGTAGTTCTCAGCATACAGGACGTAAGTGGAAGATGGCTTGTTAGCAAGCGATATCAGCTCTGATGTGGTGATCTCCGTTCCAACGCCAACCGCAAAGACAGTGATGCCCTCTGCACGTGCTTCCATGCTGGCATCCACCTTAGAAAACAATAGAGCCTTAAATTGGCCTTCAACATTTACATTCGCTAACATTACATTCGCTAACATTTACACAAAGATTAAGTTTGAATATCTTTTTCTCCGACTTTTTCTCCGACAGTGCCTCATTTACCACATCGTCCTGAGATTTGCCATCGGTGACCACCACAGCAATACGGTTCTTGACCTGGCTGGACCGTTGTGATGAGGAGAAAACGTGATCCACAGCGAACTTAATGGCCCTTCCAGTCTGGAAGAAATAAATATATACAGTACATTAAATATATTAGTGCACAGGGATCACAGGGGTGCTGTGGATTATATAGGTCAATTATAATTACCATAATTTTCGGACTATAAGCGGCTACTTTTTTCACACGCTTTGAACCCTGCGGCTTAAACAACAATGCGGCTAATTTATGGATTTTTATGGGCTAACAAAGTTCATACCACTAGCGATCAATGATTTTTCTGGTAGGCTACTGTGCGTTATACTAGTAGCGTATGTTTGTCTGTGTGCGTATATGTGTGAGGGGTGCGAGAGAGAGAACACGGCAGCGAGAGTTGAGAGCAGTTTAAGCCCTGTCATTTTAAAACACCGGTTATGTACTGAAGAGAGTATTGCTATATTAATACCAACGACGTCTTTCATGAATTTGCAGCCTGCTTGAGTACAACATTTCAAGCGCAATGGTTCATGAATGTCAGATATTGTAACAAAAAGATATGTCCTGGAAAGAGACAAAGATGCTGTAGTGCTGTTTGTAATGGCTCCCTATAAAAAAATACAAAATATAATATTACATTTCTACTTCTTAACTTAAGGACCAGACACCTCTGTTGCTGGTGGGAACACAGTTATAAAGAATAATGTCATAAACATACCTTTTATTTTACTTTTATTCTTTTCTAGCTATGGTCACTCAAAAGGTCAAGAAAGAACCAACAACAAAAATGTCTACTAAGACGGTACTGCACCCCACGCTGTCTGCAGTTTAGAAATATACGCCATGTACACACAGCACATAAACAAGTGGCGTGCAAAGTTTGTGGTGCAAACTGAACAACAATTTAAAGACGTGAAGTTTGGTACTGCATGCCAACACTTATTACAATTTAATCCAATGAGTGCAGATAAATTGACTAAAATAAATGTTAAAATTAAAAAAGTGATAACAGACAAGCCTACCTGTGTGTTTCCTCCAAGGTAGGTGATGCTACGTATGGCCTGGATGAGCTCTGCCCCAGTCTGATGTGCCCCTAGAGAAATCTCCAGACGTGGTGTGTCACTGTACTGGATCACCCCAACCTACAATTTAAAATTTAAATTAACGGCATGAATATAATCAAAATGAAATTGCACTATATGCATAGACTTAATAATAACAATACACAGGACAACAATAATAATATATCCACAATTTTCGAGTGTTTTTTTTTTCTTTTTTTTCAATGGTGTATAGCTATTCTTGTCTTTTTCTGGGTACATTCTTGTGTCTATTCCTGTTGTTTTCACAGTGCTTCACTGCTTCTGCTGGAGCCTTGATTTCCTGAAAGGGAACTTCTGAGGGATTAATAAAGTTATTTCTGTATCTAGCTTATCTATCTTGTCTTTTCGTGAAAACATTTCTGTCCCCAAGGGGGGGGGGGGGCATGACAGAAAAAACCATTGAAAAGCATTGTATTAGACTAATGTCTTCCTCTTGAATTACCAGGTTAACAACAATAATAATAACCAGGTTTTCTTTCACCTGCTCCCTACTCTAAATATAGATTACAATGTCATCTGCAAACATTATGAACATTTAGAAAAAAAAAACACTTTGATGCCTGTCCATCACCTAGTCAGAAACAGGGCTCAGAGTGAAACCCTGATGTAATCTCCCTACATCTTGAACCGATCTGTCACTCTGACTGCGCAACTATTGTCTGGCTCAACTCATCACCTCAACTACTTCTCTGCAGCTCCTGACTTTCTAATACAGTACCAAAGTTCCTTTCAACTGTATCCTATAAAAGACTTTCTTTTGAGCCAGAAAGACACAGTGCAATTGCTGTAACCTCTGACCTTCTCCACCATGGCCAAGAGGTTCAATAATTCAGACCATGGGTTAAATATTTATTTTGGTGTGTAAGGGAATGTGTATTCACAGTACCTGTGTGTAGTGTGAGCTGATGTCAAACTGGCTCGTGATGTTGATGAGCCACTGTTTGGCACTTTCAAAGTCAGTGACCCCCACACTCCACGAGCCATCGACAATGTAAACAAGGTCATTTACTGCTGTGCTGCACCCTACGAACACATACAAACATACACACACGTGAGGAGAATCAAAACTCAGCAGTAAATTTAAGGAAAGAAAATGTCAGTATAAGCTACAGTCAAAAGAAAAATGTAGTCAATAATGAATTTGATTTTTTTTTTTTTTAGGTTACAGTGCCTCCAGCCTCCCTACCTGCCCGGACATCACCGTCTTCTGCAGCATCTATGTAAGTCAGCACTAATACTGCACTCCATGCTGACCAAATGAACATGGTCCTGTTAAATGCTTATCTTCTTTTCAGTCTGAAAAACAAGAAACATACACTTACAATCTTCATTTACCCTCATTTAATATACTATTATTACATTATGCACAATATTATATTCTTATATGTAATCTTAAGATGGTTGGATACATTTTTTTTTATTATTTCTGATACCCAACTACCCAACTTAGAGTATCTGGCGATAATAATATTAGTTTGGGCTTAGGTATC
>NC_024309.1:960018-978396 GCF_000523025.1 Cynoglossus semilaevis | reverse complement strand
TGTGACTTTGTCCCAGTTTTTAATTTTGGCCCACTGTGAATTTGAGTTTGACACCCCTGATCTACAGTATGACCTTACTGATCCAGGGACATTCCTAGTTGACCTCAGGCGATTTAAAATGTACATGCTTATTCAGCCTGCCTTTGCGGTATGAAACTCAACCATATAATTTGAAGCTAGTGTTAGACATAAACCTATTACAACAGCGGAGTTGTAATAATCACAGATATTTAGGCTAGAAATAATGTTTGGCACCAATACATAACTGGACTTGTGGTAAGGTTAGGCACATATGCTATTTCTGAAATAGTCGCAAAAACTAAACCTAACGAAGTCCATTTGTCATTCTTGTTCTCTTTTTAAAACAGTAGCGCTCTCACTAGCCCACGTACTATAGCACATGACACAGCGTTCGTTTAGCATCACGGTTCCAGCAACCACAAGGATGGGCCGGGAAAAATAAAACCAAGCGCCGAGCTTTACGCCGGGATGGGAAGGGAGAAATGCAAACATGGTAGAAAGGGCGAGTGTACTGGCACGGGCTTTAAAGACATGGGAGGAACAGTGAGCAGCAGAGACTTTAGCTACCGTGGCTTCTCTTTCAGTCTTCTCCCAGGCTCATGTTACCATCATCCTCTCTACGTATTTAATCTGCAGCTTTTTTCGGACTGAAGAACCACATTGAAATGTTTTGTTTCTCACCAGAAACAACAATACTAGCAAACTTTACCGAAAATTAAAACAAGTATTCAGAAAACTTTCCCACTTCCCACAAAATCATATCGACATGTACCAATAGTTAAATACCTGAATCACTTGTTGTCTAGGTTGTGGGATGGATTCTGAGTATAATCCATATTTTATCAAGGATTTTTTTTTTTACTTTTTCTTTGGAATATGGGGACTAAGTGGTAACAAATCCCAGATCTTCCAGTGGCAGGCAGGGGTCCTCCCACTGTGCCACTGTAGCCCCCTAAACACTGGTTGTCTTACAAAGTGTAGGTTGTGCGATTCTCTTGAAGCTTAATATTATAGTTTAAAGCTGTTTCTCTATTGCTGCTTGCATCAAAAGGTTGCCAAATGAATACATGACATTGCCAAGCACTCAGTCCCCATCCACATATGTATGTAGCCCATATGGGAACAATATGCCAGCTGTCGTTATATAGGTTGTCAAATATGATGATTTTGTTCACAAACTTTGGCTTCTGTGTGGAAAAAGCTTCAAATCCATTCATTTATACTCGAATCATCATGTGATCTCAACGTAACGTACTCCTTTCCATGAAATTATGATTTATGCCAGAGTATATAATTGTATGTAAATCTCTTCAATATTTTCAAATTATTAATTGTGCCAACTGTAGCCAATTTAGGGGGCGCCACAAACACAATGTACTAAAAATGACCAATGCCCTGAAATGTGTCTGGGAGAAGCTAAAATAACAATAAAGCAACTGATGAACTGAAGAGTCGAGAAAAACATTAGCGCAAAAGGCTAATGGGAAATAGTTAGATTAAAAGGTTTTCACCATAGCAACTCATTTAACCCAACTACTGTCATGTCTGCTTCACTTCTCCCTCATGTCACTTCAGATTACCTCATGGGTTCCACCCATGTCTTGCCCTATTGCATACGTAAAAATATACACCTCTCACTTTTAACTCTCTTTGTCCATCTGTAAAAGTCTCACTGGTTCCTGTTCAGTTCTTCTTATGTACAGTATGTGAGCTCCAACGTAAAGCATTGATAACATATACAAACGTCTCCGCCTTCCACCTTATCTTCCAACAGTTATGGCAGGCAGATATTTACACAGAAATTAGCTCACAGTTGAGATTCTGCAACCAGTAGTAGTAATTTTGCTTAATTGGTTGATGAAGAAAATCTGCAAGAAAATGAGCATTTGTTGCAGACTAAAATTGTCCAACAGTGTCAACCAATCACGTTGTCCAATAAAATAGAGAATATGTTATCTTAGGACACATTTAGGGAAATTTGAAGTAATACATATATGTAGGTGTACTTTTAAGGACACCTAAATAAAGCTCAGTGTCGGTAACTAGTATAAACGGTGACCTTCTGCTGTATGACAGTAACTCTGTGGCAGAAGAGAACGCGTCATGACATATTCTTCCTCTGCAGAAAAAATGTGTTCGCATCTTTCTGGTTAGTATTCAACAGACGGACTCAGACAGAAAGACAGACGAGACTGAATAAATAACCACCTTGGCAGATATAATAACACCCAGGGCTACATGAGAGTCATTTTCCAAAAAAGACGCAACAGGAGTCAAGAGTTGCATCTGTTGGGCCACATAATAACACGGAGACCGAGTGCCACTGTGTAATGGTCCGTGTGTTTTACTCTTTCTAAAAATGTCACAGTTGCAAACCTTAAAAAAATGCACAAACACACTTTAAAAAAAAAAAGTATTTCCTGTGACACACTACACAGGCTCTTCTCACTGCTTTACTGCTTTTATATTAAAGCACGTCAGTCATTACAGATACGCACTGTGGATAGGTGGGCAGTGAATCTTGATTCCTCCAAACCTCACTCTACTTTTGGCAAACCAGTACTGCAGTGAACCAACCGCACCGCCCGCCTTCACTGGCTCGAGCATCACAGAACATTCCTTGTGCACAGATGTTGGGATTGCTCAGCGCCTTACTTAGTTCATGAAACACAGTTTACAGTACGGCCGTGTTTCATCACCGGCACGTAGCATGTCCTGAACACGCTAACGGCTGATGCTCAAGATAGTAGATAAGATCATGTTTTGTGTGCATTCAACCTTCTGAGAACAGGAAGTATGCTGTGTTAAAATCTCAAAGTAGCCCCTAAAATGTCAAATAAACAAAGTATTTAAACGTTTATATGGATGTACGCATTATAGCTCAAGCTACGTAAATTAGCGATAGCGTTTCTAACTTCAATTCTAATGACGTATGGCAAGGGTGCCCACACTTTTTTTGGCTTGTGAGCTACTATTCAAATGACCAGGTTGTTTACTATATATTTAGATGTTTGCTTATGAAATGCATGCAGCAATTCAAGGATCTTTTTACCGTCAGACCACACTAGTTAAACATGATATGGTACGAAATCGCAATTCAAAGACTCAGGGATATAAATAAATATAACTAGACCAGAAAATAAATACATTGCATTAGATTGTAGCTAAAAGTGAAGAAAATAAGACAAATGTAAGAAATGGCCTTGCAATGACACTAAGATACACTGAAGGAAGAGTCTATATATGAAAGGCATTTATGAAATAAAATGAAAAAAAACAAAACACTTTTGACCCTTTTATAAGTTGAAGCTATTTTAAAGACCCAACTGAAAATATTAAAATACACATCTTTATATCACATATGTTGTGTGCATATGTGATATGAAGATGTGTATTTTAATGTACACATGTATAAGTATGTAAGTTACAACTCCGACAAATTGCATAAAAGCAAGGCTAACTGTTATTACTAGCTCTTTATAAACTAAACTGAGTGATGCACACTGGATATCCAACAATGTCACCATCCATCCACTCATTTAATATCATTGCCCTTATACACAGTCAATACACATATTCCTTTAGACACACTGCAGAAAAATATTCAATTTCACCAAAGCTTGGAATAACCATGTCAATGTCGAGCATGCATTCACAGAGGCGTCTGCTGACAGAAACAACAACCAAATAGATTGCGAAGGGACTGTGGACTGATCGATATAGTTGAGGACCATGTTTCTACTAAAGTTTTAGGAGCAACTTCCTAAACTCATTCTGCAAACCATTCTAAAGATGTATCGTCATGAGTAAAATCCCCTGACTCTGTGAAGCAGAATTTAATCATACCGGTACTTTTGCACAATTTTTTTTTTTTTACATTATTAATTCCATAATTTGGATTAGTCACAAATAAAAACAGGTGGGAAAAATATATTAACCTGTTGTTTTTTTGTCTGTCTCTTTCAGCAACACACTTCTTTTTTTTCATATTTGGGAATGAATTCATCACAATTAATCGTGATTAGTCATGATTAATCCATGTGTCCTGTGATTCGTTTTTTCCAGTTTAAAATAATAGTAATTTTTGTTTTTTAAAAAAGTGAATAACTTCATGCAGATTGTAACTACTCTAAAACTTTATACATTCCTGGTCCTCAAAAAAACAAGTGTTTATCACAATTTCCACTTCACTGTGCTGTTAAACATAGAACAGGAGACAGACGTCGAACTCAACTCAACATGCAAAAACTACGAGTTTCCAAGTGAACCTTGCTGATCCATAATCACAGAGGGTGATGTATGTACTCAGTTTTACAGTAGTGTGTATTTAGCTTGACTTCTTATTGTCCCTTTGGCCGGTCACTTGCGGTCAAACCAAAAACATGCCCCGGTATGATGGAAAAGAAAAGGGGGGGAAAAAAACGGTGGCTCCTATATATAGAGATGCATGTTTACAGGGAAATATGATTGTGATTAAGAAGCTATAAAAAAGATATAAAACAAAATGCACGAATGCACTAAGTCAAGTTGTTGTATAATACTTTATAACTATATCACTACAAGCGGTTACACCATTTAACCGTAACCCCAAATTGCGCAGTGATCTTAGACAACTTATGACGGCCTTATTCACCACACAATAACACGTGCATCATGAAATTGATGTCAAGGCCTTACCTTTATGCTGCAGCTACAAGGAGCCGGTGATGAATGCCACAGTGCGAGGAGGGAACGTGAAGACTCAGGTCCTGACTTGGTAGTGACAGTCCTCCCTGTGGTTGGCATAGGGAGCAGTGGGAGTGTCAGGGCAGCCTTTATAAATCATGGCTGAACTTTACCACAAAATGCAAAACGGCAGAGAACAGCATGGCGCGCGCGCGCACTCACACACACACGCTAATTTTGGACTGACCGAGTAGTCGAAATGTGTGTTTATTTTAGATGTTTTACGTCTCAAAATTATTATAATTTTTTTTTAAAATTAAAAAGCTTAATTAAAAGGATTTGTGTTCCTTATAATGTTTGTGATATTACTTACCACCAATAAGGGTGTTATGAAAGTAAAGACATAGAACCTGTCTAAGTAAATTAGAAGTAATTGAGTAAATCCAGGTAACCTGTAGCTGTTGTAAGATGAAGTTTCCGGTGAAACGTTGTAACTGTGACGACCGCAAATAAGTTGTAAAAAATATATATATTTTTGTTTTATACTTGGGCCAGTTGAGAATAGATTAGATTGAGATTAGATTAGAATAGAATAGATGGATGGGCGGTAGAGGCTAATATTTTAAATAATTGAGACGGAATTATTTGGGTCTCAATTATTACTTCGGAAGTACTCCAAAGGTCGTGGATACATTTTAAAATATAGCTATCACTGTAAAAGTACAAACGTGAGGTGGATATCTCCTGAAAAATACAGAGGGCTTGATGAAGTGTGAAGTCAGAAACTGAGCTTATATTGCCCCCTGCTGGCACCTCACAATAGGACAAATCTTAGTGACATGGTTGATGTTGATACTTTAAAATGAGTATTACATTACAGTATTATTTTTGGAATAACAAAAGGCATATATGTTTCATTCTTAATAAAGGTGTCTTTCTGTAATTGTCTCTCTTGTACTCAAGAGGCCACTGTTTCCTCACCGAAAGAAAGTGCAAAGATCGTCTATGGCCAAACTGTTAATTTTAAGTGTTTAATTTTTGTAATAATATATATATATAATGTTAAAGTGTGTGTGTGTGTTTGTATGTATATATCTGTTTGCGTGTGTGTGTGCATTCACACCCAGAGAACAGCCATGTAGCCCCAGATAATCTAATAAAACAGATAAATGTCAGGATCGCGGGGAACAGAGAGGTATTTATTCATTACTCTCTGTCTAGCTGATGGTCTTTCCAGGATGTACTCCACCCTCGCTTGATTCAAGCTGGAATAGCTCCAGCTTCCTTCGTATTGTTTTTTTCTAACCAGCAGATGACGTATAAGTGGATAGTAACCATTTTAAATGGCCTCGCCTTCGACTGGTTGTAGTTTTAATAGGACACGATGACGTCGCACGGTGGCAGCAGAGTGCAGCCTGGTGCTGACCGCCTCGGCCGGAAATGGGACAGAGAAGAAGTGGGTATGTTAGGGTGAAAAGCAACAGTACCGTCGTCTCGGTAATTATCTAACAGTGAGTGCATCGTGAAACGACTGACAGTTCGGCTCTTTTTCTGCAGTAAAAATAGCGTAAGTTTTGAATTATGATTACTACCCCGTCATTTATATTTTAGAGCCTCTCTCGCATCGCTGATAATGCTGAAAATGAAACTACGGCTGAAAACGGGCGAGGAAGGAGGGGACGAGACGGCCGAGGACGATTCACTGGATCCACTGGAGCACAGACATATTCCCAGGGCGATATCTCCCTCCTCTGTGTCCGACAGACTGGAAGAGTCGCCGGTCTCCCCATCGCATTTGGACAAGGAGACAGTTTTTGAGTGGTTCGGCCTTCATCTAAACCCCGCTAGGCGGATCGAGTTCATGTGTGGGCTCTTACATATGTGCCAACCCCTGGAACTCCGCTTTTTGGGATCTTACTTGGAGGACCTCGCTAGAAAAGATTATCATGTTTTACGAGATTTTGAGTTCCGGGCAAACAATCCCAGCGATTTGGGAGTTTTAACGGACGTAATCGACCAAGTGGTGAGGTCCAAACTCCTAGTTTGCCTGTCACTCCTCGGCTCTGATAGCAGGGAGTGTGCTGGAATACTCTTTGGGATACTAAACCGTTTAGATCCGGCCATGTTCTACAGCCTTTTTCCATTCAGGAGTCCCCACCACCACCACCCGTTCCACCAAGCGTGTCAAGACGGGGTGTACGGGCGGCCAGAGCAACCGTGCGGCTCGTCCGCGGCAGACACAGCGACGGAACCACTAGAGCAGCTAGCTCTGCTTTTTACTATGGCCTCTCTACACCCAGCTTTTCACTTCCACCAACGAGAGACGCTTCGAGCTCAGCTGGATAAAATAGAGCTGGCTATAGAAGATAGACTTCAACGTCAGCTCAGGATAAACGACCAGACCACGGTAATGTAACAAAAAAAGATGAAGGATTATTCGCTGTAATGCTACCTTAAGTTTAGCTTAACAACTTTTGTTCAAGGGTTGAAGTACTGGGAGGGGGCGTTGAGCCTTTAGCCTAGCTGACCAAGGACAAAAATAAGTAATTGTACAAACACAATACACATTGCCCTTTAATCTCACATATTAATATCCAGTGTTAAACAAACTATATTGTGTAAAATGAGTAAAACTGCCGTTTGAATGAGTATTTGTCCATGCTAACAGTTAGCAACCATTCAAAAGATGTAGGGGTTACAACTGTCAGCACTCACACCCATCTTTATGAAGCATATTATTCGTTAAAAAACCCTCCAGTACAGAAAAGATATTTGTAATGTATAGGACCAAAAATAAAATAAAACAAGACAATAAAATATATAGATATATTTAAAAGCTTAAATACTGAAATTAAATGAAAAAATAAGTTACTTTAAAGACACGAAAAGACAATAAACATGCATTTATCTCTTTAATATAATAATAGAAATACATAGAAGTAACTTATATAACCTCTACTTATTCATGAAAATAAAAATTGCTCTTGTAATTATGAACATGTTACAAAGTGTATATACCATTTATTTGACATTACAAAGTTAAAATTACCTTGTCCCCACAACACATACACAATATAGAGTTGTGTCAATGATACTGTTAGTATATCAGTAGTAGTAAATGTATCATGGCTGTATTGCAACTAATTAAACAATACTTAAATAATAATTAAAGAAAACAATACAGACAGTGGGCTAAATTTTACCCAGGTTTTTCTTTTGCTATCTTTATGATAATGAATTGCTTGATGTGTAAATGAAAAGTTAGTAAAACCCAGGGTTTTCTTTTGCTATCTTTATGATAATTAATAGGGGGCTTGATGTGTAAATGAAAAGTTAGTAACAGTTTCTGGGCCTTTACCTTTAAATGGTGACAAGCCACTGCGTGCTCCGCCCACCTCTTCCACATGGGGGCTAAAGTCTGACCTAGAAAGAATAAAACTTAGCTCCAGCCAATCAGATTAACATCTCTGAGTCAGAAATAAAAGATTGATCTGAAAATACTTGTGATGTCGTTGTTCAGTGAATGCAGTTTGTTGTGGTAAATAATGATTTTGATGGATAACAGCAAGACCAAATTTCTCATAATGTTTTTCATGATGGATAACGTGGATAATAAGACCAAATTTCTCATAATGTTTTTCAAACGTGAAGTTGTTTCAGATCTGAATTAAATATACAGTTTTGAAGCGTGAAGTTGTTTGAGTGAAACTCAGTTTAGATCTGAATTAAATATACAGTTTTGAAAATCTGTTATCTTTGCTATCTGCAAATACGCAGCTGGGTCTTTTCATTTTGGAGGCAGGGTTACATGTTTCTCTGCAGTTTGTTTAACTGAACCTTTTTCAACAGCATTGTTACATACTCCCACATCCACAGGTTTCTCCCTCGAGATTATGTTAGGGTTTTAAAACTCGCTACTGAAACGGTACACCTGCTTTTGCCCATGTCTAATGTGATACCGTGTTATGATCATCGTGTAACGTTTTCCACACCACAGAAAATAATCAGAGCAGTGCATCAGATCCTCACTGAAACCTGTAGAGAAGAACACCCTGCAGACAAACTAGCAGTGTTTATTAAGATGCCAGCTGGCCTTAATAAGTGAACTAAAATTTTATACGATTCCTTGTGCTCAAGATCCCTGTCTCTTAAAAATAAGGTGTTAAAATTACATAAACAAAGGTACGAAAAATAAAACTGGTGTACTGTTGTCACCATTTTTTGGCTTGTGACCCATTTTGACAGAGATATGATCGCAGCCATCAGTCAAGATAAACACCAGCTCAGATATGTTTATATGCTGATTAAAGTAATATTCTGGTTAAAATAATTAAAAATAAGAGGATCATTCAGTCCATTCATACCACAATAAGGGAGTATTTAAAAATATAAAAAACTTTACATTGATGACAACGAGGTTAAGCACTGTTAAATTATCACTGTGGTAATCGTAGATGTACTGCAAAATATATCAAGTCTGCTAACTTTACGTTTTTTCGACACGCTACGAGTGCTTGTAATTCTACATGATTTAATCACTCTGACAATATTATGAGCCAGGACCCCGGCCTGGTGAGAATGCCCTGTTTTTAATGCAATAATACTACAATATGTTTCATGTTCCTGCTCTGTGTCTGGGTGATGGTCGAATTCAGTGAAAGACACAGGGGCAGGACAATCACACATGCTCGTTACTGGTGTTTGGTTATGTTTTGTGATGTCATTATTAGGTCCAGTTATGCAAATGTAACTTTTAGGGTAGGGGTCACGACCTATATTTGTTGGAAGGCCAGATTTTCTTCTGGACAGACACATTCGGCCTGCGGGCCGCAGGTTGATGATCACTGTTTTAGGGTTTTCTTATGCAAGATCCCAACTAAGTGTTGGTGGAACTACTACTATACTAGTACTACGAAGTGTTGTCGGATTTCATGTACTTTTATTTGTATTTTTATTCACAGGAGCTCACAAATCAGAATGTTGATTATTTGCCTTCCCCAGCCCAAGGATTGGGAGAGTGTACAGCATCACATACGGCTTCTCAGAGCTGTCACTCCAGCCACTGGACAACACAAAGAGAAGGTGAATTGTGTTTATAATGTCATTTGTATTATTTTGTGATGCTATTGAAGCATTTTATGATACGGTTCTTTGCTTAGGTTTAATCCAATATTTAAGTATTAAGTAATAAGTTAGCCAAATAGAATACTTTCAGATACATTACACATTTTATGCTGTAATATTGTGTTTTTTTACGAGCCACAACCAGAGAGCAACCTGCAGCTTTTTACTTTGGACCTAACATATCTGTCTAAATCAGTCTGGGTCATTTTTTTCTTTTTTTTTTAATGTTCAAAATAAAGACTTCAGTAATTTTCCACCATTGACTAAAACGCTAAAAGTGGTCTGAATAGCGTCAGGGTGGATGGAGTCAGCTGGAGCTAAAAGCTCAGCTGACTCTACTAGAGCGTGTACAGAGAACGATTCATAACACTCCAGTCTGTGAATCACGGATGACACAGACTTGGTTTTATCTTTGTATCCATATCATCCTGAGAAAAACTAAATCGTCTTCCCTGTTGTTGCAGCCGTGCATATTGAAGGAATCGTGCTCAAGGGCATCAATGGGACCGGAATGGACAAGGAGTACAACTTTAAGGTAACGTCCAGGTGCCTGAAATCCCAGTTGGTCACTTACACCTAATTATGATACACCAACATCAGCTTGATGTGCGTTACTCAGCACTTGTTAACCAGTAACTGCATCCACCCACTTAGACCTAATTATGATATACCAACATCAACTTGATGTGCGTTACTCAGCACTTGTTAAAACAGCGGAACAGACAGATAAGAGAGAAGAGAAATGGTTACGATGCCTTCACTGAGCCCTTTGTCAACCCAGCCACACTCGCATCATCTATACCGGGGGCTACTACTGCCTGGCATACACCCCACACTAGATCACTTTAGCCTGGCCATTTGAATAGTAGCTCCCAAGCCAAAACAGTGACACTCCTGATCTATAGGTTTCCAGTACACACAGATTATCATTGTCTACCCATGGAGCATTTGCCTAAGTATTTAAGATTTGCTATCTTTAAAAGTAATGTGTTATCAATCAGTTGTTGCCTGATGAGGCACAGTCTGCTATTTTTAACTGTCTATGATTTGACCGCCGTTGCAACAGTGGTTTATCTGACCTCCTACTACAGTAGGACTCTGTCCTTCCCACCTCATCTTATCATTTACGGGACACAGACAGTCATGCCTCGGTATTGACCTTTGTCGTCAGGCCTGTTTCACTGTTGTTCTGTCAGCGAACGAGACCTTGTCTGTTGTGTTCTGTTTCAGGTGAAATGGTCAGACTCTTCTTCTACAAGTGTGACCAAAACCCACCTGGAACTAGAAAACTTCCTCCTCAAGGTATTCAGCTCTCGGTTAAAACATACCAGTTCATTCAGTAACTTCAGCAAAGGGCAACTTTATTTTGTCATTTGAAAAGAGGAACCATCAGATCTGGTTGACAAAACCTTTTTTCATCACTCTGCTACACTCGGTCTTTTGTTTGTATTCTTTTTAAAAAAGATTGACATATGTTACAAGTTGATGTTAATAATTAAACCTTTAGAAGAGATTGTTTTCCAAAGTACAGGGGGCCCTTGGTTTAGGACGTCCTCGACCTACGACGTTTTGTGGTTACGTCCCCATGTCCCATACGTTTATTAGGGCTGGGCACTTAATTGAAATTTTATTACGATTACAATTTTGGCTTCCCACGATCACGAAAACAAGACAATTGAAATAAAATAATTGTACACAGTGATCTCAATAAAAATCCAAATAATCGTGATTAGGATTTTTGCCACGATCGAGCAGCCCTAAACATTTATTGAGAATTTCTCGTCCGTATTCTTAGTTTACGTTAGCAGTTTGTACAGCATACATTGGCTTGTGATACGTTCCCTTTCTTTCATTTGTGTTGTTATTTTGGGAACTTTTTGCCCTTCACCTCCCAGGCATGAGTCAGACTCTGCTGATGTTTTTATGTCCTAGATTAGGACGTTACCGCAGTGTTAGCGTCGGTGAGGGACATAGGTACTTAAGTACACTATGTGAGTTATGTGTCAGTACGGAATTCCAACATAAGACGAGGATCCCCTGGTAAACTAGTTCAGAAAGTTCTACATATGTTTTCTAATTAAATTTTAATTATACAATATTTTTTAATTTTTTTTTTACTTCTCTCTCCACAGCTTCCTAAGGATCAATGTAATGATAGTTTTGAGAAGGGCATCCTTAGGCTTCTCAACCAGGGGGACCAGTACAAGAACAAGGAGGTGGAGAAGAACCTCAGGTATTGTGTTGTGGAATATTAATGTGTCAGGAATTTAGGCCAATCACTATTGAATGAGTCCACACTTTTCTTTTCATAATGACTCAAACCTCGCTTTTTTTTTTAAACATGCAGCTACTGTCCTTCCCTTGTGTATAGTGTCATTTAAATGAGCAGTCATTGACAAATGTTTTTAGAGGTCATGACATCCTCATGAGGTGACATTCACCCTGTATCCAAAAACAACCAGTGACTCTTTTTTTTTTTTTTTACAGCTGACATTGTTGAAATAGGTTAAACTACAAGAGCAGGCCACGCTGTGAAACCCCTATTTTTTTATATATTTTATTTTTTATTTTCTCTCCTGCTGCCCCCCTCCTTCTCCCCCTCTTCACCCTGCCAAGACATGAGCGCGCACACACACATATACCCATCAGTTTCTCTTTGTGCAAAATGAAACTTAGGAACAACTCTACGTCAGTGGCCCATCCCACATCCCAGCTGCACTGCATCATTGTGGCTGTTGGGTTTCTATGTTGTGCCTTTCTGTGTCTTTGTGTGTTTGTTGTTTTAACATAATATAATATCTTTAGCATCTGGCCAGGGACCCCCTTTTTTGCGAATCTACAAACAATGCTACAAAATATGTAAAGAAAAATCATCTTTTAGAATGTGTTTTCTTACTTTTATTCCCTACTCTATAATTATTACATTTGTTGCAGCTGTCACGTGAGGTGCGTTCAGGTACCGTTGGTAACTTGAGAATTTGACGATTATGGTAGTTTTAATTTACAGTTGAGGACACATGGTTATTAAAAAATAAATAATTGGATTTTGTTGCATTACTAGCGCCCCTTGGTGGCCAACATTTTGAAAACCACTGGTTTAATACTTTTTTTTTTTTTTTTCGAATGTGTTTTCCCAGGGAAAGATTCCTGTCTGCTCCTCCTGTCTTCAGACAGACAAGGAAAGTGTGCAGCTTCTTCAACTGTGACTCCAGTTATTCTGTGAAACCTACTTCCTGCAGATGTAAGTAACAGACCTAGACTGATCTACTCGAGCTTGTAAAAAAAAAAGGTGATTTAAATTACTGTTAGCTGTTTTATAGTCTTCCTCAGGAGGTGAATTTATTGTGTGTCAAGCTGTTACTAACCTTTGCTCAAAGTAAGCAATTAGCGGGTGCTATATTTTTCCCTGCATTTTTCTTACATTTAATGAACTAAGCAGTAATGATCTGGTAGGATCATGTCCAAAATTATAATTTAAATCAGTATATTTCACAAATTTATTTTACTGATTACTTTAAATATAATTGCCCAAGACTGTTCAACTGTTCTATTATTTTTATGTTATTATTATTTTTCTCACAGGCAGTTCTCAGCTTGGAAAGGCGTACCAGGGCGACTGCTCAGATGCCTCCAGTCAAGAGGAAGGTGAGATAAATTTACGTCATGGCTAACGCATTCTGTGTTAGCAGGAGCAGAGGCAGACCCCACAGACAGCAGCTCTGGACCAAGCTTGAACTACACGCTTACCATTACAACCTAACCAGCATTTATTTTTGGCGGTCCCTAGGAACGGCCAAGTGTGTCTCAAATCCTCATATTTCACAGCTATATTTGCCAGGTCATGTGCTGGGCTGAGCTGGCACATACTTCACACCAAAATACAGGGCTGTAAAGCCTGGAGTGTTGCAATAACGTTGAGCATGTAGTTAAAACTGTTTTATACAGAATGTGGTTTAAAATGCAACTGCATTTACCCGTAAGCATCGGCTTCTGTTTGGGATATCTTTTTATATAAGCATCATTTACTAATAAGTTAAAACAACAGAGCCTATGTTGTGAGTAGCCATTATGAAATTAAATTTAAAAATAGAGGAAAAAAATTAGACATAAAATATATTTGCGTATGCTGGGTTTAATTTAGCACTGTATGTCTGTGGAATTTAAAACCAGTGGAAAGTTTTGCACTTCCTCTTTATTAAATTCCACAAAAAAATGTTATAATGATTAGAGATGGCTCGATATAACTTTTTTATGTCTGACAGCAATAGTGCAACTTGTCGCACAATGTTAAGTCGAGCATTTGGGCTTAGGTATAGGTATCCTAAATTTTTGACCAACACCGACAGGTCCGCTATCAATCCCGCGTGTCGGATTGAGCAATCGCTTATAAAGACATACTTAAAAGGCAATGTTGACAGAATATTAGCTTGAATGTTCACCATTACAAAAAATGCTTTCCTCTTCGTCTGTTTCCAGATTTAGCATCCTATGTTCAGGGACACAAGAAGAAGCACGGCTCTAAGAGCCCAAGTCAAAGGTGAGTAGACGTCAATGCCTTTAACAATTCCCGAAAAGTAGAGCATTACAACAGCATTACAACAGCAAAATGAATTTAAATAAATAATAATTCAATAGCTTAGCTTAAGGAATAAATCAAGTGTTAAGACTTAAGATAATAAAAGTCTCTTTTGTCTTAGCCTGTCCAGTGCCAAAGTCTCCCCGGGTGACAGTTGGAGAGGGGGCCACACGGCAGAAATCAATGGTCCAGCAGAACGAAGGAAGAAGAGCTGTGGATTGAGAAGTGGTCAAGAGGCTACTCAGGTAGACCCTGTTCTCTTAAATAAAAGATAGGAAGGAATAGGAAGTTTCCCCTTAGGCCTGGAGTTAGAGGACCTTGGCATAAACCAAACCAATGAGTCAGGGCAGTAAAACAATTAGGTTTTAAACTGATTAATCACAGGGTAGCTGTAAATTAATCACGATCGATCGAGATAAATCAACGTACCAAAACAAATCTCTACGTCCGCATACGCTGCATTTTCACATGCGCTCCGAAATAAGACATCGTTCATATGGATATAAATAATATGGCTTCAAAATGACATTTATAGCGCCACACATTTGCCTATTTTCAGCTGCAGTCTTCGACTTCACCATTCTCTTCCTGATCTTTATGTCTATTTTCTCAGCCTGCAGCCCCCCACATTGAGTCTTAGTCTGATAAATATAAGGCATGAAGCTGGCCAGTGTACAAGAAAGGAGGAATATATATAAAAAAAACCTTCCAGCTCAGTTACTTATAGGCGGTTCGGATTAAGAGTCAGATAAGCGGCACAAAAAAAACCAAAAAAAAAACAGTTCTATGGAGAATGCCAAAAAACCAGTTTGTACCAAAGGTTCTTATCTCTTTACCAACCAGTTCGTACCAAAGGTTCTTATCTCTTTACCAAAGATACTGTTGCCATTTTAAGATAACTTCATAAGGTTTATAACAACTCCTAACCCTAGATATGAATTACATAACTTATGTTTCGCTCACTGTTATGGTCACAAAGCACTGGGTTTTAGACAATAGGAAGTACTTTTGTTATAAAAACAAAGAAGAAACAAAGAAAAAAATAAACATCCAGAAGTCAGTAATTAAATGTAGTTAAAAAAAAAACTACAAGAACTTTCCTCACTACATCCTACAACTACAACAACTAAGTGGTGCAACTGATGTAATGATTAACTCCACTGTAAAGTTCACAGCCCGGGACTACTTCATGATCAGTGGTTAATCATTGTGGGTTGTAGATACATTCTAAGAGTCTGCTCCATGAGTGAAAGTACACTCTCGTTACTTCTTTTACTGATCTATTGGAGGTCAAGTATTTGTTGAAATCTTGTGGGACAGAAGGCTCCGATACTCTTTATGGATTGTTTGGTTCAATGGTAGAATTCTTCCCTGCCGAGCATTAAGTCCCAGGTTGTGGAACCAGGAATGTCGTCATGGCATTGGGAAAAAGTACCAAATCTGCTGGTCACTGCTATCCTAGAAACCAAACGTTTCTCTTTCAGCTAGGAAGGGCTCAATACAACTTTTTCATGTCTAAAACCGATACTGCAACTTGGAGTATCTGCTGATAACGATATCAATCTGATACCTCCGGTTCTCCTCCAGCATGCCGTGGTCTGCTGTTGCTGAGGCGATAGTGTCCCTGTTTTTTTTTTTTTACAGCATGTAGTGCAACGTTGTGTTGATCATTTCCGTTTAGGTATCAGACCTTACAGTACTAGTATTTCAATGTTCGATCCTATAGTAGTAGTAGTATTTCAATGTTGTTCAATATCAAGTCGATACCAATCCTAAATATCGGATCAAGCCATCTGTAGTTGTGTATTACCTTTGTTCACATGATGGTACTTTTGAAATAAAAGTACAGAATCCTCTTGTGACTTTTTAAAGTAATTTAAAAAGTAAAGTAATAAAGTAATTAAACTAATTTAACGATTAATCGCAACTCAAATTTAAATAATTTCCCATCACTAATCCTTATTAGGTCACACAGCAATTGATTTTTGCAGTTTGAACATTCATAACTAATTTAACGATTAATCACAACTCAAATTTAAATAATTTCCTATCACTAATCCTTATTAGGTCACACAGCACGTACTATATCTGAATTGCATCCCAAAAAATATTTAGACACAATTTTCGTTAGCCATTTTATACCTTGGATATCACTTTACGCCGACGACTGCTCACTTAATTCAGTGTCTTGTTTTACAGCACGCAGACACAGAAAACAGAGGTCACCCTGTCGCCAAGACCAAGGGCAGATTACTTCCCTCAGACAGGTACCGCAACATTAGCATGTCTTTTTTTTTTTTTTAGATTGTTTCATCGTTTTCATTCTACTTTTTTTATTGCATGTCTAATATCCACAATTTACGCTTTCCTCTGTTGATGAAATCTCACTTCTACCTTGACCCAGGGACGGCGCAAAGGGCAAGGGATCCGTCCTCAACGGTAGTCTGTCAGCTCAGAGGGAAGGTGAGTGTCCACGCTTGTTATAATTGAGGAAAGCGTATAAACCAAATCATCTGGGAGTGATTTCCAACCAGCCGGCTGAGAAATTCCAGATGGTAGGGCTTTCCAAGCAAACATCTGGAACGCAGTAGAGCTAAGAGATAAAGCGAACCTGAGCAGCATTTCTTCGTCTCCGCATACAAGTCCACATCTTATGAAAAAGTGCTAACCCGGCGCGAGGTTTAATGCAGATGTTGTTGCAGATGGAGGTTCAGGTCCAGATACCTTCTGTGAAACATCATCAGAGAGCTCTAGCTCTCCGTCCAGCCCACAGCACAGAGGACCACAAAGCCTTGACAGTGAGGATGACAACAACAAAGGTAAACAAACAAACAAACAAACTTTTTCTTCTTCTATTGCAATATGCTGTCGTGTCTAACCCCCGAACTTTGTCAGATACAGACAGCCACTCTGATGATTCCTGCAAAGATCCTGGTTCTGAAATGTTCTTCACAAACGAGACTCATGCGGCCGTGGTGGCGGACATGTCCTCTGTCCATTCTCTGTCTTCCAACAACCACCACCCTCGGATAGAGCCCGTCTGCCCAGAGAACACCTCAGACTTCCCTCATCTTTCCTTCATGCATTCTCTGCCTTACATGCTTCCCAACGGCACACCTGACTCCCAACTTCTTCTGGCTCCTCCCCCCGTCCAAAGCACCATTCCCGATGGAAAGCACTCCGCTGGGATGATGATGCAGATGCCCCTCGTGCCCCCAGCCATTCCCAGCCCTGTAATCGTGGGAGAACCAGAAAAGAGAGACATGCTTCCGACCTTTGGGATTCCGCCTTTGGGGCTCCACCCTGCAGGCAGCATCGCCGTGCAGCCTCTTGTTCAAAGATTTAAAACCGCTCTGTCTCACAGCCAAGGCGGTAGTGATGGAGCCTCAGGGAGCGGTTCTACTCCCGCGGTCCCACAGGTTCCACAACAGGCCACAGTACGAGCCATGAGCGCCATGACTCCCGGTGCCGCGTCCTTCCCTCCTCCTCTTCAACAGTCTCTTACTTGCCAAGACTTGGCCACCATGAGCACGGGTGGATGCTCCGCCCTGCCACCTGCGGAGGTGACGCACACCAAACACCCCGTTTTACCGTCTGCCTTGCCCTCAGCCTTCAACCTGCCTTCTGCTCCCGCTTCGGCTGTTCCTACTGTAGCAGCAGCCGCCGCAGCAGCGACAGGAGCGGCTCCCTCTACTGGGCACATACAAGCAGCTCTTCCTCCAGCCGTGCCCACTCACACCCCTGGACCCGCACCCAGCCCCAGTCCAGCACTTACTCATAGCACGGCACGCGGCGACTGCACCTCCTATAGCAATAGCGGTCCTTCCTGCGGAGGCGCTCCTGTTATGTCGGGTAACCTTGTTACTTTTCAACAAACGCAGCAGCAGCAGCAGGTGGCTCCCCAGCAGCAGACACCACCACAACAACAACAACAACAACAGCAACAGCAGCAGCAGCAACCCATGGGCTGCGGGGCGCGCGGCTGCCACAAC
>NC_024309.1:955139-959905 GCF_000523025.1 Cynoglossus semilaevis | reverse complement strand
ACCACCCCCCCAACAACAAAAACAACACCAGCAACAGCAGCGGCAGCACCCCATGGGCTGCGGTGCGTGCGGCTGCCACAACAACTGCGGAAGGCGAGGCAGCGGGGGCGGAAGCGGCATCAACAGCAGCGTTAGCGGCGCCAACACGGCCCAGGCCCCTTTAATCTTCCCAACCCACCAGATGGCGGCGACGGCGCGGCAGGTCTTCAGCGTTCCTCCACCTCTCTTCCAGCTGACAAACCTGTGCAGCAACAGCTACCTCACCCAGGCCCAGCCTCCGCACCAGGCGAACGCAGCCTCCACCCTGCCTCCGTTCTTCACTGCCCCTCCGCCTCCCGCACACCCGGCTCCCTACGGCCCCATCCACACCCACACCCACTCTCACAGCCACACAGACATGCTGAGCACCCAGGCCGCCGTGGTGGCGGTGGCGAACTTCAACCTCCAGCAGCAGATGGCGCCGGCGGCTTCGTTCTGCCAGCGCGTCTACCAGCACATGTACCCAAATCCCCTGGCTATGCTGTCTGCTGCAGCGCTCGGTGGAGGGGGAATCAACAAGAAGAACGGCAATGTCTCCTGTTATAACTGCGGCGTCAGCGGCCACTACGCTCAGGACTGCAACCAGCCGTCCATAGACTCCACGCAACAAGGTAAACAGTGAGTTTTTTTTTAGTTTTTTTATCGCACACATGCACAAGCCTAACGCCGGCTAAGAAAGATGGTTTTTTAGTCCAAAATAATTTGAAAGTGTACCATTCAGCTTCTTGATCTTTTGATGCTGCAATTTTTTTTTGTGGGAAATTTTTTTTAATTGTGGGAAATTGTCCATGCACTATTACCTACCCCATGAGAAGCGAAAAGTTAGCCGCTGTACATTTTACACGTACGAATTTAGCAGACGCTTTTATCCATAGCAACTTACGAGGTCCTTCTGCGAATCAAACTCTCAGCTCGTCGCTTAAAAGGCAGGCTAACCGCTACGCTAGGAACCGCAGGTATGTTACAAGGTGACTGGCGCAGTGGGATCGTCAACACTCACGCTAAAAAGAACTCTCTTCAAATGCCAATCCTGCTGTCATCAGATTTATGGCCGGATGTCGGAAAACTCCAGACATTGCAGCGCCACCTGTGCGCGCAAATGTACGTGTGTTTGTGAGTGCGAGCTTGCTAGCGGGCTAGAGCGAGACTAAGTACAGCTAGCTGAGATTAGAGATTGCGAATTACTATTGGGTTTTTTTTTTATCAAAAAAAAACAAGACTGGGGGGGGCGCCAGTCTGCAATTAATCGAAAACACTTGTTGAATCAGTTCTCATATTTTTATCGTAAAAATTCCTAACGTGACCGACAACCAGCAACAGTGGTTGTTATGCATCGACTGTTCTCAGTTTGTTTTGGGTTTTTTTTTTTTTGCCTGAATTTCAAAGCAGCCGTATATATGAACTGTTCTTTCGGTCACATGGTCACATGCTCTGATTGTATTGTAAATCCTATCAACGTGTACGTGTGTGTTCTCCCGTTGCTGCAGGTGTGTTCCGGTTAAAGTATGCAGCCTCGCACATTTCAGAAGCCTATGACAACACTGACTGAAGAGGAGGAGCTGACGCAGTGTTCCACTGTGACAACCCCCTCTCTCTCTCTCTCTCTCTCTCTCTCTCTCTCTCTCTCTCTGTGAGGACGACACTTAAGCATCGACAGACTTTCAGGATTTAAAAAATAAATAAATAAATAAAAAATACAATCTTAACCTGCCAAGGGCTCAGTGGACGAAGCCTACGTAGTTGTGCCTGAGAAAAATCGTACGTCAGTGACGCCATGACGTCGGTCCACGCAACTCCTGTTCCCTTCTGGTTTTTACATATTTTTTTGCACTGAGGATTAGAAAGACTTAACTTATTTGTTAATTATTAGGCAGTTGACAGAGTTACGGGGGTAAAACTTTAGTTTTTATTTTGTTTTAAAAAAATAAGGGTTTGAAAACTGGGGAAAAAAATGTTGTTTTTACCCTTAGTTCTAAAAAGGTGTATTTATGATTTTTTTTTTCCTTTTTCCTTATACATGTTTTGACCCAGGATTTTACTGTCTGACAGAAGTTTATAGTCATTTTCAAAGATTAAAGCAAAACTGAAAAAGTTGTTGTAAAAACAAACAAAAAAAAAAAAACCAACAAAAAAAATGTGTTCTGAATGTACACCTTCTTTCTTTATGAGGAATCTTTGAGCGTCAACTTGTATGGATTTTTGCCACTTGACATGTTCGATCGAAGCTCCCTGCTGCTTATTGTTGTTTTTATGTTGTCATTGTTTCCTTGGTGAAGTGCACTACAGTGATGCAGGAATGTCGGCGCACTAAGACGGTCCCTAACTGTTGGATTAGAAATTAGTATTACAGGAGTGACATAGCCCGCTATGGCTAACAGCTGTACCAAGTTGCCAATTTGTTATTATTATGTGTTCTAATATAGAAAAAAATATATATATACAGATTGACCACTACTCTAGAGGCCTTAACTTTAATATTTCTACACACTTTAACATGTGAAATTAGGCTTTAATGTATCTGTTCATTCCATAACCAAACATGTTTGTACATCTTTTAAGAGGCTGTTCAAATTACAGACAGCGCTGAGACCCGATACTTGGGATCGGTATTGGTCAGAATTTCAGGATCGAACAAAGTATAGCCCATTCGAGCCGATACCTAAGCCCAAATGCTCAACTTAACATTACGCGACATGCCTTAAAACAGGAACACTGTCGGCTCAGCAACGGCAACCTGCGGCATGCTGTAGGAGAGAAGAAGGTATCGTATTGATATCAGTATCAGCAGATACTCCAAACTGCGGTATCAGACTTTAAAAAGTAGAACTGGCATGTAATGCACGAGCAGTGATTCCCAACCACTGTGCCATCATGTGCCATGGAATCTAACCAAGGCTGTTGAAGAAGATCTTTTGTCTTTCTTCAATTACCTGTGAGTCTATCGGCATCGTGTTCAACAAAACAGGCTCTGGTTTAAAGCAGAGCAAATTGTGGGTAAATTTAGACGATACGGTCATTATATTTCATAACACGTACTTTTTGTGAAATTATAGTTTGCCGGTGTGCCGTGTAGTTTTTTTTTTCTAATGTAAAATATCTGCCGTGGCTCTGAAAAGCAAGAGTGTGCAAGAGAACGGTTTTAAGTCAGCAGACCCTGAACATATTTAAAATTGCAAATTACTTTGCTTTTCCACTTTTTACTAACCAAAAAAAAAACCCAACAGAATTCTCATCCTTTTTTGCATCAGTCACATTTGAGCACTAGATACTGTAAAAAAAATTTAAAAAAAAAAAGTTTTATACTACATTTTATTCCCACAAAATAAAAAAACAAAAAACTGTGGTTTATGGTATTGCAATAGCTTAAATATACTTTAAAAAGAAGCAAACCTAAAGAAAAGTAATTAGAAAAAAGGTCATGAATCAGAAAAGACCTTATCTGAATTTTTATTTTTAACTTTTCTGATTGAAACTAACATGTAGCTAATTACTGTGTGCAGCTGCCGTACGGTGACTACTGTGGCTTAAAAGGAGACCAAAAAAACGCCTTGGTGTATGGTTTTGGTGAGGAAAAGCATTTACACTTTTAGAAGAAATATTTTTTTTTACTACATTTTCTTTGGAAATTCTATAAATATTTGAGTAGCCGTTGGCTTCGTGGGAGGCACTTTTGGTCGACGGGGCGACCTGCTCTGTTTGCGTAGATTTAGATTTGCCTCCACTTTATCACAAGTACAAGATAAAATAGTTTTCGGTAGCTGTAAAAAAAAAAAAACACAGTTTTCAAACCAACCATTCAGCCTGACGTTCTTTGGTCCATGAAAATGAAATTTTTGACAGAGGCTGCTGGCCTTATAAAATTTGAGCACGGACCACAAGTGGTCTCTGTGCCATATTTTGGACATACCAGATGTAAAGGGAGGTGTATGTGGTTACATAATTATGGAACTTTAAACCTTTAAATTTAATAAAATTTCAATTTCGCATTAATAATTGACAATAAATGGCTACATTAGAACAGCCAATGGCCACGGAGCAGCTGTCTGTCCTCTAAGGTGGAGAGCATACATGTCCAAAACTCATGACCAACCTGGGATCCACACTGGAAACCCCGGGATTCTAGACTCGACTCAGAGCAGTTGGAACTGACTAGAACACTACTGTCCATAGTGGTAAAAAGTACTAAAAATATATAATAATAAAATAGAACTTACCTTCTGTCTACTGAAAGTTAGAAAAAGAATTAGGGCTAATATCAAGAGCCTGATGGTAGGTCATTGTGTCAGGTTAAAAAGAACTTGCTTAACAAATATCTAGTTGTGTTACACAACAATATTAAAGAGTGAATATTTTCTGCAATTTATTCACGTTTTTTTATTTTTCTTATTAATTTCTCACAAAGTCAAAAGTCAACTTTATTGTCATATGGACATTTTGTGCACCGGTCGTGCAGTAAAAAAAAATGAAGTATTTATTTTATAGCCGTTAGTCATGAGTACTTCAGGGATCCGAGTGAAAAAGTGCACCGTCATGTAGCTCACAGAACAGGCACTGAACAGCAGGGGTCGCAAACTAAATTTAACACCTTCATGGCCGGACACTCGAATACAAAAAAAAAAAAAAATTAAATCACATTTTCTGATGGTTCGGCAGGCCACCGGTTGATCACTGCTGTACAGTTTCCAAACATTGCCTTGTTTGCAGCAGGGTGTGTGTGTGAGAGCGCT
>NC_024309.1:935041-955013 GCF_000523025.1 Cynoglossus semilaevis | reverse complement strand
ATTTGAATGAAATCTGTGACCTGCTGTAAGAAATGATCAATGTTGCCCCCCAACTTGCAGTGTTCTCAATCCCTGGTTCAAGACTTGAAATGGATTGGACCTGTTTGGCCAGGTGTGGACCAGGCCCACGCTGTGCAGACGGAGAGCAAACATGGGGAGCGTAAACATGCACCAAACAGCCCTCCCCCCCGTCCGTCCGTCCGCCCTGCGTGTTTGCGTTGACCTTGACTGTACATTTGCAAAAGAGCTCCCTCTGCTGCCCCCCTGCTGCCGTTGTAATGTTTACTCTTTGATATCTATGTACTGAAGGGGTCAGATATATTTCTAGAGCAGAATTTGGATTTTATGCAAACTGTGGATGCGTTTTTGTCCTGTTATTAAAGCAATAAACCTGAAAAAAAAATGTCCTAATTATGATGCAACAATTATTAGAATGATTAAATGTGTTAAGGTTAGATCAGGTATGGGCAAACTATGGCCTGGGGGCCAGGTGCGGCACGTTCAGCTTTTTAATGCGGCCCGCAAAACTTGTGCAAATTATTATCATTATGCTTTGGTCTTTTCCCTGCAATGCCCGCAGTCTTTTCCCTGGAATGCCCGCATTTCTCCAATAGATGGCGTAGAAAAGGCTATTAGTATTTTAGCCTTTATGAAGGACTTTTACATGTCATTTATTTATATAACGCTCCGTCTATCCTGCTCTTCACCCAGCCCTCTTATCCAACTCTTGACACACCAAAACGAAGCTAACTTTTTCCTTCTACTTTATTTATTTAGTTATTCTTCATTTGGGTCATCATTTGGATTAGTCACATACACAAACAAACATCTACCTGCTGTTGTTCGTCTTTTATGTTACGGCAATATACAGAAAACAAGGGTTTTGTCATATTTACAATTGTTGGAACATCTGGATTAATCATGATTAATTTATTCGATCACAATTAATTGTGATCAACCCACGCTACCCCACGATTAATCATATTTAGCCCTAGTTTATACTTTCACCTAGACGCTCTTTTACACTTTTTTTTTTTACAATGAAGCTATTTGTGATGTGTGAAGTTATGGCTTTTTTAACTGTACAATGTGAATATACACAAAAATATTATGTATTCATTGGATACTTTGAATACATAAAGATGTATAATTATGTTTATTATGTTTTTTTTAGTTTATTTTGGCTATATTTGGCATTATACCGAAAATTTCGTGAGCTCAGATTTAAAAAAAAAAATTCTGCGATGTACTGAGGGAACGCAAGCAGAACCGCAATGTAGAGAGGGAACACTATATACATATACAAAATATTTATATACAGTATATTTATATATACATAAATATATATAAATATATACACATACATACACATATATGTGTATATATATATATATGTTTGCTCGTTAAGTATATTTATATATGTGTATTTATGTGTATTTAGATTTATTTATATATATATATTTATATTTATGTATATTTATACATATATATTGAAATACTTTCCAGGGAGAAACAAAGACTACAGCCAGAAGTGACAAACAAGTACCATGTCCATCAGTGCTGCTCTACGCTCTGTTGTTCTGCAGCGAGGCTATGAGACATCTGTTGTATTCAGACACTTGTTTGGAGACATTCTTGGCCACTGATGCGAAGTCGCTCTCCTGGGATTTAGAAGCGATGACTGATGGGATAGTTGAGGAAAGATCAGGAGTTCAATGTAGGAATGATTTCTGACCTGCAGCTTAGCATCCTGTTATCAGTGCACAACACACACAACACACAAACACACAAACAGTGAAGGATACCCTCTTTCATGACAAAGTTGTTCTGCTCCATGTGCTGCCACTTTCTCTCCAGGTTCGCCAGCTACAGGGAAACAAACCACTTGATTAGCACAGTGTTTCCCAACCTTTTTTGAGTCACGACACATATACAAAAGAGAAATGTTTAGTTAGATTAGATTCAATTAGATCCAATTAGATTCGATTTGAAAAAATTCAGTTAGATTAGAATGAATTAGAATAGATTAGGTCAGAGTAGGTTAGAGTGTTTCTGCTCGCATGAATTTGGAGGATATTAGATTAGAATGGATCAGATTAGATTACGCTGGAGTTGAGTGGATTATTTTAGATTGGATGAAGTTGGACGATATTAGATTAGAATAGATCAGATTAGATTACGCTGGAGTTGACTGGATTATTTTAGATTGGGTGAAGTTGGAGGAGATTGAATTAGAATAGATGAGACTAGATTAGACTGGAGTAGGTTAGATGATTTTAGATTGGATGTCGGAAGTTGGAGGAGATTAGACTAGAATAGATCAGATTAGATTACGCTGGAGTTGAGTGGATTATTTTAGATTGGATGAAGTTGGAGGAGATTGAATTAGAATAGATGAGACTAGATTAGACTGGAGTAGGTTAGATGATTTTAGATTGGATGTTGGAAGTTGGAGGAGATTAGACTAGAATAGATCAGATTAGATTACGCTGGAGTTGACTGGATTATTTTAGATTGGATGAAGTTGGAGGAGATTGAATTAGAATAGATTCGACTAGATTAGACTGGAGTAGGTTAGATGATTTTAGATTGGATGTTGGAAGTTGGAGGAGATTAGACTAGAATAGATCAGATTAGATCAATTAGATTAGAGATGCACTAGATTATATTAAAATAGATCAAATTAGAATAGCTCAGATTAGGTTAGGTTAGATTAAATTAGATTAGGTTGTTGTACTAGATTATATTATAATAGCTCAGATTAGATTAGGTTAGATTAAATTAGATTAGGTTGGATTAGAAAAAAACAAGATTAGGTTAAATCAGATTAAATTAGATTGGATTAGACCAATTAGATTAGAGATTGACTAGATTATATTAGAATAGCTCAGTTTAGGTTAGGTTAGATTAGATTAAGATCAGATCAGTCCGATCCCAACATCGCAGTAAGGCCACGAAGAGACAAGGGCGTCCCTCTCACCTGAGCGTGGGTCTCGTTTTCCTGCAGTTTGCTCTTCAGGCCTTCGTTCTTCTGCTTCATCTCATCCAACAACTGTTTGAATGAATCTCTGCGCGTTGTCAGGGACACGCGCTCCATCTGCAGCCGCTGCACCGCAAACAGAAAAACACAGGGCTTTAGGCTGTGAGCTAGCATGTAGTCCTTATCTGGTCCGTCAACGTCGACTGCGTAGCCGTGTCCTGTTCACTAACTGCACCTCCAGTTCGGCTGACGTTACCTTCTTCTTCTCCTCTGCTGAGAATTTCAGAGAGTCCAGGTCTCTATAGCTGCGCAGCTCAGACTCCATGGTGCCGATGCGCTCCTTCAGGCTGCTCAGCTCTCCCGTGATCTTGCCCTCCAGCTGCTGCACCTTCTCCAGGTCCTGCTGCAAACGCTGCGACTCTGGGTGTGGAGACAGGAATAAAGAGTGGGCCTCCCGCATAATTTGGATCATGTAGCCCCCACCCCCAAAAATGATAGAATTCGAAGTCATTTTAAGCAGAGGTGGAAAGTAACAAATTACATTTACTCACATTATTGTAACTGAGTACTCTTTGTGAGTAATTTGTAATTTTTAAAATATGCGGCGGGAAAACAATCTGCGTTAATTGAAAGAAAATTGCGTGGGCTTGCGTGCGCGGATTTCCCACTATTTTAATGTAGCCAGAGAACGTTGAATAAGATGAACGTTGAATGGTGGCTGTTGCCGAACAAAAAAAAAAAAAATTGGAAAATTAGATTGGAAGTATGACTTGTCCATTTTCGCATCAAGTAAATTAAAGTAACTAACTTTTACTTTTACCTTTTTTTTTTACTTTTTTTTTACTTTTACTCGAGTAGATGTTTAGATGGGTACTTTTACTTGAGTAAAGTGTACTTTTTCCACCTCTAATTCTAAGTCAATTTTAGTCCATTTTTCGAGGTGGAAAAAGAAAACCAGAAGTCTCCTGTAGGTGGTGCCACCTCTACACTCTGAATACAAGAAATCCTGAAAAATGCTTTGAGCGTGTGCTCCCGGTACAGCTTAAATTGTGAGGACATTTTGGTGATACTTTTGGTGACGGGAAAGGTATTTCGAGATTCACAATTTTTTTTTTTTTAAATTGGATTAGATCAGAATTATAGGGTCACATTAAAGTTAGTGTGATGGGCTGAGGAATATGAGTCTGTGGGGAGTGTTCAAGAACATAACAGCGCGCGTGTGTGTCACTGACCTGTTGTCAGTCCCTTGGCCGTGCTCTCTGATTGGACCACTTCCGTTTCCTTGCTGACCAGCATCTCCTGCATGTTCTTCAGTTCGCTGGCAGTGACCGTGTCCACGTGGCGTAGTCTTAACATGCTCTACACACAAACACGGTAGTCCTCATCAACTTTAGGTCTAATATTTTCCTTTTAGTCCCTCTAATCACCCCCTCCCCCCTCCCATCTTTCTTCCTCTTACCCTGCTGCTGTGTTCCAGGAGGGAAACAATATCCTCCTGACTGTGTGTCATTTTCTCCTGCAGCTGAGCACTAGTCTCCTCGAATGACTCCAAAAATCCTGCATCGAAGGGAAAACAAAAAAATATATATATATATATTGACATGTTTTATTAGCAGCGCGCTCTCAGACTTGCAATGAACGACCAAAAACTGGAAACACGAGAATTTGACTTTAGGGACCTCTTGTGGCCACGTGTTAAAATGCGGGGTTTTATTATAGTGCGGTGTCACTGGTTGGAAAAAAAAAAAAAAAAACAGGGACTAGGGGCTCGAGGTTAAAGCTGCGTAAAAGTATATGTAGGACAGGAGGGTGAGGATTGATGATATATGAGAACGTATTCATCCGCTCCGTCCACACGGGGCATGTTTTAACGGCATATGTCGGAATTAAAGACTTTCTTTTTCCTAAATTTGTGGGAGAGGGTGACGTAACCACAAAGCGCTGTAGGTCGAGGACGTCATAAACCTGATGAAACTTGTTTTGTTTTTGTTTCTGATTTTGATTTTGTTTTTGTCGTGTTTTTACGTAACATACCGTCGTAAGACGTAGACCTGAGAAACACATTCGGGAATTTACACTTACGGTCGATTTCTTCCTCCTTCTTTTTTAACTCCTTGTATTTTTGTTGACACTCCCCTGAAAAGAAAACAGAATCGCATAACTGTCGGGTCAATGTTGAAGTATTTCAAACGACACGCTACTGCTCCTTAAAGCTACAGTGTCTTAGCGTGCTAAAGTTAGAGCTAATAGACCAGATGATGATGCTAAAGGTTACAGCATTCAAACGGTGACATAATCAGTCGACTGTTTTACCCTGAGCTTCCTCCGAGTCCTGCTCCAGCTGCTGGATCTGATCTGTGATTTGTTGGGTCCTGTCCCTGATCTCCGTCAGCCTAAAAAACCAAACACATTAGTTATTAGTTATAAGTCTTTACTCCATAAGGAAATACTGCATATGAGTACTTACTGTTTATCCAGATTTGCAATTTCCTGATTGTCTTCTTTTACCTGAAAAAAAAAATGGATTTAACTTTTCTAAATTTCAATAAATATATATTGTTTTACAAATATGGCCAGTAAACACAAACAAACCTACTGTATATTAGTTTGGACATTAAGACCACCTCCCTTCTTGGTCTGTGTCGTGATGCTCACCTGTTTGAATAATTTCTCCCTCTCCTCCTGCGGTGAGCCCAGGTTCTTTTGCTCCGCCTCCATGGCGTCGCGCTTCGCCTCCTGTGTTGACAGAGTCTCGTAGAGACGAACCACTTCCTGTTTCAGCTGGGAGTGAGCCAGCTCCTGCACACAATGACGTCAGATGTAACGCAGGGCCGGAATTTTTCTGAACAGACACCCTGTGATCTGGACTATAAAAAAAAATCACATTACTGTCAAACATTATTATTTGATGTTGGTTTCGGAATCCAATCGCGCGCCATACAAATTTTGACAAATTTCTACTTAAATGTTCCACACTCCATCCCCCATTTTTTTTTTTTTTAAACTCACTGCTTCATAGTCCTCCTTCTTGGTCATCAGAACATCTAGCTCCTCCTGAAGAGCAGAGAGTTCCTGCAACACAAAGGAGGTGTCAGAAAAAGGAAGAGGTAAAAAAAATAAAAGGAACACGAAATGCTTCAAACCCAAAAGTTTTATACTACACAAAAGCAGTAATGTTAACTATTAACTTAACAAGTGTTATGAAGGTCTAACTTCCTAGGTTATAAATATGGCTTTCAACAGAATTAAATATAAATCTGATGAGGTAAACTGTCTAAATATGACATTACTGAAACAGAAAGACAAATAACAGCAGGTTGGTGTTTGTGTTTCTCACTTGTTTTTAATTTGCGACTGGAATTATTACGATGTAAACTGCCTCAAAGAACCAACAACATACACGTCTAGTAGTAATAACACACTGTCACTGTGGTCAGACACTTGTCATACCTGCAGCATTTCCTCATTGGTCGAGGCCATGGTAAAATACTTCTCTTGCTTTGCAGCTGGCATTGATTGGACAACCTCGTCAGCGACCTGCCTTTCTCTCCTGATCTCCTCCTCGATGGCCCTGACCGCCTCCTCTCTCCTGTAAGGCAGACACAACGGAGGCAAATGTTGACACATCATTCATACATACATGTATTTATGTATGCCAGAGGTGTCAAACATACGGCCCACGGGCCAAAACCGGTCCTCTAGGGCAGCGGTCCCCAACCTTTTTTGTGAATCTGGTCATTTTTCAAAATTAAAAAATTGTCCAGAATCAGATAATAAATAGAACAGAAATAATGTAAGTTATGCATTCTTTCTGTGCGGCCCGGTACCAATCGACCAACAGACGGGTGCCGGTTCCAGACCCGGGGGTTTGGGTACCGCTGCTTTAAGGTGTTTAATCCGGCCCGCTTGAGAATTTATTTCATTTTTTTTTTTTGTAAAATTATATTTCATTAAATATGAGTAAATTATAATAAATATCTAATATACTTGTACTTCTTTGCATGAAAACAAAGGGGGTTATGATTGTACTGCTCCGGTCAAACTGATATTTACAGTACAAGGGGGCAAAGGTTGGATGGCATTAAGTAACTGACTCACAACCCGTTTTTGCTAGCCAACACCTCATTCTGTGGAGCCTTTTATTCTCTTTTATTATGAAAGATAAACTCACTCCCGCCCCGATCTTTCTGATCTTCTCCAATGTTTCCTTGTACAATAGTTGTTAAATTCACTTAAATCTTTCAGTGGAAATCAATCATCTAGGTAAATAAAATTTTAGCTCATGCGTGGGTAAGAAGAAAATGTCATCAATTACAGATGCTTGTCCTGTATTCACAGTGTGGGCCTTTGTGCCATTGTGCTTTACAACAAGGAACAAAGTTCAGTTGCTGCGTTGGCTGCGTCCGGGAAATAGGTGAACAAAAGTTCATTACAGCCTCTGTGGGAACACAGGTACGTTTCTTCGCTATTTCACGGGTAGGCTGAAATACATGTTTCTTTATGTTAAACGGACGTGATTGAATACTAAATCAATTTAAATCTTTTTTTTTTAATTATTACTATTATGAACAGCTGCTGTTAAGATGTCATGGTATGGGGTCATTTAGATTTAGTATTTGCATGAAGTAAAACCTTCAAACTGTTCATGTTTCACAAGCGGTCATGAACCAGTAGAAATATTCCAAGATCAAAGTCTTATCTGGGGTTTAACAGCGTAAATCATTGAGTGTACATCTTTAATGGAAATGACGTGATACTATCGGCAGAGATTTTTACGGTCAAAATTTTACATAATGTTAAGACTTTTTTTTTAATTTTCTATCGTTCCTGTCCTCGTGATACTTTGTGTCAGAAGCTTATCTGGGGTTTAACAGCGTAAATTATTGAGTGTACATCTTTATATACAAACATCAACTGTGCTAATGTAAATGACGTGATAGTATCGGCTGAGATTTTTTTGGACATTTTTAAATTTTCTATTGTTCCTGTCCTCGTGATACTTTGTGTCACGTTAGATTGTGGCGGCCATTAAAAAGCCACAAAACGCCTCCTGGGAAACCAGGGGTCTATTGATTAACTCACAAACTTTCACGACCCAAGTCTTGCGACCCACCTGAGGGCCGTGACCCAGTCTTTGGGAAACAACGCGCTACACTATGGCACCTCAAATGTGGCAATACATTGAAAAGGGTCCTTTAAATAACAATCTAAAAACCAGAAGCATGTTTAGAACTGGCTTGCATCCCATTTTCGGAAATCGAGCATGAAATTCCTTTTGTTGAAAATTTGAATCTTAAGTAAAGCAAACATTTGTTTTCTTTTTCCAGGTTAAGATGAAGCCGAGTTGCGGACAAACGGTCCTACTGCTGTGGTCCTCTGCAGTAATTCTCTACTCTGCAGCCTTTGACATAATGGAAACGGCTGAGGTACCAACATGATTCAACAATATGGACACTGTTCACAGTGTCTGACTTTGTGCAAGCTTATAATGTAGCAATAACTGTTCACCTTTACGTCCACTAGGGGGTAGACTTTTCCAACAAGTCCCTGCAGGCGATTCCTCTTAACGTCAACTGTTCTGTTAGTAAGCTGGTGATTGACCAGAATTTGATAACTTTAAATGAAACGGACCGGAAAGCCCTAGCCAGTTATCCTGAACTGACAGAACTTTACTTGGATGAAAACATGGTGACTGCAATACCAGCCGAGTACTTCTCAGTGGTACCAAACCTCACAGTTCTGTCCCTCTCCAGGAACAAAATAAGTAGGTAAATTAAAAAAAAAAAAAACTCTTATCAGTGTGACATAATAAGTGATAATTATTAAGTCAGACTAGAGCTGAATATAGAAATAACGTGTCACATCATTTATTCACAGCCTTGATCCTGAAGCTCTGTCAGGCCTTGGTAATCTGAAGGAGCTGGACTTGTCCGATAATCTGCTGACTAGCCTACCCACAAACTTTACCAGAGGGATAAACACACTAAAGGTAAAGCTGTCAGTTTTTTCGCAATGATCAGGAACAGTGGAGAAAAACAACTGTATGCTTGAGTATTGGGGCCCTATTGAGGATGAAAAAGAAAATTAAAATTAAAAAAAAAAAAATTAAATTAAAAAATTAAAAAGTGAAAGCATATTCACGGGTTTATGAGAAAAACGTAACAAGAAAAAAAGTCATATTTTTATAACAATTAAGTTGTATTGATTAGAATGTAAAAAGACGACAAATATATTTTACGATTATTAAGGTGATGCTGTGGTGATGTGATGTGGAATTGGAAATGTATATATACTCTATATATACATTTACATATATACATACTATATAACTGTACATTTTCTATTTATTATTATTTATGTATTTTGTATGTTTACTGTAGCTTGATTGTTGATTGACTGACTCAAATTGGAAGTCCCTTTGGATAAAAGTGTCTGCTAAATGTATTGTAATGTAATGTAATGTAATATACAGTATATTTATATATAATATCTCAAGATTCTTCACACACTTACATTCAAATATACATTCTCATAAAGGTGTGACTTTGCTCTCGTAAATGTACGCATTTATTCTTGATATTTTTGCAATCTCAATGTGGCCCTAATACTCATAATCTTAATTTTATTTTTCGATTTTGTGATAGTGATGTATAAGAAAAGATAAGTCCTAAGATAAATTAAGTTGTTTATTGGTCCCACAACGGGGACAGTCACATTTCATTTTCTTTGTTAATTTTTCACTGCCACGGCCAGTGTAAATCAACAACTATTATTAATATTCATACTAATATTTATATATACATATATATTTATTTTCACTGAGACACGATCTTTATCAGATTAAAGAGTAGACTTTACATTGTGAAGGTTTTTTTTCCTTCAGACAAGTTATTGTTTATTGACAACCAGCTAACCCTAGCTGCTCCAATTAGGTGCTGAGGCTAGACGGAAATGCCTGGAATTGTTCCTGTCCTCCACTGCTTGGCATTTACGAGGTCATCGTGGCCAACATTATCCTTGGTAAGCATTATATGCTAAAAAATTTTTTTTTATTTTTTTTTTTATGATTTAGCATTTACTAACTTTTAAGGCTCGCCTATTGGGTTACTAAGAATGAGGAATGAATTCTTTGTGATTAGATAAACTTAATTTCAGTTATGGGATTTCTTGTTGACAAAGTTTTAAGTGGTGTTCAACACCTTGGTTCAACTACAGTATGTACTGCACATTTTGTTTGCAAATGACTGACATTAAAACACATCACTTAAATTTAGTGAGTAAGTAAGTCGGTTAATTCAGAAATTCACTAACAAAAGAAATGTCATGCTACAAGTTGATTTGTGGATTAGGAATGCCTCGATCTGACACTCAGGATCGGTATTGGTCAAAATGTTAGGATCAAACATCGATTAAAAAAAAACAACAAAAAAAACTATAGCCCGTCCAATCCAATTCCTAAGCCCAAATGCTCAACTCAACTTTGCGCGACATGCCGTAAACAGTGACGCTACCACCCCAGCAACGGCACCAAAGGAGAAAGGAAGGTATCGGATTAGTATTATTATCTGCAGAAATTCCAAGTTGCAGTATCGGTATAGGACGTAAAAAAAAAAAAGTTTCATAGAGCCACCCCTAGGATACTTCAAATTTCCTTTCGTTTTCTGTACGTGTGATATTTGTCTTTACAGGAGAACAAGTCACCTGTGCTTCTCCAGAAAACCAGAACGGAAAGAATCTGTCAATTGCTGCAGCCGCATGTTACTCATTACCATCAACCACCTCTACAACTATATCACAAACAACACCAATCACCACGGTGACCACTCAACAGCCTTGGACGTCTTCGGTACCGGAGACCACACAGTCGTCCACTACTAACCAGAGTCGAATCACAGGTACGTGACCATTTCTTTCTTTCCCTGAACGTCAACATATGGCCCCACTTTGAAGAAAACAAACCTAACGATACGACCCATCCCCCACTAGACCAGACGGCTGTGGCGGGAAACTCGTGGAAGTTCACAGCTTCCGTTTTGGCCTTGGCGCTGACTACCACCATTCTGATCGTATGTGCCATCAAGGGGCCGTCCTTGTACAGGCTTTACCACGACTACCGCCATCAGCGGCTCGGGGAGGACTTCGAGGACGAGGAAGACAACGTTGCGTCGACAGACTTCCCGCGGTTCCAGCTCAGCCACAAGACGTTCTCCTTTACGCAAGACAGCTGGCAAGTGGACGGAGAGGAGGATGAGGAGGAGGTGTATTTTGAGGATCCGTACGTAAGAAGAGATGAGAGACAAGAAGTAGGTGCAAATGTGGCAGGACCATAAGAAAACCCCCGTAGAAATTTGGACATTTCGCCTCTAACAAAGACAAGATCTCTCTGTTACACATACATTTAGGTTCATTTGTTCACAGATGCAACAAAAACCTCTGAGATAAAAAAAAAAGAATCAAATCATTTAGGATTTTATTGTTCCCACTAATATGAATTAGAAACTCATACTGATAGTTTGTAGTGGCTTTCAAGATTTGAATTTTTGTTGTTTGTTTGTTTGGTTTAATTACCATAATTGATTTCATTTATACTATTTCCACACCTGAATATAAGCCGCACCCAGAAAAGAAAAAAAAAAGTACATATATAGGCCGCACTTCTCTATAAACCACAGGTGTCCAACTTGTAACATGGGATATTTACAAAGAAAGATTTATTTTTTTTTTTTTACTTTTAATTAAATAAATGTTTTTTTCTAAGACGGCTGGTTACACGTTAGCTCTTTCCTGCTTTGGCGCCCCAACCGTAGTTGGAATGCACAGGCAAGACTTAGTGATCTGGTCCAGAGCCAAAGCTAACATTAGCTCCGGGGCTAACTCCCATGACAGGGCTCAAACTGCTCTCAATTATTTTACTTACTCCCTTCTCTCTGTGAAGATACGGTCGATGCTCTCTGCTTCTCTGTTGTTCTGAGCTTTCAGCTGAAAGAACAGGGAGAGGAAATGGCAGCAACGATGACAACCCTTACTGTGTTATTTTTTTTTTTACCGCAAATTGATTTGAGTTTTGTGCTTAAACGTTACCATCGGGGACTTACAATGTTGTAGTCGTTGATCATTTCCTCCATCTCAGTGTTTGTGTTGAGCTTATCCACCAGCTGCAGACAAACACAAAGTTGTTTGTAAACTATTTTTAGTCAGTGTCTAACCGGAGAAAATTAGAGATGGGTGTGTAATAAACAGAGACGATCAAAGCAGTTTACCATGTTGTAGTCAGCAAGCTGGCCTTGTAAATCTTTGATCTCTGCAGCCATTCCTTCAGCTCTGGGGGACAAGAACACACCAGAGGTCCGGTCATTTTTGCTCAGAGCATCATTTAATGTCGAGTAACAAAAACAAAATATATATATATATATATATATATATATGTATATATATATACATATATATATATATATATATATATACATATAAATATATATATATATATATATACATGTATATATATATATTACTCACCTCTTTTCATAGGAGAGATAGACTGAGTTCTCCTGATTGTAGTTATCAATCTCTTTGTGCATTTTACTGGTCTCTGTAGTCAACTCAGTGATCTTACTCCTACGTGATAGCAACAATATTCATTAGTATCAGCAAAGGTCGTGTTTTATTTTTTAATGAAATTTCTCAACAGTAATTATCATACACATGTTGCCATGGGTTAAATAAAAAAAGGGAAATTTATCATTATCCACATGCAGATGAATGTTGTTTTTTGTTGTTTTTTTTTCATGTGTTACCTGAGAAGCCCTAAATAGTAGGACTTATCCAGTATCTGCCTCTGGGGTCCTTTTGTGCATGAGGGGAAAAAATTAAATTTAAAAACGAGGAATGTAAAGTTCTCAATTGATACAGCGATAGGTTTTCTAATCATATGCATTTTTAGGGACCTTTCATTCCAGTCTTCATTCCGCTGAGCCCTTGTTGGGTTACAGGCCTGTCTGTCACTCGGATCTGTGCCGACAGGACTCCAGGCGTGGCAATTGGGATTCCAACCCTCATACCAGGATGACCGCTGGTACCTGGAACCATCTGTCAAAGAAGAGAAACAATAATTTTATTAAATAATTACTTGTTTTGTTTGTTTGTTTTTTTAAAAAAAAGGTATCAGAAAGATCGAGTCATGTATAGATAAAAATGGCAGAGTACAAGTGTAGTACAAGTAAATGAACAGCCTGATTTCAGTTATTTTATGACATCATTTTCACATCTTGATGTATTTATCCAGCGTCTATACCCTTATCAATATAAATAATTACCGTTCAGCAGTAACGGCTGACCGGCCCTTGATACAAAAAAGGTTGGGGACCACTGCTTTAAACAAAACAGTCCAAAGTCTGGCCAGAACTAAGAAGAACAAACTTCATATAGCCCGCAACCTGTCATAAAATGAAAGTATAAAAAATGCAATTTTATGGTTCACCATAAGATGGCAGCTGCATAGAGTACCCAAGGACTAAGGACTGTAAGTTTTTATAAGGAATATCAAGAGACACTACCAGTTGAGTCATGCTAACACATACCGCAATCTTTAAATAAACATGACACTACGCCACTCTCACTCAACACAATAATGTATTAATCCCATAACATAATATAATAATATACCCCAGTTGCAACGCGTATGGCTGTAGGAGGCGGTCGAACTGCAGTCGGGGGTCTTCCGGATCCGCTTCGGCTCATTGGACGACCGATACTTGACGAAGGGCGCTGGCTTGCCATGGTGTCTGAAGCACGGCACCGCTATGGACATGAATAACACAAGTGGCACATCAGTCATTTGGGGATGCGGAGAGGAAAATAACATAAGAACAACACAATACAGTATGTATTACACAAACAAATAATGAAATATTTCATAATCATTTCTTGACAATATGGATATTTTTGAGGAGTCGTAATCATCTTCCAATAATAATGGGTTCCCGTTCATTTTTCTCGTACAGGGAATAATAATATAGATTTATTTAACATAGCTGGTGGCGCTTTGGCCCAGAGGCAATGTCTCTGTCCCAGAATTCACCTCCTGGGCAAGTTCGAATCCCGATTAGCTGAATAGCTGAAATTCATTGACTTAAAAAAAACAACATGCATCTATTAGTTGTTTTGTCCCAGTACTGTCAGACGGACAGCTAGGTCTAATAATTCTGAAGCCAAATCTTAAACTTTAAAATGTTTAATGTTTAAATGTTCGGCCTTTAATTTTTCTCTTTGGCAGTTAAACCAAATTAATTTAAAATACTGCCATTAGGTTTTGCCGTCTGCCTTGTATAGATAGCACTTGAAAAGAACAAAAAATCATTTAAATTTTTGTTCTAAGTTTTATGGTGTAACTTTTCAACACTAACCAAACGAACGCATAGAAATGGAAGATTGCTCAAATGCACAGTATCATTGCGAGGTATAATTGCAACACGTGGCTTCTTAAAGGTTCTCAAAGGCTATGTAAGTAGCGCGAATTATTTGCATTATTCTTATTTACTCGAGTTTACTATGGGTAGGTTGTGGTAAAAAATTATAGCAGTTTTGCTAGCTAAGAATAGCGAGCATGCGTTGTATCTTTAAATAAACTATCCTTCCTTTTTTTGTTAAAATGGTGTAATCTAAAAAACCGGCTGCGATTTATAAAAGTCCTACCTGGGAGCGGAAATAGGACAAAACCTTAACAACCTCAGATAAAATAAACACCCACCCGTAAGTCCGGTTGTTTACGGTTCTTGTAACCAAGAGACAGGTCTTCCTCTCTTTACTTAAACGAACCATGTGTAACAGAAGACTAGTCTGCCCCCCATCGTCCGTAGAGAACATTACACATAGACCATAAATAAAAGTCGACGCTGCTTCACCTCACTCTGGTTTAAAAAACGTACATGCCGTCATCGTTATAGTGGCGTTAACGTACAACTACTTTTTCAAATTGATTTTGTTTGTATTTATGTTCTTGACAATATTTTTATTTATACCTCATAGTATTCGTGTAATCCGTTTACCAGGGCACGGACCCAGGGTATTAGCCACAGGTTGTGATGCTAGCTAACCGTGGACATATGGAGTAGCTGTTTAAAAGCGCTTTTAACATGTGTTTTTACAAATCACTTGTTTGTGCTGGGAGTAACATTTTCGTCGAATTATCTTAAGTGGGGATAATAAAAATATATGAAGGCTGACACTGTGTGCAACACTTATTATCATGATTTTTCGTGATATTGTAACCGTGGGGATGTAGCTCAGTGGTAGAGCGCATGCTTTGCATGTATGAGGCCCCGGGTTCAATCCCCGGCATCTCCAGATTTTTTTTTTGTGAGTTGCCATTTTTTCCAGAGTAAGACTAAAATTCCCTTTAAATTTGAGCTCTGTTCTAAACAAAACTATCGAATTTAGGGATTTGTAAATTGGTTAATTCATGCAAATATACCTCTGTAGAGGTTGAGATTCCTTCCGTTGGCATATATGCAGGAAGCATTTTATTGAAAACAACTACTGCTAAAATGGGTGAATTAATCAATTAGCAAACACAACAATGACTATGAAATTAGACTTGCATGGCTTAATCTTTGAGACAAGCATACGCTACTGGCAGGATCAACCAGGTAGCCTCCCCGGAGCTGCACTCGGCTGCGAAAAGGAATATGTGGTTAATGTTAAAGCCATTTTATCTACATAGTACATACAATTTAAAAATACTTTTCTAATACCGGATATCAACAGAAAGACATTTTAAAACATTACCAGACATATTCACATGCGATATGTACATTCTATTCATTTAACTTGTCTGCATCCAGCTGTAAAGTGTTCTGGTAGATTATTGGTTTAGAACAGTTTAAATAGCAGAAATTCAAACAAACTCCAATTTGGTTGAAATGTCTTTTCCCAAATTACTAAAATGCAGCAGAAGTTTACGGTCTATTGGGAAACTCGTATCATCTTAATCAGACTTTATTTTGTACTTAATGCATCTTCCATTTATTCAGGTTCATCTCACATCTGGACCAAACCCAGAAAATGATGCTACTGCTACATGGCTAACAGCAGCTCCAGTCAGGAAGAAATATAAGTTGTATTGACTTACAGTCTGTAACAACTGAGAATAATAGAAAAAAAAAAAAACAGAGACATGATATACTGTAAAGTTCTACAAGAGAAAACAGCACTTGTTACAGTCACAGTAACATTCTTCCGTCTTAGTACTTTTCTCCATTTTCTCTTCCCGGTGTCTCCTCCTACTCCTCCCTCCGCCTCCTTGGAGTAAATTCCTCACGCAGGCTGCTGTTTTTAGAGAATTCCCTCTTTTCTCACAGCGATGGTGGTATAGTGGTGAGCATAGCTGCCTTCCAAGCAGTTGACCCGGGTTCGATTCCCGGCCATCGCAAACCTTTTAGCTTTATCTCAGCGGAGTAAATACCTAATACTAAACAAAACATATTACCAACGAGGTTTGCAGTTATAAACTATTTCAGTACATGATAAGAATACAAACCACGTGACACCTTCAAACAAAATACTAATTAGGCAGAACAAACCTTCTATCCTTAGCGATGGTGGTATGGTGGTGAGCAAAGATGCCTCCAAAAAAGGAGAGATTTCCAGGAGGTTTAAAGAGTTTTTACAGCAGTCATTCAGAACTGTAGCGGTACATCTACAGAAATGGTGGTGTAGTGGTGAGCTTAGCTGCCTTCCAAGCTATTGACCTGGGTTAGATTCCCAGCCATCACAGTTGATGCCTTTTTAACGAAAGCTCTCCACTGAAAGTGTGGAGCCTTTTCCTCTTCCCTCTCTCTGTTTTTCTGGATGAATATTCATTATAGATTATTGTGTATTTGAGGGAAACTACTGCTCTCACCTTGATGGTGGTATAGTGTACAGTGTTGCTGCCTACAAAGCAGTTGACCTGAGTTCCATTCTCGGTCATCACATAGTTATTTTGATGTGTTTTTTTTTTTTTTGACTCATCATTCCCATTCAACTTAATGTGGAATTATCTCATGTCAGCATTATAATTTTATTGGGTGTCATGCCCACGTTGCAGCTGTCACACAAGGTGTGTTCAGGTACGACAGTTGGTGCTATACATTTAAATAAGAATTTTATTTTTTTTTTGTTTTTTTTTTTTTTTGCTTTTTTATCTCATCTTCAACAGCTCCAACACATCATTTAAACACACACACATACACACAATCCTGTCAAAAATAATCAAAAACAAAGACACAGTTTTTATGTACTGTTAATGAAACATTCTCAACTGAAGCAGAGGTGCATCTTGAAAGGTTATTTTAATTCTATGATGACAGAAAATTCAACTCTTGGGAGCAGCAGTTGGGCAATGCTATTGGCATATTTCACCAAAGATACAAAGACAGCACATAACTGCCTTTACAATGCCAAAGCATGTGTCGAAGCAGCCGTCTTTTTCTTTCTCTTTCTCTTGCTTCACATTAATGACTGAAAAACAACAAAAAAACACAACGTTAGTGGAGAGTGCTTTAGCAAAACTTTAGCAGAACTCAAATGTAACCATGGCTGTGTTTTGTTTCTTTTTTTAAAAAAAATTACATAGATTACATTACATAGATGTACAAAATTTTTTTACATAGATTACATTACATAGATGTACAGAGAGCTATCGCTATCAGAGCGCTAATGCTATCAGAGATCTATTGCTATCAGAGAGCTATCGCTATCAGAGAGCTATCAAGGTTTGTCACCTGTTACTGGAAAGGATTGTATCACTAGAATGACGCATTCAAAGTCGATAGGTAAGATAGCTAATCATTTTAGTTTGATCTCTGATTAAAACAAACATGGGCTTAATAATAAATAATAATAATAATAATAAGAAGGAGACAGATACTGACAATTGTTTTTGCAGTAACTGAATTTAAAGTAAGTAAGCAAAATACAGTTTCCTGTGTTTACGTTTAAAAAATGTTAGGAAAAGCTGGAATCATTCTATACTCCTGACATTGTGTTACATCATATCCATAATCACTTTTTAGAAATTGAATTTAAAATTAGAAACAGACAGAGTACTATTGGGTTCTGCTTCAACTTTGAAGCTGTAGCAGAACTCACTGCTTGCATTGCATGGCATTGGGGCAACCATGTACATCACATGTCAAAGTTCCAAAGTTCATATGTGAGGACTTCATTTTTGTCAATTTTCGACATTCAAGAATTTATTGCTAAGTCATTATTCACGTTAGGAACATGTTTACAACACCCTGTGTTTAAAATGTAAAGAACATTTTATATTAAAATAATATCTGTCGTATTACTAATATTGGGAGCATATTGGTTTCCGCTGCCTGCGCATTGAGAAATCCCATCATCAGACATCTTTGGTCCCAAGAGTCACCTGAAAAATAAAAGAAAACATTTCTGAAAGTGAATACTGTTTGTCTTACTGCAGTACATGTGTAAAGTGAATACACATGAGTAAGTTAAGAAGTTAATGATACTGTATATTAGCTTCAGCTTGTGAATATGAGCTCCCTCTACTGTTCTCCAGCACGGAACTCGCGCAAGATGTGATTGTCTGCAAAACTGTCAGTCAAGACAAAGACATTTGTCCTGGACATAATCACTACTTTTTTATTATTTACAGGAGCTTAAAATGTCATCGTCACTGCTTTCGGTTGATTATTTACAGGAGCTTCAAAATGTCATCGTCACTGCTTTCGGTTGTCTCTCAACACAAAAGAATAGCAATTGCTATGCTAGTTTTTATTAGGTTCAAAGTGTGACAGCTGATAGTTCCACTTTCTCTTGTCACAGTTTGATAATAAGATGAGCAACAAAGAAAAAAGAGGACTTTTATTGTCATAAACCCTAAAAAGGGTCACTGGGTTTTCCCGTTGACTGCAGTAACCCTATCTAAGTTAGCTTTAGTTTACTTACCTAGCATTAGTTTACTTACTTAGCATTAGCTTACTTAATTAAAATGAAGTAGTAATTGTGACAGACAATCATGAATTCCCGCGAGGTATATGGTGGAGAACAAGTGCACCACTGGAGAGAAATGGAGACGTGACAAACGGGAGGGTGTTTTCAAGGTTCACGTCATGATGTCACAACTGAACAAAACATTTTTTTTCTCTTTTTGAATTTGGTGTTATTTGATTTGTTATTGATTTTGATCCATCATATATTATGACGTTACTTTAATCAATTTAAAATATAGTTTTTTGTCGGGTAACAGGGGCAAGTGGAGTTTGAAAATGTCCACTTGTTCAATGTGGAAAATGACCACAAGTTGAAGGTCATTTAATTAATTGTTTTTTAAAGAAATTAAACAAAACTCAAAATAGTTGTGGTTTAGAGTTCAAACCAAATGCGAAACTGCATGAAGATTTAATAACTGGAACAATATAACGTTAAATAGTTAAATGGGGCAATGAAACATTTAGTAGAAGAAAATTGTTTTTTGTCCAACATCCCTTCCTCATTAGCTGTGACATCATTTTGATTCATTTTCCCCCTCTATTTAGCTGCAGAAATCAAAATTTGTGTGACTTCAGAAGCCATAAAAAACACATTTAATTTAAGCAATCATTACTACAATTACTACACATATATCTACACTATGTGTTGGCATTAATGCCATGGTGGAAAAATAGCAGGCAATTGCAAATATTTTATTTAGGTTTATGCTAATCTGACAATGTAATTCCAAATCACAAATATGATTCTAAAATATTTTATATAATGATTTAGAAAAAGGAGGAAGAAAGGTATCTATAATCATAGAACAAAACGTTTTTGCAATGAGAAAAGTCAAACAATATGCAGATGATGACGAATTTCTACGCAGCAGTGAGCCCTAGACAAACATGTAACTTTAAGTGAAAAAACTAGGAAGAGCTGCTTTACAGTTATTAAACGAAATAGTACTTTAGCTGTAGCTCAATTTCCCATAGCCACAACGTCAAGACGACCAAG
>NC_024309.1:904986-934584 GCF_000523025.1 Cynoglossus semilaevis | reverse complement strand
GGTGGCGACACAGTCTTTTGGAGACAATGCATTAACCAACATTTCATACATTCTCAGATATATAAGAAGCAAAATGCATCATGGACCTACATCTGAGCTACATCCCAACAAATACTAATTATTTCATTTAACGAAGGCAGCTAAATTGCTAGCCGATTGAAAGCTTTTTGAAAAAGTACACAGACTTTGCTAGTAGTTTGATTATGTCTTATGCAATATTTATAGAATCCTTATGTATCCTCTCAGCAAACTCCACAACGATGCTCTTTTAGACATCTGAGATCCTTTTGCTTGTATCATTTTTTTATCTTTTATGGTAACATGGTAACCAGCAGGGCAAAGATCAGTGGTTTCTCTTTGGTGTATTACACAAGATTAATGGCATTTATTTATTCATGATTTCAATCTTTATTGATATGTCTGATTTATTTTTAATGTAACTATAGTTACGTGGCTTAGAGCAGCTCCAAACAGCGTAATAAACTGGTTTTACTGACTCGCATTCTGTAATAATTGACGTAATTGTACCTGTTATCATCACAGTTACCGTAATTCTAGAGTCTATCTGACAGTGTCCTTTTTATCTTGCTGGAGTCTCTTACTAGAAATCATAACGCCAATAAAAAAAACAACCCCTAATTTCCCGAGGATCTATCTATCTATCTGAGATATGATATAGAGTTTTCCACGAAAAAAGAGTACTTGTTACAGTCATAGTAACATTCTTCACAGTAACATTCTTCTGTCTTAGTACTTTTCTCCCTGTTTTTCTCTTCCCGGTGTCTCCTCCTACTCCTCTCTCCGCCTCCTTGGGGTAAATTCCTCACGCAGGCTGCTGTTTTGAGAGAATTCCCCTTTTTATCACAGCGATGGTGGTATAGTGGTGAGCATAGCTGCCTTCCAAGCAGTTGACCCGGGTTCGATTCCCGGCCATCGCAAAGTCTTTCTTTTTAACCAAAGTTCTCCACTGACTTAGAGGTTTCTCCAGGTTTCCAGTAACACTTGAAGTAAAATGGAATTCAGCTAGGTCTAATAATTCTGAAGCCAAATCTTAAACTTTAAAATGTTTAATGTTTAAATGTTCGGCCTTTAATTTTTCTCTTTGGCAGTTAAACCAAATTAATTTAAAATACTGCCATTAGGTTTTGCCGTCTGCCTTGTATAGATAGCACTTGAAAAGAACAAAAAATCATTTAAATTTTTGTTCTAAGTTTTATGGTGTAACTTTTCAACACTAACCAAACGAACGCATAGAAATGGAAGATTGCTCAAATGCACAGTATCATTGCGAGGTATAATTGCAACACGTGGCTTCTTAAAGGTTCTCAAAGGCTATGTAAGTAGCGCGAATTATTTGCATTATTCTTATTTACTCGAGTTTACTATGGGTAGGTTGTGGTAAAAAATTATAGCAGTTTTGCTAGCTAAGAATAGCGAGCATGCGTTGTATCTTTAAATAAACTATCCTTCCTTTTTTTGTTAAAATGGTGTAATCTAAAAAACCGGCTGCGATTTATAAAAGTCCTACCTGGGAGCGGAAATAGGACAAAACCTTAACAACCTCAGATAAAATAAACACCCACCCGTAAGTCCGGTTGTTTACGGTTCTTGTAACCAAGAGACAGGTCTTCCTCTCTTTACTTAAACGAACCATGTGTAACAGAAGACTAGTCTGCCCCCCATCGTCCGTAGAGAACATTACACATAGACCATAAATAAAAGTCGACGCTGCTTCACCTCACTCTGGTTTAAAAAACGTACATGCCGTCATCGTTATAGTGGCGTTAACGTACAACTACTTTTTCAAATTGATTTTGTTTGTATTTATGTTCTTGACAATATTTTTATTTATACCTCATAGTATTCGTGTAATCCGTTTACCAGGGCACGGACCCAGGGTATTAGCCACAGGTTGTGATGCTAGCTAACCGTGGACATATGGAGTAGCTGTTTAAAAGCGCTTTTAACATGTGTTTTTACAAATCACTTGTTTGTGCTGGGAGTAACATTTTCGTCGAATTATCTTAAGTGGGGATAATAAAAATATATGAAGGCTGACACTGTGTGCAACACTTATTATCATGATTTTTCGTGATATTGTAACCGTGGGGATGTAGCTCAGTGGTAGAGCGCATGCTTTGCATGTATGAGGCCCCGGGTTCAATCCCCGGCATCTCCAGATTTTTTTTTTGTGAGTTGCCATTTTTTCCAGAGTAAGACTAAAATTCCCTTTAAATTTGAGCTCTGTTCTAAACAAAACTATCGAATTTAGGGATTTGTAAATTGGTTAATTCATGCAAATATACCTCTGTAGAGGTTGAGATTCCTTCCGTTGGCATATATGCAGGAAGCATTTTATTGAAAACAACTACTGCTAAAATGGGTGAATTAATCAATTAGCAAACACAACAATGACTATGAAATTAGACTTGCATGGCTTAATCTTTGAGACAAGCATACGCTACTGGCAGGATCAACCAGGTAGCCTCCCCAGAGCTGCACTCGGCTGCGAAAAGGAATATGTGGTTAATGTTAAAGCCATTTTATCTACATAGTACATACAATTTAAAAATACTTTTCTAATACCAGATATCAACAGAAAGACATTTTAGAAATGTCTTTTCCCAAATTACTGAAATGCAGCAGAAGTTTGCAGTCTATTGGGAAACTCTTATCATCTTAATCAGACTTTATTTTGTACTTAATGGATCTTCCATTTATTCAGGTTCATCTCACATCTGGACCAAACACAGAAAGTGATGCTGCTGCTACATGGCTAACAGCAGCTCCAGTCAGGAAGAAATATAAGTTTTATTGACTTACAGTCTGTAACAAGTGAGAATAATAGAAAAAATAAAAAAATAAAAAACATAGAGATATGATATACTGTTAAGTTTTACAAGAGGAAACAGCACTTGTTCTGTCTTAGTGCTTTTCTCCCTTTTCTCTTCCCGGTGTCTCCTTCTACTCCTCCCTCCGCCTCCTTGGAGTAAATTCCTCACACAGGCTCCTATTTTTAGAGAATTCCCAGTTTTCTCACAGCGATGGTGGTATAGTGGTGAGCATAGCTGCCTTCCAAGCAGTTGACCCGGGTTCGATTCCCGGCCATCGCAAAGTCTTTCTTTTTAACCAAAGTTCTCCACTGACTTAGAGAATTCTCCAGGTTTCCAGTAACACTTGAAGTAAAATGGAATTATTTTGCAGATGATTAAGTTTACATTCTTACCCCATAGGACAGATGGCGTAAGAGAAGTGTTTGAGAATAACAACAACATCTGCTTTATACGTCACCATAAGTTAAATTCAGGATATAATACAACCCAGGAATCTCCCAGATGCAGATTTGACTTTAGTTTTTACTTCATATGTTACATATGGCAAAGGAAATGGATATATAAAAATGAGATGCAGTGTGCTTGAGAGAGAATGAGAGAGAGAAAGAGAAAGAGAGAGGGGGCAGGGAGAGGGAGAGAGAGAGAAAGATAGAGAGAGAGAGAGCCTTGGTGGAATTGTACTTATTTCAAGAAAGTGACATATAGCACAGAACATATACATATGTTTATATGAATGTGTATAATTCATAATGCTAATACTAATATAATATATACTATATACTAATATATAATATATAGGTAAAATTCATATATGTATAATACACATTTACCCTATTTACATGTATTAATAAAATCATAAATGTATCCTTGTATTAATAACACTATGTTTTATATTTAGATGTTAACATTATATATCATCATTCCAGTTTATTCAGGAATCCTGCTTATGTTTTTGCTGTCTGCTGACCGGTCCAAGATGGCGGCCGTATTTCTCGCACGGGATCCGCCAACGTGTCAATGTTTACGTCCACTGAGCTTTTCATGACATCGCCTAAAAAAACGTTCACACTAGAAATAGAGACTCTACTAAAACTTAGAAACTGGTTTCAGCAAAAGAGAACAATATATTCCACAGCTACACAAAAACCAATATCGAATGCGTTGCTGGTTTAATTAAGAAAAACATTATAGTGCATGATGACATAATCACCCAGACATCTGAAAACAAGCTTTAGAGTTTGGTGGATGTACGACACCAAGAAGTTGAAGCCTTCTATTTCTACCAGCAGATGGTAGTATAAGCGCATATTGGACTTGAATATTTGGAGAGAAGACGCAACGATGAACTTCCGTGAAATCAGAGGAACTCCCCCATTTACATGTGACGCATTTAAGAAAAGGAAGTGCAGGCCTGAACTTTGGTTGTGTGAAACGCTTTTCGTATTCGAATTCCTATTAACTAATTAGTTAAGCTACTGTCCTTACCGACTGACTAATGTACAGTCGGTGCAAGTCGTTCACTATTCACTTGCAGATGAAACAGGAAATTACGAAATATTTTACGGTCAGGAGAAGCGTGATATTTTTTAAAAACTACATCACTACTTAAATTCAAACTTTTGTTAATTTCTGGCAAATGACCGACACTTTAGAGTAAAATTATTCAAAGTTTTTATTCGTTGAAAATTCTTGACAGTTCCTTGTACATTACCAATATATTTATTGTATGTGTGGCTGTGACAGCATTACTGTAATTAAGAGCAGTAAACCACACTCACCAGCCTCAAATACGAATAATTGGTTCAGAGAACTGTTTGCATACGTCAAAGGGCCCATGTAAATGTATTAATAATAACTGTATTTTTTTATTGTAATATATTCGGGTGCTTATTTTGTAAATCCCTTATGAAAGACAGACATGGACACAACGTGGATGGCACTCCGGCTTTAATCCTAACGTAATTTAACGTACTTACGTACGCAACCAACAGGTATCAAGGTAATATTACGTCATTATAATTACCATGAACTCACCATGAAAACTATGCGTAATATGTGAACCAGTCAGCTTGAACTAGTATTTTTTTTTTAGTTTTTTTAGTTAGTTAGTTAGTTTGTTTTAAATAGTATTTAATAGTACAAGTATTGTTATCAACCAAATATGAAGCATGTAAGCTATTTTATGGGCTTTTCATAACATAATTATGTGAAAGTACCACGAAATAACGTGAAAGATATCACATCATTACATGATACTGAGACAATTGTTTTTCTCAGTGTGGCAGCAATACTCTTTCCGTAGGTATGTGTAAAATGAAAGTATATTGATAATAATTAACTACATATAATCACCTCGATATGAAATTAAAAAAAAATTCATATTATCAAGAATGTACGAACAATGTTCACTGAAATATTTTATTGCTGAGACATTTTCAAACTCAAGCGTTCAAATCTGCACATACATTTTGTTAAAGCAACATTTGCATAGCAATATGATAGTGATATTCCACAGGAATAAACAAGATAAAGTCCAAGTAGAACTACGTTGGCTATGTTCTTTTAACAAGCGGCTTACAATGCGAATGCAACTATGCACTCTTTCTGATCGTCTTCGATTTTGGACTATCAGAAAACAGCATACATTTTAATAATGACAGTGTAAATTAGCACACTTTATAAAAGCATTCACAGATAATGGTAACAATAATTAATGCTTAAAAAAAAAATCCCCAATGTATTTAATTTCACCACTGTCCCGCAGTGGCAGAATAAAGAGACAAAAAGGCAATGATTACTTGATATGTGACATTTCAGCCATATTCTGCAGTGGGAGGTCCTGTCACTAGTTTACCATAGCCTGACAAGGCTCCCAGGTCAATGTACAAAGAGCCCTTTCTTCTCATGTAGCCCGAGCCCTCCGAGTACAGAGATAATTCTGAGGAGAAAAACAAAAAAATACAAAAGCGTGTTATTTTAAGATTAATCAATACAGTACAAGTCAGTTTCTGTGATCAGCTAGCTAGTCTTTACCCTCTGTGGTGTCATGCTGCTGACTCTGTTGTCGTAAAATGGCCTGGTTAGCCTCTTCCAGCGCTGAGTCGAGGCTCCAGCAGCGCGGCTGATCCTCCCTTGAAGGGTTGATAGCCTGATCCTTCAGCAGCTCAGATGCTGTGCTCCGCAGAGCTGGGTTCCTCTCCATGGCTCGTTCCAGGAAGGAACGCATGGCCAGGCTGCAGTCCTCTGCAACGTCCTCCATGGGTGGTGCCTGTTTGTGGATCTGTTGGGAGAAAAGCCAGGCAAAACTGTTTAAAACTAAAGCAAATTTCAGACCCACAGATATGAAATCCAAACAGAAAAGTTGGCAAGGAAGACACAATTGATTGCAATTGAATGAATAAAACCTTTTTAAAACCTTTTTAATCCACACAAAAAGTGTGGATTAAAAATAGAAAAGCGGTGCAAGCTCTGTACGCAAGTATACCATGTGACACAGCTTCGAAATGACAGAGGAAGTGAGTGACTTAAAACACATAAAAGCTGACACACGGAATGTCTCGAAAGCAAAGCACCACGAAATGGAAACCATTTATGGAAAGAGAGGTTTTGATCAAACTATACAGATCAATATTCACCTACTAATTTCATCATTTTCATTTTTCAACGATTACTGCATTTTACGTGTTGTAGGGTTCTGGACAAAACAATAAAAATAACTTAAAAGTTTATTTAAATTTTTTTTTTCTATGTTTCCTCTAATTTTCTGAGGCTCCCCTAATGCCCCCCACTGTCAAGCTGCATGGTTATGATTAAAATCCATCAACTTTATGAAACATAATTTGGATTTATGCTTTTGCATATATCTGCCTGCTCTTATTTGTCTTTTTGTTTTCCACGATATGCCGAATTTTGTTTGGCTCATATTTAGGAATGTTGATTTATCTTGATTAATCATTACTAATCATCATAGAGTATGAATGTGATTAATCATGACTAATACACAACTACCCTGTGATTCATTTGAATAAATTATGATGGTGTGACAGCCCTAGGAAAAATATAAATCACAAAAAATAGAACAGAAAAAAAAAACTCCATAGAATGTATCCTCTGAAGTACAGCACTGATTGGCACATTGTCTTCTAATGTACAGTACTTACAATATATAGGTAGGATGGGTAGGCGGTGCGTGGGTATCTGCGGACCCAAGGGGGGCTGCCTGTCTGCATGTGAATGATGGTGGTGCCCATGGCGTATATATCCGTCTTGGTGTTATGTCCTCGACACAGAACCACTTCCGGACTCATATACATCTACACAAAAGAACGATGGCATTAAAATAAATACAAAAAAATGGCTGAAAAAAACCGAATAGCATACAAAAAAACATGTCCTGTAACAACTTTTTATCTGTCTGTCAGGATAAGGTCAGTACCTTGACCTTTTGAATGAGTAGAGCAAACACTCTATTATCAGAATCCTTCATTCTCTCAGTGGGAAACTCCAGCTTGCTTTCCCATGTTGTACTAACTTTGCCTGCACAGCTGGGAATTTCCACCACCCGGCCATTAGAGTTCATGATGTATGTACAGAAGTAACACAAAGTAAAAAACTAAAATAAAAACACATGGGAAAACAGTCGAGTTGTTGGATTTTTTGCAATAGCACGTGCTACCTATTGAAAGCAGCCCTTCGAGGTCACCAAGTTAACTGACTGCTCTGATTACTTTACTGAACATCAATATACATTACAGGAAGGGGAAAAAAATGCTGGACTAGTGCTGACAAGCTAAAGACAAACGTATCAAAAGTCAGGGGGAAGTCATTTCCTGGGTCAGTAGCCCATAAATGCTGCTCTCTCTGGTACACACACACATACGCACATAGAACTTGATGAAAAAGTATTAGTATCTGTTCTAACAACATACACACACGAACGCTTAGAACACACTGCCTCACCTCTGTTCCTCTCAGGTCTCTGGGAATGTAAATATCCTCTGTCATTTGCACCGCCAGGCCAAAGTCCACCAGCACTGCCTTATTGGACATTAGGACTATGTTACTAGCTGGTAAGGAAAAAAAAATAGAAACATTAGCGCACGTGAGAAATTGACATTTACATCTATTTGTTTTTATTGCTTTGTCATTAAGAAGATACTGGTACGTGAGCTAAAAAAAACTGGAAAAACCCTGCACGTCTCCTAAGAACTGATGAGTCATGTTGCTTTAACAGAGTAATTTGTGTCAACTATTCAAACCATGAGGTATTAAACTCTGTTGTAGTTAACAGATTGATTTTCCAATTCACTAATGCAGTGATCCAGTCGTCGGAATCAACAAAGCTACTGTAAGATCACACCCCTCCACTCCCCCTGACTTGTTGCCATTCTCCTGCTCACCCATGATATTGGAATCTTGGCTCAGGCTTAATTACACATAATGCACATAGACTGGAAACAGTAACAACCATGTCAGAAAACCTAAGTCTAACCACTGTCCACAAGTCACTTTCTGATCTGGAACTAGCATTTTAACCCTGCAGTAGCATGAAAAGCAGACTGGAATTTCCAGCTGCAAACAGCCTGGAGTGAATGTGGCTGACAGACAAATTGGAAGAATGCTTTGAACCTCGCATTTACTGCGTGGTCCAGCTCTTTTATTTGAAGCCTCAGCTGAACCCAACCCCCCTCCTGTCTGTATCATCCCTGTGTCTTCTTCTAATCTTAGTCATTATTTCCTCAGTTGTTTGACAGTGTGGGCATCTACCTTTGAAAGTTTTCCCTAGAATCATTAGTCAAGGTTTTAGTGTAGGAAACTATTCGCTACGGCCAGGACGTCACATCGTCCCTACGTGCTTCTGTGGAGGGGAGAGGGGAGGGGGGAGTTTCTTGCTTTATCTTCAGCTGATCATGCTACGTGTGTCTGTGGCTTTCTTTTTTTCCTCCCACTTAACCCTTACGTAAGAACTACAACAGCCAGCGAATGAGAGGTGTGAAAGAAAAACAAATTCTCGTCTTTTACTCTTACGTTTGATGTCGTGGTGGATGACGTTATGCGAATGCAGGTACTGCAGGCCACGCAATATTTGCTTGGTCACCCAAATTATTTCAAATTCCCTCATGGGCCCGCAGCTGTCTAGCTTCTCCAGGACGGAGCCACCTTCTCCGGCCTCCATGAAGAGATGCACATTCTGGTCCCAGAGCAAAGCGCCGTAGAGCTCAGCAATGTTCTCGTGTCGGAACCGGGCCTGGAACTCCACATCGGCAGCTCTGAAGTTCTCCACTGGAACCTGGGAACAGATGACGTATTTTAAACTGCAGTTGTCAAGTTAAACATTTACCCATCACCTCAATATCCTTTGGATTTGGGATTCCCAAAGTGGGGTGCACATGCTGCCACTAGGGGGTGCACACGATAAAAAGCTTGTTGCTTTTTTTTTTTTTCCAAAGGTGTGGGAAATTGGGGGTGTGTCAACCTAGTTGGGATACAAAATGGGTGCGCGGCCCAGAAGAAATTTGGGAACTACTGCTTTGGTTGTTATATTTTAGCACATAGAAGTTAAACATGCAATACTGGAATGCTTATTAGTCTATTTTACGGTTATTTACAAAATAATTCTTGAAAAAAACTACTATTAAAACTCCTTTACGTCACACTTTTTTTTCAAAAAAAAGATCAAAAACAAAACATCTGATTTAAAAGGTTTGCTAATACAAGCCTCTCATTGGCAGCTACAAGCAAATCGGAAGCAGTCTGTTTTCCTCTCTATTATTACTGTGTAATAATGTTGACACAGTGCTCTGACGTCAGCACATTCATAGCATGTACCAATATCTTCTACCTGCAATTTTAGTTTAACCAATTTCAAACTTTAAGAAGAGCTGTCTTCTTAAGGTTAAATTTCCGTTCTTGCCCCGTTTGGATATCCTTTTGCAGTGCTTCTCCTTTTCGAGAACATTCTTCCCCTTTTGGTGTCACAGTACAGACAACACACTAAATGTCACGCTGACATCAGGAGTCAGTGAGCGGAAAGAGACGAATGGCTAGTTTGCGAACAAACAGTTCCTGGCAAGTTAAATATTTGGCAACAAGGCCAGGGTGTCTGAGATGGATTCCACGCATTGCTCGGCGGCGCTTACCAGCTTGCAAGCCATTCTCTTCCTGGTAGCAGTGTCCTGAGCCAAGTGGACCTTCCCAAATGAACCCTTGGGCACGAGGCCAGAACCAGGAGCCTTATATGTCAATTTCCAAGGGAACAGCACAACATCCATATTGATCTGGTAACGACCGTTTTTCACAGCCATGTCCTCCTGTAGTGCAAATAAAAGCAACGTTAAGTCAGCTCAGTTTTGACCACGCACCTAAAATGACACAACATTATACCGCATTGTTGAGGGTGTTGCAAAACAGCCTCACCTTCCTCCGGCTCTCTAGGCAGTTTCTGCAGGGCCGCTCCCTGCATGTTGGACAACAGGTTGACAAAAGACAGGAGGTCTTTCACTGTTCCGTATCGGACACAACCGGCGCCGTCGGAAAAATCCTTCAGCTCACTGCTCGTGCCTACCGCCTCCAGATTCTCATCCCTCTCCTCCTGGGAGAGTCCTTCCTCTTCCATGGACAAGCCCCCTTCTTCGGCCTCCTCTTCCTCCTCAAGCTGATACAGTGTCTCGGCAGCAGTGATAATGTCCTCTATGTTCATGTGAGCCAAAAGGAGTTCTATTCCATCATTAAATTTGTAATCCATCTCGACGTGTTGCCTCCCCTCTAAATCTAAAACAAAGTGGACACACAGTATACTGACATTTCTATGGTCCACGGGCGAAAACTTTCAAGAGAGTCAGTCATTTTAAGTGTCATTAATCTCAACCGGAATAACAGGTCACGCAGCACAGAATGACACTTCACTGAAACATGTGCAGCTTTTCTTCCACAGGCTAGAAATACAGCTAGGAGGGGCTTAGGTGACTGTTTACCTCGAAGAGAGGGGGAGTTTCACATTGAAGCCGGGAAGCCCCTTCAGAGAATTTTAGCGTTGTTTTCCATTTATGCAACACACTTTAAAGCGTTTTCTTTCGCTTCATAGTCAATGAAAAAAAATGAAAGCGTCGAAAATAAGATAAACACCAACATTTTCGCTATTTTCCATTTACAACGTTAAGAGTGGTGTCAACAAAATGTTCTATACAAACAGTGACGCTAATAAAAATCTATGTAATGGCTTTCTATGTTTACTGTGATACGTCCGAATGTGAGTTTAAAGACATTTATTTAAAAAAGAAAATCAATTTAAGCACTTACCATCAATCAATAGCTTCGCCCCAGTGTCGCATCTTCATTGTACATCTGTATCCAGCTGTGACAGAGAAGTCGACGCGTGTTTAGCAGGAAGTGACCGCAGGAAGTGAGGTCGAGCAGCGCAGGGGGGTGAGGAGAAACTGAACGTCAAGTGACAGCAGCACTCCTTTGCTCAGTCGGGCTTTCGTTTCCCCCCCTTCGCTCTGTTTCGACTGGTAGAGGTAACTCCTTCACTGGCTCGAGTTTAAAGAAAACTGGTCAAGTATTCTGAAGAAAACGATGAGTGTTTGGCTCTGCAGCTTTTCCGGCGTACGCCATGACCCCGATTTACTGGAAACCGTGCGTCACGTGTAGATCTGAGAAATCTTTAAAAGAAAAGTGTTATTTAAAGGCGTCACTGTCCGATCTCTAGTAAATATAAAAACAAAAGGGATCCCTGTGTTGCACACATTATCACAAAAGCTGTTTTTAGTATCTTCACGATAGTAAAGCGACCAATGTAATAGAGTAATAATAATAGTGATGCATTAGTGATGTGTTATTCACTACATTTTTTTATAATGAAATATTTCTTTATTAATAAATTATAAATTAATTTTCGCTGTTATATTATTATTATTGTTCTTATTATTTTTGGAGCTACTATTCAAATGACCAGACATTTGAATATATATATATATATATTTTTCACAGGTTTCAAAGACTTTATTGTAATTTCAACGAACATTAAAAACATGATGTGGAACGAAATTTGTTACTCTGGTCCCCGTGCATGCCCAATAAGAAAACACACAAAATACAATACGTATAAGGGAAATATAAATATAAATATGGATTAATCAATTGTAAGAAAACTTGAAATAGACAGCAGCAGTGTAACATTAGAATAAATGAAATGACAAAAATAATAATTGAATGATGAAATGAACTGACAATACAATAATACAATAATAATAAAAGAATGAGCAAAACCACATGGTCACTACAACACACTTTCAAATTATATTAATATTTATTTTAGTCGCTCATGATCTGTCCTCACTCGCTCTGCGATCTAATGGTAGATTCATATCTGCTTATAAAGGAATGAGCAAAACCACATGGTCACAACACACTAATATTTATTTTAATCGCTCATGATCTGTCCTCACTCGCTCTGCGATCTAATGGTAGATTCATATCTGCTTATACTGCAATCCCTGGTCTATAACAAACCATTTCTATTGTTATGCTGCTCATTTTTTTATGTCCTGCTTTGGATGTCTTTTTGCTTTGAGAATAATACGAGAAAATGCCTAGAGGAGGCTGCACAGTGTGCCTCGTGGGATAACATATGAAAGCGTGACTGAAAAGGCAAATGAAGAGAACCAAAAGCTCATTCTAAAATTTCTGGGTCACGGGCAGGGCTGCGTGGCCTCAGGTGGCTATGCCTGGCTCTGCAGTGCAGCTAGAAGCTTTTTGGCATTATGTAAGAGCCCCCTCTCCCCTCTCTCCTCCTCCCCGACTCCCCCTTCCGTAGCTGCCCCCCAGAGGCATGACAGCTGCAATGAATACAGGTCAAAACCACATTTAATTTAATTTCTCCAAAATGCCTAAACATTTTTTTTATTATTATTTTTATTTTTAGTATACATTATTACTGTTCACTTTTGTTCTCTGCATCACACAACAATATACTTAATTAAATTAAATTATTTAATTGTAATCCATATGTATATATCACATGAAACAGAATACACCAGGGTGACACACAATGACTGTCATATAATAACTATTATTAATTTATATTTATTTTTGTAGCGCGTTTTGCTCTCGTATGAGCGTGACAGCGCTAGAGCCTCTCGCTTGCCGTATACCAAGTACTGCGCATGCGTGTTTTGGCTTCATCGAAATAACTATGGCGTCCTCCATTGCGGTATGCAGGGTACATATGAGCCTGCTTAATAAACTTCACAAGATTGAAACGTTGCTCTGCAGGGGTGTCAAAACACAGCACACTGCTGCTGCTGCTCAGATGAAAACGGTTAATAAAGTAAAACATGGTTAGTATATATCTTTAACTAATAAGAACGATAACTTAGCCAACGTGCTAATTCTGATACACGCCGCTAGTGGCTATATAGTAGCTTCAACGTCATTCAGATATCTTTCATTATTTTTCTTTTATGTGCCTATTTTTGCTGTTACAGAAAATTGTCGCAACATTTCAGTGGTCTGTGAATTTCAACTGTGCTACTCTTCTACCTGAATTTTATGTTTTTAAAGATAGAAATTAAATTAGTTTCTACTTCTGTCTGTTTTGCCGATAGTAGTGATTTTACATTTATTTGAGGTCCCGAGGGTTTATTAGTGATTTATTACTGTGTCACATTTAAGCTTAACTTTTTTTTAATTTACCATTACCATCATATGATTTACCAACTGCTTGTCAATATATGGTCATAATACAACCCGATATGATTACAATGTTATGTTTTTTTTCTCTTTCTTTTCAGATGAGAAGGAAAAGGAAGGAGGAAAGTCACTGTACGACGTTCAGGTGGAGAGACAACAGCAAGCAGAGCGATCTGTTCTTATCAGTTGCCCCTCCAGAACCAATAAAGAAAGGTTCCTCAAGCATCTATTAAAATATGGAGATATCAAGACACACTTCTTCTATGAAAGTATTGTAAGTAAACTTGTTGTATGCTGTACTTACAATAACTATTTATTATTACTAACAAACTACTTTCATGCCAGAATTTATTTCTAAGTTAAAACACTGTGTATTACTGTTTATTTTGTTCCAGGGCGTGTATGCTGTTGTCGAGTTTTCCAGCAAGGAAGGCGTTGCATCGATACTAGAAAGGGCTTCCATCCCAAGTGTTTCCCATGAGTCAATGGTGCCTTTTAAATCGAGAGTACTTTCCCTGAGGAACCTAGACAAAATATCTAACCAGCAGTCAAGCATACAACTCCAGCCGCAATCCTCTGCGTCCACCAATGAGCTCATACAGAGACTGTCCAGAGAAAAGAGTGTAAGGGGGAGCATTGCACCATGAAATGCAAAGCTAACGCTAATGCTTTGACTGTATAAAAACCCTAAGTACGTATCAGTTATGTGAACCATCAACTGTTACTTCCTATGCTCTCAGTTTGACCAACAGATCACCTCTCTGGCAGAATCCTATCAGCTCACAGAGGAGAACACCAGGCTGCGATTTCTTGTCTGCTCTCTGCTTAAGGATGTCGCGGCTCCTTTTTTCCCAGAATGCACCATCAAGCCTTTCGGCTCCTCTGTGAACGGGTTTGGGAAGATGGGCTGTGACCTGGACATGTTTTTGGATCTAGATGGTATCAGTGGAAGAAAAGTAAAACAGGTAATTTTTGGCATAGTATGTTTTGAGAATTTGGGGGCATTTTTAACGAAGAAATTGAAGGGGTTGATGTACATATGTCATTGAAATTTCAGATTGAAATACCAAATGTTTGTTTATATTTCCCTTACATTACGCAGTGGGATTGTTACAGCACAGATATATTTGTGACTGAAAACAACAGAGCTTGTACGCCATCATCCAGGAGAGTTGTGTGTCCTAAACAAAGAAGTGCAAATATTAAAGCATCTGAGTCTTTGTCACAACCCTTTTCCAGTGAAATAACACATTTTAATCCCAATATTTGATTTTGTATTAGGAGCATAGAATACTTGTCGTCATCATTGATAATCTTCTAATGCTATACACATGTAGTAATTATTCAACAGTGAATAAAAGTAAGAAAATACATTCTAACAGTAGATGTTTCTTCACATATTTTCTAGCGTTGTCTGTCGGTTTGCAATAGGGGGTTCACGGCCAGAAGCTAATACTGTTTGTTTGAATTTTGGGAAGCCCTGATGTAATGCAGGATTTTTAGATTGAAAAAAAACTTTTGAAACTTTTTTTTTCCACAGCCTAAATTAGGTCTTTCCCTCGAGTACCAGATGAAGATGGTGAACACTGAGCGCCGCGTCACCCAGAGCATTTTGTCTGTCATTGGAGAGTGTTTGATCCAGTTTGGGCCTGGCTGCGAAGGGGTGCAGAAAATCCTCAATGCCCGATGCCCTCTAGTCCGTTTCAACCATCAACCGTCTGGTCTTCAGTGTGACCTCACAGCCAACAACAGGTATTTCACTGAACTCACTGATACTTTTACACTGTGTTAAAATGCGACATGGATTTTCTTGTTTGCCAAAAAAAACCCAGTTTTCCCCAATGCCACTGCAAATCGCAAAACACCCGAACAGAAACTGAACCCTCGAACTGACGTGCTGCAACGGCTGCTGCCCAACAGTAATTTCAAAGGAGCACCGCAGAGTAGGCTTGTTTGCATTTCACTTCCTTCTATTCAAACCTAAAACAGTCTGTGGTCTACTGATGGTAACGCAAGTCTGTACACAGCTGCTAACGTACAGAAAACCACCACAGTTTCTGAGAAAATTGTTGTGGGTGCGATGTGCGTGTGTGGCAAGGGAAGGGGTGGGTGGCTCCTTTGGTGATCTGAGGTTATTGAAGCTCAACACTTGCCAGTTTCTGTTTGAGGATAGTAGAGAGGAAGTAAGAGAGCTGAACTCTTGAGAGTGAGTCACATGTTGCTGAAGATCGCTCTCTGCTGGTTATTATTGTATGTTTCGTTTAACTCAACTCAACTCAACTCCAACGAAACTTACAGTAATGTTGAGCAATTTCACCAAAGGCATGTTTTTGCACTGAAAAGTACCAGAGCCGTATTTGTAACCCAGTGGCCTTTGTACGTTCTTACATGGAAAGGCCCTAATACTATGTTGTAATATCTTGACTTTAGTTCAAGTGGCTGACCACTAATGTTATAATACCACATCAATAAAAATCAGTCTTCTCATTTGTCGTCAACGACACAAAGATTGAACTAAAAACACAATCTAATTCAATCTTAGTATTTTTTTTAACCTTTACCTGGACCAGAGACCTATGGGAAAAAGTTAGCATACATGTTTAATAATGTCACCATCAATCAATATCTCGCTTAAGTTATTATAGAGGAAACTTGCCAAATGAAGGGCAAAAAGCTCCCAAAAAAACATCTAAAAAGAAAGAGAGAATGTAGCACAAACGGTGAATGTAAACAAAGTCATCTTCGACATGTAGCACTGCGTGCTGACATATTCGTCCGCTCTGCATTTAAAAATCCATCGTAAAAATTCCTAAAAAAAAATGGAGTACAGTGGAACCTCGGTTGTCCAACGTCTCCGTTTTTGAAGAAATCGGTTGTCGAACAAAAATTCGGAACTAAAAATTGTCCCGTTTGTTGTACCATAACTCGGTTACTGATCTGGCTTTACAGTATGGCTTAGCAAAGTTGTCGATTTTTGTACCATCATTAAGAACAAGGAAGCAATAAAAGAAGCTAAGGTTGCCAAAGAAGTGACTGTGATCACAAAGCAAAGATCTCAGACATTAGAAGAAGTGGAAAAGTTGCTACTGATTTGGATAAACTAAAAGCAGTTGGTCGACATCGGTATTTCAAAGTTCGAAAACTGAGGTTCCACTGTATCAGCTTCCAATGTGTTCCGCAGGGTGGCGATGAAGAGCACAGAGTTGCTACATCTCTACAGTGAGCTGGATCCACGTGTGCGCCAGCTCGTGTTCACCGTGCGCTGCTGGGCCAGAACGCATGGAATCACCAGTAAAATACCGGGGGCGTGGATCACTAACTTCTCCCTTACAATGATGGTGCTGTTCTTCCTGCAGAAGAGGAGCCCACCCATCATCCCTACACTGGACCAGCTCAGAGACCTTGCAGGTACTGCCTGACACAATTATTTACTTTGGCATCACAAAAATCAGGGGCTGTGCTGGAGGGTCTTCAGCCTTGTGTTTTTGCACCTGCTATTATCGGTATCGGTAAATTTTTAAAAGTTCGTAAAAGCAGATCATTATTTCTCCTTTTACATACATAAGCCATACATATACAGCAACAAGTACACGAAAAGTGTAAGAATCCCAAATAATAATAAAAATAAATAATAAGTTGTTAGCATTAAAGCTTTTTGAGAGTTAACCTTTTGCCGATACCCGATATGCTGATATTGTCCAAACACTTAATTTCCGATTCCGATATTTGCAGCTGTTTGGGTAAAACGTTTGGGTAAAAAGGTAAAAAAAAAAAAATTTGGGTAAAAAGGCAAAGGACGAATTTCATTGTGTGCAGTGGTGTGCTGTGTCACAATGACAATAAATCACTTTCACTTCAAAACTATTTCAAAGTCACATCATCTGGGTTAATCCCAGGCACCATGTTATAAACAGATAATGATTCTTAGCAAAATTAGCTAGTGATGCTAATATTGCCATCGCTAGTTAATGATTTAATAGTTCGGTTTAGGTATCATGTCAGATGGGCTGTAGTTGGGGTTTTTTTTTTCTGTGTTCGATTCTAAAAGTTTGATCAATATCTGACTGATACTGATCCTGAGTATTGGATTGAGCCACGTCTAGTATGGGTATCTTTCGGATACTTTCGGAGCTGCGTGTTCGTTATAGTATAACCATCCACACCACGGCTTGGCTGTGAGTCTGCTTGAGCTCCTCCCTTACCCTGTGACTCTTCCTTCCCTTCCTCTTTCTTACCCTGACTGGCTGATAATTGCCTTCCACAACCAATCGACCCTATGCTCCTCTCTGCACCGCCCACCCCCTCCCTCTTTGGCTGACCATTTAGTAGGGATTCTATAACACAGAGAGCTTACAGGACACTCAGTGAAGGTTGGTGTCTCTGTTCCTCCCAGGCTGAAAGGACTGGGAGGAATATGAAATATGAAAGGACTATGAAATATATATAAATATATATATGAAATATGAAAGGACTATGAAATATATATAAATATAAAGTAAATATATAAAATATAGATAAATATATATATAAATATATATATATAAAATTTATATAAATATAAATATTTATATTTTATATAAATATACAGGAAATATGAAAGGACTGGGAGGACACTGAAAAGACTATGCCTGTGATGATGACAAATTTCCGCGGGACAATATAATGTCCCACAAATTATCGCTGATAAACAATATTAGGGTTAGGGTTAGTGGTGGCATGGTGATTAAGGAAGCAGACTTCAGAGTCCCGAATGTTTCAGGTTCAGATCCACAAACTGCCAAGTTACCACTGAGGTGCACTTAGCATGGCATCCCCACACTGCACCCCGGGCGATTGAGCTGCCCCCTGCTGGTGATGGGTAAAACAGAGGTCCAGATTAAGTGTGAGACCAGATTAACCACAAATGTAATGATAACATATCATAGTACAAATGCAAGTACAAAAATACAAGTACTTTCAAATGCAGTAAACCTTTATTTCTCATGAGTATTTTTTTTTAAGATTCTTAGATTTCCGATGTACATACATATAGGTCGATAAATGCCCCTCCTTTTTCCTGTGGATACCGTTGAGATATACACAGTATATATTTCGCGATGTGGCAAATGACGCCACACCACCACACCATTTTACGCTGTTCCATGTATAATGTGGATGACTGACAAGAGGGGTCACTTTGCTCATTTCGCTGTGGAACAAACGTGCCCACGTGCTGAGACCGATGCACAGAGTGAACCCTTTTGTCATGCAGCCAGTTTGGAGGTGAAAGTGGAAAGTAAACAAACACATGGAAATATATTGAGGCCGGCAAAATTATTGACATAATTTTCTTTTATTGTGCAATCAATGGATTTATTGATTATTGTCCCAGGCCTAACAAGGACACTGGTGGACACCTGAACCACCAGGGCAATTTTATATCAACGATATTGATATTCTGTGTCTATGCATTGCTTTTCCCTCCCTCCCCTCTCTGTCTCGCTCCATGAATGAGCACTACCATCAATTTATGTCTTGTTTACGGCAAGGGGCGTGCACGTACAGTCGTTTCATTTGTTTCTACACTTCCGTTCCAAAAGATCCCGAGGACAAATGTAATATTGAAGGAAATGACTGCACGTTCGTCAGCATCCCCAGCAAGATCCAGCTCAAGGGGAACACAGAAACGATGGGTAAGCACAACCGAATGACTGCAGTTTTGCGATCAACCCAACACATGTTAACGCAACATGCGTTTTCCTTATTTCAGAGAATCTGCTAGGTGAATTCTTTGAGTTCTACGGCACGTTTTCTTATACCAACATGTCCATAAACATCAGGAAGGTATGTGTTACTTTTACGTATAGCCGTATTCAATTGTAGCAGTTGAACGGTGTTGACTTTTTATGTGCTTTTAAGATTAATAATGTCTGCGCTCGGTTCCTAGTGGCAACCTGAATATTTGCCGTAAGTCGGAACTTGCAAATAATTACATATCACAAAACAAAATAAATATATGTTTATCTAAATAAATATATACAGTATGTGTGTGTGTATGGGTACTTATGTGTGTATATATGTATATATATATTTTTTACACACAGATATATACATACATATATGTATATCTGCGTGTAAAAAAATAACTAAATATATATATATATACAGTATATCTAAATATACGTGTGTGTAGAGGAGTGACGGTACTTATATATGTATATATGTATAAATATATATATATTTTACACTGTGTATTTATGTATATATTTTTTTTACACACATATATACATGTATATACATACATATGTATATCTGCGTTTAAAAAAAAGAACTAAATATATATATATATACAGTACATCTAAATATACGTGTGTGTAGAGGAGTGACTGGTACTTATATATATGCATATATATGTGTATATATATATATATATATATATATATATTACACAAATGTGTATATATATGTATATATATATATAAATATGTGTGTGTGTGTGTAGGGGAGTGACATGGATACTTATGTACAACATGTGAGTTCCTACGACGAAAACCGAGTTCCGTTACGCCATGAGAATGGAACTCTGACATAAGTTGAGGACCTCCTGTAATCTGCAGTAAATAGTAGTAACTAATAGTTTTTGACCAATTAAGTGAACTTTGATCATTTCACATTGCACAGCTGATGATCTCTCATATTTGTGTGTGTAACACCTCTGCCTTTCAGCAATGGAGCAATAACATATATAAAATTGTATTTATAAAATATATAATATATGTTACTAAATGAAAAAATGGCGATAAACAAAATGGTTTGTAAACAAATTTCTACTAAGTGGAGAATTCACGGCGCATGTAAAGGGCAGATAATAAGCCTGCATTTGGAAATCTGTGGGAATGAATTACAGCCTTGTCAACAACTGCTTTTTCTCCTCTCTCGCCATTTTAATGATAAAGAAGCTTTCATGCTTAGCCGGCACAGTATACGAGTTGCAAGTACATTGCTCGTTCTGGCAATTTAATGAATTGATGCCACTGAGAAAGCGAAAGCCCGCAGGCTAATATATGAAACTAATATCAAGTTTGACACAGCGGAACAAGCCCACAGGTAGACCGTGGCCGTGACCAATGCCTGTAGGCTTTTCACCAGCACAGCAACAGCCATAAATCTCTTTTACGGCACTACAATTCTCCGGTCCTCTCTATATCTGTGAATGATGGCTTTATGTGGCCATCCTGTGTCTTTCCCGACCCCCACCGCTCCATCGCCTCATCCCTTCCGCTCTATTACCTGTCAGACATGAAGTAGGGTACAGCATGACGATGCAAAATAGGAGGAAAGGTTCTTGACTTTTCTGCGACCCTTACATTCATGGTCCGTTAGATGGTCACACCCATGGGACATAAATACACAAATAGAGCAAATGCAATGCAATTTGCATGGTAATTTTTTTTTTAAACTTTCTAAAATGCCTTCCCTCCAGAGTCTGTCTCCTCCTCTGCCAACAGGAGAGATGAGAATGTCCCAGTTACAGTAGCAGAGAACTAAAACTCTCACCAACTGGATACATAGCCATAACTAACACTTAATTATGCCTGCCAAAATGTTCTCATCTTTTTCTCCAGGGCAAAGAGCAGAACAAACCAGAAGTCTCTCCGCTGCACATCCAGAACCCGTTTGAAATATCGCTAAATGTCGCCAAGAATGTCAATGCGTCGCAACTCGAGCGCTTCGTGTCCCTGTGTCGGGAGAGCGCCTGGCTCCTTCAGCATGCCCATGACAAATCACCGAGCAGCCTCAGTGGCAGTGGCGGCCCCCAACCCTGGGGACTAGCCACTCTCCTTCAGCCCTCACAGATTGCAGCAATCAAAAGACGCACAAGGACGAGCCAAGGACCTGTTCGTCAGACGTTGAAGAGCTGGGTCGAATCGTTGAAGTAGAATAAAAGAGCCGTGGATGGAGCAGAGACACTTCCTGGAATCTAAAAAAAAAACAAACAACCAAAACCGTCAGGCGGTCATCTTCACAACATGTTTATATCAAGTGAACTGGCGTTTCTATATGATTTGGGCTGTAGTTCCCAACATGAACACTAGAGTGTGATACAGCGGCTGCTTTGAACATACAGTACAAGGGACCCTATAATCAGGGAGTGGTTAGTGACTTCACTGAAGAATCGGACTCTGTGGAAGTTACAATAATGAGTCAAACCAGATGTTGATATAAAAAAAACTGTAGCTGATTTTCATTTTATATCAAATCAGTGTCATTAAAAATACAAAATTGAAGAACTATATATATGTACATATATGTATACATAAATATACTGTATATAGATATACAGTATATACATGTTGTGAGACGTTAGTTTTAATACCAGTAACTGAGGAAACAACTTTATGCACACCACATCTACTTTAACTAAACACCTCTTCAAATACTACTACACCTTGTTGGTGGCCCATTGATCAACATTCTTATTTGACCTGCTGGACAATGAAAAATGTTCGAATTCATTCAGCTGCTGCAGCCGGGGGGGTCAGTGAGAGGATCATCTGCCTCCATTTCACCCTATTTCCTGCCTAATCTACTGTTACACCAATAATCCCCATGTCCTCTATTACCACATCCATAAAACCTCTCTTCTCTTTTGGTCCGTTCCCCGGCATCCTTTGTCCGACATCTTCGCTGTCTCTCATCTGCACTAAAGTAATGTTTTTGAGTCACATAATGAGTACAGTTTTTTTTAAATTATTGATTTTAAATAGTTATAAAAATATTTTGCCCTATATCTTTGGACTACTGTATATCCAACTATATCTTTAGATACAGGGATTCCTCCTCTCGTAGTAGTTGTACTAAACGTCAACATTTCTTCGGTGCAAGTTTAATATGGCACTCTTACTCAAACAGCTTTTGGTACAACGTAATCTAAAAAAAAAAAACCAACACATTGATAAATGTATAGATTTAAGTAAGATGTTAAATAACAGCCATGAAATAACAAAATCAGGTTATAAAATCAAAGCACGAATGCACTGCCAGGTGGAACACACATGGAGGTGGTGGTCAGGGTAGAGTGGATTTTTCATAGCGACTATATATAGGTGTATATATATACATATGTAAATATAGGTATATATATGTAAATATAGTTGTATATATATATAAATATATATATGTAAATATAGGTATATATATATATATACACATACACAGGAGGTCCTTGGTTTACGACGTCCTCGACCTACAGCGTTTCATGGTTACATCCCAATTTCCCATACGTTTATTATCGTTCTATCATTCCGACGTACAGCGTTAAAACTTGTCAACCGTCACAAGGCTTTGTTTACGCTCCCAAGTTTTACTCCACACGTTGGACTGTGCTACATTTGCTTTCTTCCGTTATTTTTTTTTTTTGGGGGGGGAACTTTTTGCCCTTATTGTGGTGATATGGTTATGGTTAATTGGACTAAATTATGATGTTACCACTGTGTTAGCACAGGTTAGTGACATAGATAATTATGTACATTACGTGAATTCCGACATGCGGCCATGTAATTTTGCGCCATAGGAACGGGAGTCTGACGTAGGTCAAGGACACTATACAATATATAATATATACTGTATTATATATATTGAGGACAATATATATATATAAACATATATATATTTATATATATATAGTATATAAATTTAGCTGTTTTGCCACAGAATTATATAATGAGTCAGGGCCGCCTTTAATGAGGAATGTTTAGTTTTCTGTTGATCATATTGGTCAAAATGTGACACAAGCTGCTAAGAAAATGTGCCATTTCTTTTTCTCAAATGTTATGTAATGTAAGCGTACAGTTTGCGATATATATGTGTGGTGGGTGGAGGCAGATTGTGGGGTGAGTGTGCAGGTTCATAGCCTGTGTTTCTTTCTTCTTTTTTCATGTGTTTCACACCCATGGGATTGTGTTTGAGGAACAGGGAGTGTGCGCACAGCTGTTTTTCGGCTTATTGCAACGGGGAGGTCAAGACTTTTAACTGCCTCTCCCTCCCATTACCAGTTCACCCTATATACCATGGGAGATCAGCATGAAAGGGAGGGAAAAGGAGTGAGAGGCCATAACTGCCTCAAAGCCAAGTGGCTTTCAACTTCACCCCCTGGCCCTGACTTCTCCAGCTCCTTTATTTGAATTTACTGTGCCCATCGGGGAGGTGTGCGCTCTATCCAGGTCAAACCCCCCCTCCCACCTGCCCTCCCCCCACCCCCCATTTTCCTTTCCTTTTTCTGAGTGACAGCAATCTGCCAGATACGTAAGGGTTTGTTTATTTCCTTTCACTGCGTTTCTGACTGATGATGCGTGCTGTTAGTGGAGCGACAGAGTGCTTACGAAACGAGGCGGTTAGAGAAGCACTGGGTGGGGAAATCAACACCTCAAGGGAAATGGATCAGAGAGGCCCCCCTTTGGGTTTTGTATGGTTCATTTCAAAGAGTTAAATGTCAGCACTGTGCATGGTCCTATTTGTATCCGGTAGTTTGGAATGCGTCGTGGAGCTTTTTTTTTTCTTTTTTCTTTCTGACACTTTATTGGCAGTTTATGTGACCATTTTGTGGAGATAGGGAAACTGCGGCCACCTCCCAGAAGCTAGCCACAAGTCAGTGTCAAGGTCAATCATATTTTTCCCTCAGCTCATCCTGACTGCTGCTAAGTCAAGTTTTTATGTGATTGTCTCGCAGTTATGGGGCTCTTAAAACTGCAAAGTGACAAGGTTATGTTTGGGTAGCCTGCCCAGCAGTGACCTTCCTCCAGGGTGTTTGCAGGCGGCACACGGTCGGCTCTGATTTATTAGTGTGACTGCTAAAAAGTCCATGATGGATTGACCTGTTGACAGGAAGCCCAGAGGTTGAGTGCTGCAATTGCTTGCGTTTATGTTGCCGTCCCTTTTTTGTTTTTTTCTTGGCTCTTGGAGCTCATCTGAAAAAAAAGAATTGAGGACTTGAAAAACAGCAGAAATGTTAAGGAACTGTTAGAAGCGGTTGTTTCAAATCTGTGACTGTACGTTTGCTACATTTGCTTTTACCGTCATTGAACTGCATTTTTTCGCTTTTGATGCTGAGACCTTATCAGTTGGAACATTTTCAGAAGTTGTTTTATCAGGTCGTCCGATCGTCAACAACTTCTGCTTTCCTTAGACGCCACAAAGCCCTTTAGGCTATGTAGTTAAAAGTAATCTCCAAAACGCTTCCTCTCACAGTTCCACGAATTGTCCCGGCAATATTGTGAGACGTCCGCACACTGGTTTCCTCAGCTGAGGGACAAGCGTCCCCTCTCGGTTGTGACTGCAGGCTCCTCAGTCATCAGCCCTTTCATAGGATGTGTGGAGAGCTGGTGGGAGAGCCCTGGAATGCATCTGCTGCACGTCAAGTCCTCGGAGGTTATCACTGTGTGTATCTGTGCCTGCGGAGTTTCTGCAGTGCGTCTGCAAAGGTGTGAACTGAGTTAAAAACCGTTGTGGCTGAAAGCCTCCCCAATCAAGTGACCCATGTGAAACACTGCAGCTCCTATCTGTGTCTCCACATCTCTCCACAATGGAAACATGAGGTCAACTGTTGGCGACCGACTCAGAAAATGTAGGCAATGTGTCTCTGAGCATGGGAATGCCCGAGACGCTCTGTACCCACCAACAGCAGCATTGTTTCAGGGTAGGATGCGTTGAAGTGTAAATGGAAGCCTGGCACAGAGGGTTGTCAAGTGAAACACTACAGTACAGTGTCAGAAGTGTAGAGGGTCTGAACAACACTGCTTCTTTACACACTGAAACAATTAAAACAGCTGTATAATATATATACATATAAAAATATATTTATCATGTAATATGGAATTGAAGGGAGAACATATATACATATATATATATATATGTGTGTATATATATATATACATATACACACATATATATGTGTATATATATATATGTATATATATATATACACAGCTCGGCACAGCTCGGGAATATCTTGCATCGACTTCGGATTCGGCTTTTGTTTCGCTCTCGTTGACGAGACGTCAACATGAATTTGTGAGAACATGAAATACGTGTAAATAATATAGGACCTTGGAATGTACTATCGATGTAATCCTTAGTCATCAGACGTGAACAAATGAGCAACATCCACCGTAGGATGCAGAGCGTAGGACTGCGGGCAGCCCCTCAAGGAGGATACACTGTAGACAAGGCTGTTCCAAGGTTGTGGGAGTGCAGAGGGGGGCTGAGGATTCAGAGCTGGGGCAGCAGAGATAATAATGTTGGTCATGTGCTGCAGGGTTGATTAGAAACAACCCTTGTTCTTCTCATCCTCGTGAGTCAGATTTCTCCTTTCCTTTTTCTATAAGACCGTAATCTACAGCGTACACCACAGGCTCTTATCAGCCGAGTGGGGGCCTTTCGCGTCATCTGCGGCCTTGGCTTCTTCCACTGGACACAACTGGCCCGAGAAAATACACACTCGTACGGACACACTGGGGTTGTTTCAAGTTCACACTTGGGTTTCGGCTGTTAAGACTGTGTGATAAATGTTGTTTTTTTTTACTAGTAAGGGATACATTTTAGGTTTTGCCCGGGTGATTTTCTTTGCAGACGACACTGCGTAATACGTTCTTTTTATATTTGTAACAGTTTCATTTCAAATTGAAACCGATGAAGTGTGTTGTTGCAAGATGCAGAGAGAGTTTAATGAACAACAATAGCACACCTTGTGCCTCCATGTGGTGTTGCGAGTTGCTGCAGTGCTAAAGGGTCACGTCATCTGAAGTTTTTGACTCTGTGCTATGATTGGCTCTTTGTCAGTAACAGGAATATAAAAAAAAATCAGAGATAATGGAATTAAATTATCGCCTGATAGCAGCAAGACAGCAGACAGAAAACATGCACTGTTGCATTCCAATTTTTTTTTTCCACGAATAGAATCCTTAAACAGGCTAATAACTAGTTCATTCCTAGATTGGGCGGCGGGAAAAACTTTGTACCATGTTTGGCAGATAAGTAGATGACTGTTTGTTGAATTCAGAAAAGGAATGCATAGATACAACTTTTTCATGTTTAATACCCAAACTGTAATACCAATATTAATACGATACCTTCTAACTTCTAATACCAATATTAATACGATACCTTCTTCTTTCCTCCGGCATGCCGCAGGCTTTCGTTGCCGAGGCTATAGCAGTTTTTTCTGGGGACCATTATTCATAAATCACAAAATAAAGGCTGAGGCTATAGCAGGGGACCATTATTCATAAACCACAAAATAAAGGCGTACTTGAGCATTATTGAACATAAATGAGGATGTTTTATTGTTGATCGAGTGATATCTGAACAATTGGTATTGCTCAAGTTTTAAACAACAAAAATCAGTATTTGAACCAGCAAAAAAGGGTTCCATAAGTAGCCTATTTGGACCTTAAATGAAGCCCTTTTCTTTTCAACATAGGCTATAATTATTATACACTATTTCCAAAAAAGTTTAAGGTTGGATGCAGACAGCAGATGCAATGACCCCCAAAAAAATCTCTTGCATCCCACCTGAGGGTCGTGACCCAGTCTTTGGGAAACAATGGGCCATAGTATCCCTGTTTACAACATGTTGCGAAAAGTTAAGTAGAACATTTGAGCTTAGGTATCGGATTGTCCGGGCTATAGTTATGTTATTTGTTGTTTGTTACTGCATTTTGTTTTTAAATATCGGAGCAGTGCCGTTCCTCAGTATTAGATCAAGGTCATCCCTACTTCAGGGGCATCCTCGAAGGTGGCGTGCGTCACCTTTTGTTTTTTTGTGCATACCTTAAATATTTACTCCTCCTACTCTTCCTGTTAAAGATATTTGACACTTGACTTGACTTCCTGGAAAAAAAAAAAGCACAACTCAAATTCAGAAATGATGCAATGCATTCCAGCATATAAAAGATTTCATGTTCAGATTTTTTTTTTTTTAAAAAAGAACACAAAAACAAATCAAAAGTACAGGTACAGTTTATTGTCGTGTCATATTTTCAGGTCATTCCTTTTTCTCTGTTTGAATTGCTTTGGCTCATATTCACTCAGACGAAGTGTAATGGCATTCATTTCAGAAACAATTCCGAGGGCCTGTTTTCATAATCAGAAAGAGGGACCTTCTCTCTTTCTCTCTCTTTTTTTTCCTATTATTTTTCCAATCAAAGCCACAGAATTTCATTTCCCCTCAGTGTAACAAAGATTGTTTTCCTTCAGTGATTGCTGCGCAGTATAGGCCGCAACCTCCACATGTTTCACTTCGACGGAAAACATTTTTTTCCTGCTCCACTCCTCCACGCACAATTAATTTCAGATGTCACTTGTAGGTGGCTGACGAATTCCTGAAATACTAGAGGCCCCCCCTCCAGTTTCACTGTATTTCGTAGAGTACAAGATGCAAATCGGTGCGTTTAGAACGACCGGAGGAAATTTAACAAGACAGACTGAAAACAAACAAACGCTGCCAGTGCCATACAGAGAGAAACTTGTTCAAACCACCCAACTAGCTGCTGTTAGAATCAATGACCGGAGAACCTAGAGCAGGGGTGTCAAACTCAGTTTGGCCCAGGGTCTGCATACGACCTAAGTAGATGTCAAATGGGCCGAATCTGTACGAGCCCAATCACCTATAAATAGCTATAATCCATGTTTTTCTCTTTTGTTTTCATGCAAAGAAGTACCAATATGTTAGATACATCTCTGTTTTTCAGAAACAATAATTTTATGATTTTTTGTATGTCATAAAATAATTTTATGAATCATGTCATGGACATAGTGAGTTTGTATATTTTTTTGAAAATTCATCAAGCGGGCCAGATTTAACTCACATACTGGGCCGGTTTTGGCTCGCAGGCCATATATTTGATACCCCGACATAGAGGAATTTAACAACTTAAAGGCCACAAATGGCTTTGGCATGGCACTCATTTGAATATTGTAGAATTAAAACTGATATTAATCTCATAGTGTTATTGGAGGACTTAATGTAACTTTATTACGTTTTTTGTTGTTGTTTTTTTCATTTTTTTTTTCATTTTTATGTAGAAAATCATTGTCAATGAAGTTGGTTCCTTGCCAATTTGTGGTAAAAAAACAAAACAGGGGAAGCTGTGGATTAGTCATGATCAATCATTATCAATTACATTTTTAATTTATCAAGCATCTGACAGGAAGCTGAAGCCTCCACTGGATAATATAAACCAGCGGTGTCAAAACTCATTTTGGTTCACGGGCCGCAAACAACCTAATGAGATGCCAAATGAGCCGGACCAGTACAATCATAACCTAATTTACTATAAATAGCAAGTCAATTTTTCCCCTTTGTTTTCATGCAAATAAGTACAAGTATATTAGATATTTATTTTTATTATTTATATTCAGTGAAATATAATTTAAAAAAAAAATCCCTATACCTGTTTGTTTATTTTCAAAATTCAGGAGGCCGGATTGAACACCCTAGCGGGCTGGTTTTGGCCCGCGAACCGTATTTTTGACACCCCTGATATAAACTGTCATAGTGTAACGATGACTGACGTTGGACGGTAGAATATTTGGATGTATCACTCGAATATATCACTAATGTTTTGGCTATCGCTAAACGTTTGGCTCTGGAAAGCAAAATCATAACTTTTGTTCCCTGGAAGGTGGTGAAATTGCAGCGAAGAGGCGGAAGCAAACACTTAAGTTGGTGGGCTTGTTTCAGGACAATAGCGTTGTGAGGGTGGAAGCCACAAAAGCTGCTCTGTGTTTTTGCTTTAGCGCCGAGTGGCTCTGTTGGCCGGCACACATAGATCACTATTGTGTCAAAATATAGTCAGTGTGACCCAGTGCTCAGCTACACCCCTGCCGTGTCACATGAATTCATCCAGATGTGCACAATTAGCTCCTGGAGAACAGAATTTAGGCACCGTCACCGGAAAACTGAGGAAAAGTTCAGTTATCACAATGTTGTTATCTATCTATCTATCTATCTATCTATCTATCTATCTATCTATCTATCTATCTATCTATTTATCTATCTATCTATCTATCTATCTATCTATCTATCTATCTATCTATC
>NC_024309.1:900605-903714 GCF_000523025.1 Cynoglossus semilaevis | reverse complement strand
TCTATCTCTCTCTCTCTCTCTCTCTCTCTATCTATCTATCTATCTATCTTATCTTATCTTATCTATCTTATCTATCTTATCTATCTAAATGGCGCTGTGACAACATTTGTTGTAGAAGACTTTTCTTACACTGGTGCAGAGTCTGATTCCATCTCTGATCACACAGCTTTAAAAAAAAATGTCTGCAGTGAAATGTCTCATCTGTTGATGGTCCAAAGCTGCCACAGCCTGTGAAGGCAGCATATGTGGGAGTTTGAGCTACAGCAGATGACTAATCAGTCAGACAGAGCAAAGATGCTACTGTCACAGGTCCTTCTCCTCAAACGTCTGTCACACATGAGAAAGTCATATGGTGGATATGGTTGAAGAAGGAGCCAATTTAACACTGCATGAGCAATATATATATATATTTCCCAGTGCAGTCACTCCAAACAAGATTTGTCTCTGCCTGCTACAGACACCAGCAGTGACATTGCTATCGCTGGCAACCCTAGTGGTAATCTTCTGAAAGTGACATTCTTACGCTTGATTTCCTTCAATTGACAGCATATACAAAAAAAGTCACAAATTCTCTCTTCAGCTCAACAACTGGCAAAATAATGTGAGTGAAAGGAATGATGTACAAAATTAAAAGGCTTTCCTGTGCTCCTGACCAATAGTTCGGCATAATTAGTTTCAACAGTTATAATTAGCATAAATATTAAACTGACAATCATACGCATGTCCAAACATTGTTGCAAAACGGATTGCTTTAGCATTAGCCCGTAGCATTGGTAACTCTACATCTGAAAAAAAAGTGTTGCGACATACATAACCTTACTGTTACATATATTACAGATAGCAAGATTTTTTGGTTCACTGTACAGTACCTCTAAGCTAATGACATGTTAGCTTTGATAATACTGATATTGATTTGAACCATTTCTGCTTTCCTTCAACTGACAGCATACACAAAAAGCTGTACTGTCGCTGTTCATCACAAAAGTCATTTTTTGAACTCTATAACAGGTTCTCTTCAGTTCAACAGCTTTCAAAATAAAGTGCGTGAATGACATGACATACTAAATGAAAAGGAGTTCCTGTTTCCCTGACAAGAAATAGTCAACAGTTCTGCATAGTTAGTGTCAGCAGTTCTCACAAGCAATCTCACAAATACCAAGATTCCTTGGCTCACTGTAAAGTACTTCTAGGCTAATGACATGTTAGCTTCGATAATACTGATACCGATTTTAGATGATACGGATTTCCTCTTATGTTATGATGTTGTAAAAGTGATGAAAAACAGCTTGGTCAATAATTCTGCGTAATCACTGCCTGTCCACTCAATGGTTTTACTCATGGATATTCAACTAGTATTACAGGTCCAAACAACAGTTGCTAAACTTATTCCTGCTTTAGCATCGCTAACACTACTGAAAATTAAAAAAACATTTTTAGCTTTTTTTAGCCGGGCATTTTCAGTTCGATTGTGTTGTGTAAAATATCGTTACATACATAACTTCACTATTACCCATATTTGCAATACATGTAAGAGCTTGGGGCTTCCTTGGCTCACTGTGAAGTACTTCCAAGCTAACAACATATTAGCTTCAGTTTCAGCTTCAGCCTGAGCTTCCCCTCCTGTTCTCTGACAAATCATCCTATTCCGATCGCAGACTAGTCAAACATCGAACGCATCTCTAGTTACAGCATCGTTGAACAGGAGTGTTCTGTATGACTGCAGTTAACCATTAAATATGGTTCTAATGTTACTCCGCTTTTATGTTCCCCACCACGCGCCTGGTCCTAATAGGAGCAATATCTCTTCCATATGATTCCGCCTTCTGTGCTTCCCCTAAGACGAGTCAATAGGTCATATCAAGGAAGGTCATAAGGGGTCAAGCTCCCGGGGACTTTCATGTCAGATGAGCATCTTATTAGTGCTCATTTTCTGTCCTTTCCTGTACGGTGAGACTCGGTTTGCAGAATACTTCCTGTCCGGGAAGCCTTTTTTGATAAGACAGCATCCCATCATCACTTCGTCCGATGGGACTCGTAGAAAGGAACACCATTGTTATGGAGCTCAGAAGAGACTGATGTTGGCGTTCTTCCTCTGCACTGTTGACAGGGTGGAGTTCATTATAGGTCTCTGGCAAATAGAAACTGACAAGGAGAGGCTGGAAAAAGGGCAAGAGGAAAAAGGAGGAGCGAGACTGGTGTGCAGGGTGGATTAAAGCCTGACTCAGGGCCCAAAGGAGACGGGCCTGTCTTCTAAATGGATTCATTATGGTAACATGATAGTTCAGTCCGGGATAATGGAGAAAGGAGAAGAGGAAAAAGTCGTGCGGGCGAAGACCAAGAGCAGCGTGGCATTGATGCATTTTCCTGGACACCCGCCGCCGCCAAAAGAGAAAAAAAAAATCCAGACTTGAATGCTGTGAAATGAGAGCAGTGTTGTGGTTCACAGAAAGCCTCCAAAATGTGTTGTGTCAGGGATGAAAGTTTTGTACAGATTCAGCTGATGTGGAAGTAAATAAGAGTCCGCGGAGAGCAGTAAGTCTCCGAATGTGGAGCGTAAAGCTCGGCTGCTCAGAAAGGGGAAACAGCACATTATTTTTGGCTACTTCGGCTCAATAATAATAAATTATAAAAGACTGTTCACGGCGCATTTGTGCTTCTCAGCTTTTGTTTCAAAGCAATTAAAAAAAAAAAGGAGAATTCAGGAATTTCCTTAGGAGGAAAAAAGTCTGTGTTTATCAAAGCGAACTCTCCTCTGTGTATATTATCTTCATAATAATTCTGTTTTGAATGATTTATCTATTTTGGTCGGGAATGATTAGGGGTTGAAAATTGAAACCGTGCTGAGGAACTATTGCGACCAAATACCTTCATGCTTCTTTAAGATAACACATCTCAATATAAGAATCTGTAGCGTAATTGAAACTAACTTTCTGTGGTCGCGGAAGTTTAGCTGCGATGTTACATTAGATCAGTTATTGAAAAACTATTGAGAACCTGATAACATGTATATTTTTATCTGTACAAACCACTGTATGAGTTGCTGCCACCTAGTGACTGGAGGCCTCTTATCATTCAAGCATTACAGCAGTGGTACACTAATGTCTAGCCT
>NC_024309.1:876585-900550 GCF_000523025.1 Cynoglossus semilaevis | reverse complement strand
CCCCCCCCAGAGGGCGCCCGCCCCACTATTTGAGAAGTACTGCATTAGATCATCATTAGAGATTTGTCGGATCATATTTAGGAATTTGGATTCATCATGATTAGTTTTGAACAATTAATCATAAGTAATCATGCTTTATTATAATGTCAATTATCATGATTAAACATGCCTAATCATGATTAATCAACCATGCTCAATTACAACCCCGATTAATCATCCTTAATTACGAATAATTGATCATTAGTAATCCTACTTAATTACAACCAGATTAATCATGCAAAAGTATGATGTCGATTAATCCTGATTATTCTGTGACTAATTACAATTAATCGTGATTAATCGTGATTAAGTGTGATTAATCCTGTGAGTTTGTGATTTTTTTTTTTTAGAACAAAAAGTGCATTTGTTTTGACAGCTTTAGTTTAAACTGATGAACCCTTAACCAAACTGATGTAAACCCGAACTTCCAGCCCAGTTATTAGTGATAACCACCATAGTAACCTTTTAGTACTTTTTTTTATTTTATCTTTCTTTACTTGACCGTTAATGAAAAATATCAGTTTGGGGAGGAAAAAAATGAGCCATATCTTTATTTGGTCTCATTTTGTTAAACAACAGCTAAGTGCAGGACATGCCTTCCTTAAGAGTGTTTAGGTAGCAGGCGTGGGGCCGTAGAGACGTGAGCCAAAAAAATTTTTTCTCCTCCACACTCTCAACAGCATGTTTCAATTCTCTCACCGGTGAGGCAGGTTAACTTTACGGACTGCAGTATGTGAATATGGCCAGGTTTATTTTCTTTTGATTAAATAGGCATTTGAAGCATGTGCAGCTAGACTCGAGTCTCACTGATGTCTTTCTTCTGACGGGGGTGAGGGTGGGGCGTGGGGAGAGGGGAGGGGGAGTGAGAGAGGAGCTGCTCAGGGAAAGGACTAACAAGTGCTGGGAGTGGGACTCTGACTCTCTCTCCTGTTGACATTCTAACCCTTTCTCTCCATCCCTCGCTTCTCACCGGAGTCAGAGCCGGGGCATGAAATTTCACACATGCCTTTCATTAGAATAAGGTAGCGCTGGAGTGACGTTATCTTACCACTGTGGAATTTTCCACTCTTTTAACATAATGCCGTATTCATAGCAAAGGTGTTGGGTGCTTTACAAATGAATGCAACTCTTTTTGACGGGAATGTTTTTTTGGTTTTAAGAATGCGGGCCGATTTGGGAACAGAATGGAACAGTAGATAAAATTTAAAAAAATATATATACCGTGTCTGTTTGTCTGTTATATTTGTTTACTACAAGACATTTTTGAAATACAAAAATATTTCTACCCATCTGGGTGAGTCTGTGGTCCAGAACAATGGTCCTCAACCTTTTTTCTACCAAGGACTGGTCGGGCCGGTATCAGCCATTACTGCAGATCGGTTAATACCGCGCTATCGTTTAAGATTCATTCAAATTTAAAATAAAACATCTTTTAGACTTTATTCTGTTAGTATCAAAGTCTGAATGACCTGTTGTTTTGAAACATTGACAGCTTATTTTTTAATGAAAAAAAGTGTCCCATTGCGGCCCAGCACCAAAGTACTTGCAGCCCAGCACCAGTCCCCAGACCAGGGGTTGGGGACCCGTGGTCTAGAAAATGGAGATAAAAAACCCTTCACTTCTTGCTTTGGACTGACTAAAAGATTCATTAAATCTTCATAAAGAAACAAATAAACCGATCAAAATTTCATATGGAACAGAGCCAACTCATTTCTTTATCAACCTAACCTTAAACCCATTTTATGTACAATGGTCATTTTACTAGATGGGTTTGTTTTGCTAATAGGAAATTTTAAATACCCCATGTATTGTAACATATATCCATTGTCCATCCTTCCTTCATCAGTTATAGAGGAGGACGAACAACGTTTTCTGTAGTGCACAAAATGACTCCTCCTTTGTGTCATACATTTCCAAGTTCAGTGTGGGCCTGTCATTGTACCGTTAGCTTTGATTCTGCCCTCCTTCTGTAAATGTAAAAAGAGAAACCAAAAGTTATATAAAAAGCTGTGACAGAGAGTCTTTGAAGTTTTCTTGAAGATATTGCAAGAAGTAGTGGAGAGAGTGTCAGGTTACTTCACTTGAAGTAGTAATTATGAAAACTCATTCTTCCCCCTTTCTTCTTCTTCTTCTCCCTCTTCCTCTCGCCAACGATGGCAGTATGCCAGCTGCACAGCTAAAAAGAGAATTCACTTTGTGCAAATCAGCACCATATGAAACACACTCAACATCCACCCCCTCCACCCCCGTTCCAGTTTTGTCCACGCACAAATCTTGGCGAAAAGCTCTAAAATCGTTCCCTCGTTCCACCAAAGTCGGCGGACTGACGCGTACGTTAGAAAGACGAGAAGGAGATCCCTGTGGTGCGGCGGCGGCAGTTTGGCACTCGGTCATCTTCCCCCATCATGTGTGTCCGGAAAAACAAATGACGACACTGCAAGGGGGAACGGCGCAGCGTACGAGTCGGAGCCCTGAGTTACGTGAAACCCACCCGTGCTTTTCCGGCCAAGTCCTGCTCTCCGCCCTGTGCTGCAAATGAAAACATGGGTGTGTGCTGCAACAAGAGGGAGGAAGAAGGGAAGGAAGAAATAGCTAAGACTTGGGGCCTCGGAGTAGTGGCCGAACGTTGTTTTATTGTATTCAGTTATGTGAACATATTGGGGGAAAGGAGGCATGTGGGAAAACCCAGCAGGAACAGACAGAGACTAAAGAGAGTCCTCTGTGGAAGGTGAGGTGAGCAGCTGCTCAGTCTTGGGTCGTCTGGGTCGGCTTGCTGCCCAGCGAGAGTCTGCGTCCCCTCGCTGACCTCAGACAACGGGGGTGACACCGCTGTCTGCCTCTCAACAGACAGGTAGCATCAATAACAGTACAGATGTCAGCGCAGGAGGGAGTCAGGGGGGGAAGGAGCTCCCGCTGGCTGTAGTAAGGGATTTTATTTTCTTTACGGAGAGATTTAAAAACATAAAATTGAGGCTCAAGAAACAGAAGACGAAGGAGGAGATGAGTGAATGATGATTTGGTACGCACGTACCGGGGGGTCCTCTGATTACGACGTCCTCGACTTACGACGTTTGGTGGTAACATCGCCATGTCCTGGAAATTAATTAAGAAAGTCTTGTTCCATAGCTCCTGTAAATTAATTAAGAAAGTCTTGTTCCATAACTGACGTACGGCGTTAAAACCTACGAGCTAGTATGCGTGGGAACTAGTTGGTCACGTGGTGCCATATGCGGAAGATGGCTTTGTTTACATTTGCATTCACGAGCAAATGTATGCCGTACATTTGCTTGTGCTACGTTCCTTTTTTTATTCGTTTATGCGTTGTTCTTTTGGTAACTTTTTGCCCTTCATTTTGGCTCACAGGCGTAAATCAGACGTTTCATTCCTTTTTTCATTTGTTTGCGTTGTTGTTTTGGTAACTTTTTGCCCTTCATTATGGCTCACAGGCGTAAATCAGACGTTTCTGATGTTTTTATGTCAAAGATTATGTTGATGTAAAAATCAATAGGTGATCAAATAGTAAATGGCGCCTGTATGGGTTGCAAAGGCTTCCACAGATTGTGGGGCGAGTAAGGAACTTAATGATGATCCATCCATCCTTACATCCATCCATCCATCCACCCATCCCTCCATTTATCCATTTATCCATTTTCATCTGCTTATCCGTTACCGGGTCGCGGGGGCAGCAGTCTCCACTCAAATCACATTGCACCGTACCAACCCCCCTCCCCCTAAACCTTCCTGCGGGTGGTGAGTCCACTGGAAGGTACCAACCGCCATGGATACGAACTTGCCCAGGAGGTGAACACCAATGACAGAGATATTGCATCTGGGCCAAAGCGCCACCTTAATGATGATATATACTGTATATCATATATATTCTCTGGGGCCGCCAGAAATGGATCCCAAGCCAAATAAGGTTAGGGACCACTGGATTGAGAAGTGAAAATGGTGAAATCCCTCTGTCCATAACTAAACATACATGTACTGTATGTTAACACTGTGAAATGTATTATGACATGTCTTTCATGTACCCGGCTGACTCAACATTAGCCTTCAATCTTACCATAGGGGGCATCAATCCAAACCCCTGAGACGTTCGAAGCCCAGGACTGAATTTAAGGAAGTTCCTTGCGTTGGGCAAACATAGCGGACTGTTGAGTTTGTTGGACAGCAAGTTAAGTCCAGAGTGGGCCAGATAACCCATGCTATGGCTGTGTCACCCACACATCGGTAGCCTGATCCACACCTCCTGCCTGCTGGGCTTCCTGTGGAAGGAGATGAGTTTAAGTGAGGCTTGTGGCGTGCTGCCAGAGGCCTGGAACATATGTGAGCAATCAGCAAAGTCTGACCAGCCAAAGTGGGCGAGTGTGTGTGTGCAGAGGCTACCGTATACGCATTGAGAAGTGGTACTGTGTGATCTGTGCTCCGGCCTTGTAATCGTACCTTTATAAAGACAGTGGTTAGCGTGAAGCTGAATTCATGTAATCTATTATTTAAGCCTCAAAATGTTCCACTCTAGTTTAGTCTCCTGTCTGTCCAGTTTTGAGACGCAGCTCCGCGTTTGTCTCCTATCTGTGACGTGAAGCCTACTGCAGACATCTCCTTCGAATTGGACACACTGTAATAAAAGGATTTTAGCCTGTGTTTGTTTATCTTCCCCAGATTAGCATGGAGCTCACCACGGCACAAACACATACCAATTACTCTGGTCTGTGAGCACTTCGCTCTCCAATACCCCCTAAGGCCTGGAGGACCCTTGAGTGGTGACCCATAAAAGTGAATGCACAGTCCACTCAGATTAACCTCTGACCTCGAGCTTCCCCTTATATCTGACCTTCATCCAACCCCTAAAGGGACACGACAGAAGCCTTTTTTCAGACGGCTTACTTCCTGTCTGCTCGTTAGCCACTCGGGCTGTTTCTGCCAGAGCGGAGATTGCGCTCCTCGCTGTCGGCCCCGTGAGCCACGTCACAAGCACAAACTGAAACATCCTATACTTGTTCAATTTATTAGAGAGAATAGAACCCAAACGCTGAACGAGTTCCTTGGTCATCGCATGGCCACCGATCGTACTTTCGCAGACTCGCTCATGGCCCTAGCTTCACCTCCTAATGTGCGACGTATCTTAAAGAACGTATCTTAAAAAACGTATCTTAAAAAACGCATCTTAAAAAACCTATCTTAAAAAAACGTCTCCGTGCATCATATCTCCTCTATGATGCACAAAGACGTTTTTTTAAGATAAGTTCACTACAACAACACACTCCCTTCTCTGACCCGCAATGGTAGCCTATTAAAATGACATGACAAATGAAATGTCGTCGCTCCGTAAACAATTGGTGCGTGGTCGAAAAACTTAAAAGGCACACACTAATTATGACGGATGAGTTTGGATAATCCATTTCTTCAGAGTAGCTGTCAAGGAACTGTTTAATGGCAAACATGTATGACTAATAGAATCAAGCCAATTTATCGTCTGGAGCGGTATCTAGCTAGTTCAACTTGCTCAGTCACAGAAACTTCCTATCAGGTTTCCCATGCTCTTATCTGCTGGAATGTGGAATACCAGTGGCTGCGTTCTCACATAGACGGGATGGGTGTGTCTACCACCAAAGATGCTGTTTGGACTGAGTGTGGAAATGTTACGGAATGCTGGGAAATCAACAAGTGGGGATAAATCTGGATAAAAAAAACGAAGAGTGAAATCGAGTTCTTTGCACCTAAATCAATTAGTGTAAATCTTTTTGTATAGCCCATACCCGCTATGTTCAACTTTGTTGGAATTATAGTATCTAGAATTTAGATCTAGGGACAATAAACCCTTGACCTTAGTTCACTACGAGGCAAAGCTAAGATACACTCTGGACTCTTGCCATTCCATGAAAGGCCACAAATACCATGTAGAAATTCAATCCGTATCACGGTAATGATCAACTAGTGGCCCGTGGCCCAAATTTGGGCCACAGAACCGTTCAATCTAGCCCATGTCTGGAATCCAAAATAAACAGTGACCTCTGCTGTATGGTTTTGGTCTGTGTGTAGAAACCGTAGTACGTGGAGAACACTGACACTCGAGAGAACATGCAAATTCCATCAGATAGAGACCAGGTTTGAACCAATGAGGTAAGACTTTGAATTGGTGGCTCACAATCACTTTCAACAACACTTTTAGGGAATTTGACCTGAATATAAACATTTTTATTGTAGTTGTACGCTATACTTGGGATTGTGCTACATTTGCTTTCCTTTATTTGTGTTGTATTTTTCTTTGGGAACTTTTTGCCCTTCATTATGGCTCCCAGGCGTAGGTCAGACTCTTCTGATGTTTTAATGTCCTAGATCAGTGTTCACCAAAGTGGTGTCTGGTAGCCCTTGTGGATTACCTAAGGTGCCCGTGGGGTATGTTCTAAAAATAAAACTAGTCAACAAGAGGGTCAAAACTTGTACTGTTACTGTTCTCTTTGAATCACGTACACCTGCAATGATATTCAAATGGGTGGCCATGACCCATGAGAAGAGTGTTTACTTTTGCATGTCCCAGTACTAATTATTATTACATTCTTCAGAAAGTCTGTATCAAACAAGTAGCTCTCTGTATTACTAGGTGCCCTTGAAGTAGCTTTTAGTTTCAAAAACGTTGGTGACCCCCTAGATTATGATGTTACCACTGTGTTAGCATAAGTTAAACATAGGTACTTAGTATCAGAGGTGGGACCAAGTCCTTGCTAACACAGGTACTTTGCTTTGCAAGTCATAAATAAGTCTCAAGTCTTTGCACTCAACTCCGAGTCAAGTCTCAAGTCAAGACAGGCAAAGTCTAAGTCGAGTCCAAGTCAAGACTAAAAAGTGTCAAGTCAAGTCCCAAGTCCTTACGTTTTCTGTTTCGAGTTAAACAAAATAATAATATATTTACATAGATCACTTTGGGTTTTGGAGAATGTATCAAGTCTTGTCGAGTCAAAGGGCTCACGTCCAAGTGAATTCACGAGTCATTGATGTTAAAGTCCAAGTCGAGTTGCAAGTCTCTTTATGTTTTGTCAAGTTGAGTCTAAAGTCATCAAATTGATGACTCGAGTCTGACTCGAGTCCACACCTCAGCTTAGTATATACACTATGCTAGTACCGACTTGTGTCGAAAAAGGAGTTACTGTACTTCACACCATAGCAACGGATGTTCGACGTAAGTCAAGGACCTCCTGCGTACTGTTTACGTGTTCTGTTGATTCCATCTTCTCTGTACAGCCTCACAGCCTCTATTTGGTTTTGATCCTTATTCTGACGTCACCATCGGCTTACATAAGTTCAGGTAAATACTGCTGCGTGCATGGTCCTGCATATTGATTCAATCCTCTGGTCTGTGTTTTTTGTCAGGATTCGAGGTAATTTTCAAAGATTTCTTACGTACGTTATTGCGTCCTGTGTGCACAGGCACAGCCGCATCGGATGCTGATCAATAACTAATTAATCATTTCACGATGACTCTTGAGCACATTGTCAATCACACGACCGAGAGGAGAACATTTCTGCTGCTGTGTGCTCTGCCCTCAGCCTCGGAAACACATCCGCAGCAGAGCTGCCAACGCGGACCAATCAGAGGGCAGCTCAGAGAGAGAGCTTCTTCTCTCATTGGCTGTCGGGCAGCACCTACTGTACTGTACTCTGCACACAAGTCTCTTTGATGGATTGAACTGCCTCCACATATCACTGGTGTCTGAAATAGGTTCGTATAGTGCGGAGCATCCAGTCGCTTCAGTTTACAACGGGTGTACACTGACTTTTGATTTATCTGAATAATCTTGTTGTTAAACTTCAAGCCAAAAATCGTATCGTATTAAACCATAAATTAAAAACAAAATCATACATCACTTTTGAAAAACAAAACAAAAAAAAAACAAACCTGAAAGGCAGCGTCATCATAAGGTTCACATCTGTGTAGCCTTTTTAAAGTATAAACCTCTAGGATCAGTATTTTGATAGCTGTCTTTAACCCAGCTCACAGGCAGTTGCAAGGGTGAGGCAGCCAGACGGTAAAACCCTATAATACCCCACAAACCAATAGTAGGGTTGCGGAGGTGGTGGAAGAGAGGGCTAAAAAACAGCCTCTCCACAATGGGCCTCTCTACGTTGGTGGTCTTGCTCGCTACAAATTTTATGGCACAGTCTAGTCAGCTCTTTCAGGCCTTTCTCAAACGACAAAAGAGGCCAAATTAATGTGGGATGCTGTAATGTACTACATGTGGGGGGAAGCACCCTGGTGTGCACGAGGCTGCGCTATCCTGTAAAACAATGCCGACTCCGGAGGCTACTCCAAAACAGACACTGACTTTCACTTGGCGCGCACAAACAGCTGCTGTGGGACGATGTTTTTTTTGCACCGCGCTGCATTAAAAGACTAATTTGATTCAATTAAGACCCGGAAGATGTTCGTTGCGCCGTTCCTCGTGAACGTCTCCCGTCCCGTGTCCCTCACTCCCACCGCTGTCCCTGAGCTGCAGCTGGACTGCAGATTACTTCTGTTTATAGAGGTTGAGGGAGGTGGAGGAGGAGGAGGCTGGGTTAGAGATTCGGTCGCTGGCTTCAGATCACAGGTTGTGTGTGTGCGTACGGACCTCAGAGCAAAACAGGCCGTGCCAGGCAGCCGCAGATCTGCCCTGCAGCATGACTCCACTATAAACCTGCGTTTGCCGCTTCATTCTGGATTTTTCTCGCACGCATGACGCCGTGTCTGCGAGCAGAAGGTTGGTAGCACAGACCACAAGAGGAACAAAAAAACATCCCTTATGAGATTAAATGTATTCATCTCGCCTCATTAGTGAAGATGGAATAAATTACCGTAACTGTAACTGTCCTTTTTTTTTGTCATATTTTCTCAGTTAAGTCATACTTTTTATGCGAAAATTACAGCGTTTAAACTGCAGTTCTTCACGGAGAGCCATTAGATGTCGACATTTTAGTGCACGCTGCCAAGACCATTAAGTATCAGAAACTATTTTAAAGACTAAATGGTTCATACTTGCGATGGCTGCCTGTGTTTAACGCTGCGGTGAAGACGGCGAAAAACCCGTCCGTTCTCATTGGACGTTTCCTTTGCCAAAATATGTACACATTTCCTGAACTTTTCTGTCGGTTTCTCTGTCAAAAGTCTTTTTTGGAGCATAGCCCAGTGTTCATATGAAGAAGAAAAAGAAGAAAGTTATTTCTCCAGTTCCATCCCAATAGTTCTAGCAACTATTACAACTCACATGAACATCTAGCCCACATCTAGACGTGGGCAAAAATCTTGACTCACGGGCCACAATTGTCCATATATCCATATAATATATTATAAATGTATAGTTGCTCTTAGTAATAATGGTTATATAAATCTGATCGACATCTGCCGGAATTGCCTATATAGCTAACTGTTTATCTAAGTTGACTGTTTAATTACTCAACTATTTATACTGTTCATATATTTAAACTATTTATATACCTGTTCACATAACATCCTTATAACTATACTAGTTCTGCTTAAATTAGTATTGTGTAGTAATGGTTAACAACGGTATAATTGAAACCCTGAAGCTGGTATAAATCATGCAGGGCATTTTACTGGGTTAGCATAGCATCAACTCCCTGTCAGTGTCTACAATCTTCTTTTCATTTGCGACACCAAGTATTGCCCAGGAATACTCACGGACTATTCACTGAACCCACTTTTGAAATCCGATCGAAAACCAAACAGGTTTGGAACCTGAAAAGTTGGTTCTCAAGGGAACCAAAAAAAATTCGGCGACTGACGCCGAACATGATGGCTAACGTGGAGGAAATGAATGCGCAGTAGTCCGCAGAGTAAACCAAATGTTTGGTGGCCATGTGGGCTTCAACCGAGTTCCAAATGAAAATCTTTGCTTTCGGGGGAGGGTTACGTCTTCTCCCAATTTGGTTCCTTCCACTAAAACTCCCACTTGGTATAAATGCGAACTGGTTCTCAGACTCCAAAAGGGAACCACAGCCAAAACCAGAACCGTGTCTGTCTGAAATCACCCCATTGGACACAGTTTTGTTGAAAGGTCTAGCTGGCAGTTATACTTTGTGTCCACTCTCTTGTTACGTTTTGAAACTAGTAGGACAGTTCTGGACTCCTTCTGAGGATTCACCGAGGTTCTAGGTACTGGAGGCTCCGTCCAGTTCTTATAGGCACTCCATGACTGTGTCTTAAAATCGCCAGCTGGAGCCCATAAAATGACCATCACAGATAACGCAATAAAACCGGGGTTTATTGAAGTGTTTCTTTTCAACTTTCCAGCTCTGGCAGGTGTTCACTAATTTTCCCTACTCCTCACACATATTTCAAACACATGGTGCGAAAGAAACTGAAAAGATATGGTCAATCTCCAGAGTTTAACAAAAACACCCTGAAACTACTTGTACTTCCCCGCAACTCTTAGTACTGAACGTTAATTTGTGAATGAAAACTGCATGACACCATGAATTTCATATAATTTCTTACTGAAACTGTTCTCAAGTACAGGGAGTCCTCGATTTACGATGTCTTTGACGTACGGAGTTTCGTGGTTGCGTCGCCATCTCCCCTTAATTTATTAAGAAAGTATTGTTCCACTATTTTTGCTATTTTGCATTAAAATACATTTCACATGGTAACTAGTTGGCGCAGACGAATTCACGCTGTACGTTGAAGACGGCTTTGTTTACATTTGCCTGTTGTACGCCATACATTGGATTGTGCTACGTTTGCTTTCTTTCGTTTGTGTGTTTTTTTGGAAACTTTTTGCCCTTTATTATTATTAAGTTCCAATGGAATATGGCACACTGGCCATATGTGTACTACTGCTGTAACGCTTGAATGATAACAAGCCTCCAGTCACTAGGTGGCAGCAACTCATACAGTGATTTGTACAGATAAAAATATACATAAGGTTCTCAATAGTATTTCAATTTACGAGGGTTTGGGTCGGATCAGTGGGGGGGGATGAAAACATTTCTGTCCCCAAGGGGGGGAGCATAACAGCAAATAATTGAGAACCACTGGGTTGCACCATTCCACCATTATGTAGTCACAGTGCTATTCCACGGGATTCCATTAGAAACAGCTTCCCTCTGACAAGCTTCCTCCACACAGCAGATGAGCTGATTACTTACTGCAGCACCTAGATGCATATTATTTGCACACTAATGACAGCATCAATGCCCTGTAATGAAAAAAAGACTTAGTTACACTCTCTCGCCAAACTCATGCAGTACGTTAAGTAACTTCTAATTAAATAACCTTTAGAAACATACCATGTTGCTGGTATCCATCCATCCATCCATTTTCATCCGCTTATCCGTTACCGGGTTGCGGGGGGGCAGCAGTCGCCACCCAAATCACATTGCCCCGTACCACCCCCGCAAACCTTCCTGCAGGTGGTGAGTCCACTGGAAGGTACCAACCACCCTAACCGGGATTCGAACTTCCCCAGGAGTTGAACCCTGGGGTTCCACACCAATGACAGAGACATTGCCTCTGGGCCAAAAATTTGTGTTTTTATTATTATACCTGCTTATACTCATCTGCCTTACTGTGTTATATTAAAAAAAATTAGTGTTTTTGTTATTATACCTGCTTATACTCATCTGCCTTACATACAGAAGGTCGTGGGTTTGAGCCAAAGGAAGCACATACTTGGCATTTCCTGTTGTAGCAAATCCCATGTTAACAGAACAGTTTCCCAAGTGTTGGATCAATAATCTTTTTAGAAAATATATATGACAAGTTCATGTGTGTATAGATTATACTCTTACTACTATTGTACTCCGTTACTATAAACTACTGGGGCTCTTTTATCAGGTAAATATTTTCACCCGGAACGGTCCAACCGTGAAAACAAAACGAGATAAAACTTCCGACGTTAGCATCCCTGCTGATAACCATAGCACACTGTACTTCCTGTTTACCAGGGGTAGCCATCTATATTTGTCAGAGGGCCAGAATTTTTCTGGACAGACACCTTGGGAGCCGGACATTCAAATAAATTAAAAAAAAAGAAGGTTTATTTTGGAAGTCATTCACGGGCCTGATTGGACAGTTCGGTAGGCAAATTTGGCCCGCTGGCCACCAGTTGATAATCGTCAGTGCTCAGTAACTGTGGTCTCATGGCTGCTGAGTGAACTCTAAGAAGACTTCAACTGAGATTGACCCCGTGTGCTGCCTACACTCCGCGTCAGTGGATTTAAACCGGGTGCTAGCTGATAATGTTAATAAAGGAGTTGCAAGAAGCTAAGACAACATTATAAAAAAAAAAAAAGTGTATGTGTCTACATGTAGGGAGCAGAACCGGCAGCATCACAGCCCTGCAGTACAGCACACGCTGCTGATGGGAAGCAGGACTCTCTGGGTGTGGTTGGCTGCACAACAGAGAATCATCCAGATTTACAAGCTTCCTTCTGCGACCCCACCCCTCCGTGTTGTTTACATGAACACAAACTGTGGGGGAAATGCTCAGCGCATGAATTAGAAATATGACCCAGATGACACCGGCCCCCGGTTTGTGCGGTGCTGGAGTAAAAACAATGAGGCAGACAAAAGGGCCCTGAGGGCTTCTTTAGCTTTAGCCCCTCCAACTTTATCCGAGAGCAACTCCCTCACCGCAGACCTCCACCGTCGCTTGGCCCGAAACAGTTTGCCGAGGTTAGTTTTACAGCCAAGAGCAACATGATTAAAAAACAACAAACAACTGCACTCGTCCTTGCCCGACAGAAACTCTCAACCTGGCTTAACCTTTCCTTGGTATTTCATTGTAGCTCAGCAAAAAATAACACTGCGTTGTAGTTCCTTCACACGAACTTAGATTGAGAGTTTAGATTTGATTTGTTTCACTTCACCCAGAGCATCAAGTCAAGTTCTTTTCCATTTTTTTTTCTTTGCCAGGGAGTATGTGGAATAGCTGGGTGGAGGAGTCGGTTCTGATAGGCTGACACTATAATTAGTCACTAAAAGTGTGTTTGTAAAGCGCTAACAGTGTCCGATGTAGGTCCCTGAGCTGGAAGAAAAAAAAAGTGCTTTCTTCCTGAACATTATGTCAAAAAAAAAGAAGGGAAGGAAGGGAAGGGAAGTTATTATCTGTCTCTCATGCCCTTCTTCCCCCCGCAGGGCTATTTGCACGTGCTGATCTCTTCTGGGAAGTGTGGATGTTATTGCTGTTTCCTCGCATAGTGCAGTGAAGTGTCTGAGCAAAGTCATATTAAGGACTCCATGGCATACAGTGTATTAGGGATGGCTCGATCTGATACCTAGGATTGGGATCAGTCCAGTATTGGTCAAAATGTCAGCATCGAACATAAAAAAAAAACTGTCTGATCTGATACCTAGGCCAAAATGCTCAGCTTAAATTTGCCCAAAAGGCCACACTATCGCTTTGGCTACGGCACCCCTCGGCATGCTGAAGGAAAAAAAAAATATTGGATTGATATCGGTATCGGCAGATACTCCAAGTTACAGTACCTGTATCGCTATTGACATGAACAAATTGTATCGACCCATCCCCAAGATATGAGCTACCCGAAGTACGAGTTTTCCAAGTTACGAGCAAGCAACTTTTGATTATTGATTGTTGTTCACAAGATTTTCCTTGTCATACGAGGGAAACATCGAGTTACGAGTGTTCAACCGAGCTCCATTTTCCCACTCGAAACTCTTTCTCTCTCTCTCCCTCCTCTCTTTCTATCATCTAAATCGGGTTCCGACTCACAGTCTTTCTCCTACGCTTAGTGGCCCCCGACACTGTCGTGCTGTCTTGCTCACTGTCCAGTGAATGGTGAATGGTGAAAGGCAGAAATGGTTGCAGGTTTAGTTGCGTAAACGTCACCTTGTGCTCCTGCGGAATAATAATTCATTATTCAGTAGGAAATGGTTTGCAGACTTCCTGTGGTTGTTGGTCAGACTCAGTTTTCCCTTCTGTCACTATATATAACCTTGCTCACTCACTGTGATGTGAACCGATTGACGTTGATTGAGGCACTTTTTTGTTTTTTCTTTCTTTCAGGGAGTATAAGGTTTACTGCTGACTCAAGTGATGGCCAATTGTTCCTTAACCAGCTACTGTACTTATTGACTCCAGTCCAGGAACAGAACATACAGTACAGAGCAGATATCAGTGGGTTCCTCGACGTAAAGTGCTGTGGTTTTTATAATAGCACACTCTCTGATGTTGAACGGTACCGGGGCATGAAGTTAACTGGGATTATATGGGACTTTTTGTTTCCTTTCGGACAGATGGAGTCTTTAACGCAAGAAGAAAACGTAGTTGCTCAGAAATTAAAAAGGCGATTGGTCAGGAAAAGGTGTCACAGTATTAGGGCCGCATTGAGAATAAGCAAACGTAAATAAAGTCGAAACGTTACAAGAATGAAGTTGAAGGTTTCGAGAAAAAAGTCCTAACAAAATGTCCTAACAAACTTTTTGACTTGCAGGCCACAATTGTCCTAAAATTGAAATGGGAGATGGAGCATCCGTATAAACTGAGATAAATGACATGTGAAAGTCATGCATTTGGGTCAGGAACGGATAGGTCAGGAAGTCATGCATAAAGGCTAAAATGCTAAAATGATCTTTTTCTTTGCCATCTATTGGGGAAACATGGGTGTTACCGGGAAGGGAATAAGTATAATGATAATATAAATAAATTATATAATTTGGAAACGTTTGGCGGGCTAGATTAAAAAGATGAACGGGCCACATCTGCCCCCCGGGCCTTAGTTTGCCCATGCCTGGTCTAAAGGAAATCCTGTTTAAACAACTTACCATTAAATGTCTTATAAAAATTGTTTATCTTGGTGAATAACAGGAGTTTGTGATTTTGTGCAATTATAATTATATTATACTTCACCCAGCTCCATGTGTCTTTTTTTAATTGAGAATGCACAAACACTTCATGTTCAGGATATTTTTTGTAAAATTATATTTCATCAAATATTATATAAATTATAATGAAATTCTTATTTGTAGTTAATTTTGTTATGATTGTACTTGTCCAGCCCACTTGACATTTAATTAGGTTGTATGCGGCCCGTGAACCAAAATGAGTTTGACACCCCCCGATCTAAATGTTCAACTTTAATCTTGTAGAATTACAAAACATTTTTCTCACAACATTTTGATTTTTTTATTCTTATAAATCCATGACGTTTTTCAATTTTTTTTCATTCTTAATGTGGCACTAAAACTCGCATGAAAGGATACACGTACATCTGGTTTCCCATCAATCTCTGCCCAGGGACCAATTCACTGTGCGTAAACATTCAACTTGTGAAGTATGGGGTAATTCCCCAAGGCACTTTGTGAGGGTACATGTTGTTTATCTTGAAGGAGATGTATGGCTTTTGTCGGGTGTACAGTGAACTGGAGGTTAATGGATACAGATTGGTGCCTGGTACCAGTCATGGCAGCACTTGTTAAAAAATTTTAGCACATGTAGATATGCATTTCAGTGATGACAAATAGTAATAGATTTCTTTTGACCTCTAATGGTTACCATATTGCTCAAGTTTGTATCAGAAGAACCAAAAGTTCAAATAATTTGAAAATTGATTGTATTGATTTACTGATTTGTTTTTGTAATTATCAAGTACATATTTACAAGCACATACTGTATATTGTTAATTGTTATTTACAATTCACGAACCCAGAAACCTAATCCTGTTTATTTTAACTCAACCCTGATGTACTCTCTGGAATTGAAGAAAGACACACTGCAAGCAGAGCAAAACAAAACAAAAAATAAATAAAAAAAAAGAGAAAGAAAGTTTAATGTTGCAAATAGTTGAAGGTGATCTATGTGGGTGAATACCTCAAGGTTTTTGAAAAAAAAAAATACATACAGAGCTATGCAGTGTGATGTGGGAGTGAGATTTCAGACTGTCACCTCTTATATCACCCAGCACTTAACCCAGGAATTATGCTCTCTATTGTCTTCATTGTTAAACTGCCAATTAGACGAGCTGTGTGCGGAGTAATTACACATCGCTGCAAACTGCAAATAAAACTTCACGACGAAAACACCAAACTGTCCACACCATAAGCCTGTGCTTTTTTTTCCTCTCATCTTTCTTTTTCTTTTCTACGTCTCACCCATGAGAGCTGTGTGCTTGTCTGCATCCTATTCAGACCAATGGGAAACTAAGGACAGCTGAAATGACTGTGTTTTGTCATTCTAATGCTGTATATGACCTACTCTCTCTCTCTGTCTCTCTCTCCCTCTCCCTCTGTCTCTCTCTCTCAGAATGATTCACTGAGCTGTCTACTGAATCTGGTGAGCGTTGTCCCAGAGAGTGATGCGCAAACTGAGTACATCATCAGGCTGCTGCGTATGGTGAAGTTAATCAATCATAATGATTACAGAAAATTGACTTGGATTCTGCAGTTAATAAGATGCTTGATTGTACGGATTGGCTTTAGCAAGACTCCAACATTGAACTTGTAAAAGCACAAAATATATATATAGCCAGCAGGTCAGCGGAATGGCTGCTCACATTCTTAAACTTGTGGTGTTTAAGTGGCTGCTGTGCTGTGCACAGGCTTCCCTGTCAGGCCCGCAGGACAAGGAAGAGAGGGACGACTTTGGTCCCTCGGGCTGTTCTCCTCCTGAATCCTCAAACCTCACATTGTGATTCGAAACAATCTGACCCATACTTCAAGTGGCCCGGTTTATATAAATATAAATATAAATATAAATATAAATATGTTTGAGTGGCGCTTTGGCCCAGAGGCAATGTCTCTGTCATTGGTGTGGAACCCCAGGGTTCACCTCCTGGGCAAGTTCGAATCCCGGTTAGGGCGGTTGGTACCTTCCAGTGGACTCACCACCCGCAGGAAGGTTTGGTACGGTGCAATGTGATTTGGGTGGCGACTGCTGCCCCCGCGACCCGGAAACGGATAAGCGGTTGAAAATGGATGGATGGATGGATATAAATAAATATATATGTATATATTTAAATATATATGCTTATATTTAAATTTATATATGTATTACAACATGTATAGGTACAGTTAGTTTGAGTCACAAAATTTCAACTTCAACTACAAGGTTTAAAGAGAAAAGTCGTAAAGTTAAGAGAAAAAATGTACTTTATAACTTTATAAGAAAAAAGTCAAAAATTTATGAGAATATAGTCTTTTTTGTTTCTCTTTCTGTTTTCATTTTATTCTAATATTTACTCTATTAGTAAGCCACTTACTGTTTTTCTAATTTTTTTACTTAAATATTTCTGCTTCCGTAGACAGAAATTTCAAATGAAAAAAAAAAAAAAAAAGATGGCAGCCATCGCTTAACTAGACTTGGTCATGTATTTTTCTTCTTTGTAAAGTTTACCAGTGTCAATTTTTGCATGGGATTTCTTGCAATTATTATATAACTAAGAGGAATGTCTCAATCCGATACTTCCAATCAAACTTTGAAAAAACAAACAAAAAAAAAAACAAAAAAAACAACTACAGCCCATTTGATCTGATATCTAACCCTAAAGTTAACCCTAAACTCAGCTTTGTTTGTCATGCCATAAACAGGGACAGAAGGTATTTGTTTGATATCAAAAGTATTGGCATTGAACATGAAAAAGTTGTATCGAGCCATCCCTAATACTGTACTTACCCACAAAACTGCCTGAAAAAATCATCTGTATGACTCACATCAACTCAACAGACCTACAATAGGTCCATGTTTTGCCCTCCCTGAGCTTCCAAATCTTATCTTATTCAGATAGCCTGGGGATGCTACATTCAAACAATGTGATGTGTCACAGAAAGCAGCAGGAAGAAGCCCTGCGCTTCATCAGCTGTCACAAGTTGGATCGGACCAACATGTGGCTCCAAACCTTTCATCTATCTGGACACTGGTCGTAGCCAGGCACAAGAGATAAAGCTCTTCATTCCATTGATTGTAATGCGGAAACATCTGAGGAGCTGTCGGTTAGTCTGAAAAATCGCTTGAACATTATTCACACTGGTAGATAATAATATCGGAATTGTTAAGCGGTGAAGTGTGTCCGAAACTCCCCGGCTCAGTGTGAACGCTGTTGACTCGAATCCACATTGAGGCGGATCAAAGAGAATCTCTGTATCAACATAATGCAGCTGTTCACACCATCGGTTCAGAGGTGAGGGGGCTTTACATGATCGTCATGTGTTGAGAGTGACCCGGGCGCCCCCCCTTCTTCACAGATCTCTTACCTTACAACAATAACCACAAGCTGTAGCCAGGCTGAAACGCAACAAATAAAAAAAAAACCCTCTCCCGTCGGTTCCTTAGATCTCCCGAGCAGATGCCCCTGGGTGGTTTAATACTGTTGAGGAGGTTCAGACCTCATATAGTCTGGCCTCGTCAACATCTGTCTTGAGTTACGGTAGGCACTTTCCCTGTCAAAACCCCAGCAGTTCAGGGATTTGCTTTGTTGTTGCAAAGGCAGCTTCATCGTGACCGTACTATGTGAGACGGCACTTTCAATTCCGGCTTACCAAGACTCGGAGCATGTGATCCCGTTTGTTTAACGGTGCTTAAAAATGTCCTGAACATCGCAGCTTTTTCCATTTCGGTGTCTCTGCTGTCTCAGCTAGTTGCTGACCAGTTGCTGTGGGACCACAAAAAAAAAAAAAAAAAAAAAACATTCTGGAGGAAGAGGCTGAACTGATTAGATAACCCGTGTTGTGATATAACCAAGTGAGTTTACTCTTTCCTGGAATCTGTTTGTAGAGAAACCTGAAATAGTTGTGTCTTTGCTTTTCAGACATTTTTATACCAGACATAACAACTTTTTTTTTGGGGGGGTCAGTACACAAGGAGCACATGTTCGCAATTATTGCCCAACAATAGCCCACACGTTGGCTACGCTGTTGCCGTTGAGTCACAGTTCCGCTGACAGATAGAGGAATGTAACAGAGAATCACTTTCGTGTTTATGTTGCTCTGCGGTGCAGTCGTTCAAGTTCAGGGCAGCTCCTGTGGTTCTGCCAGATATTCATAAGATGCACTGACCACCGAATACCTTGGACCTTCCTTAAATAACCCTAATTGTAGGCCTGATGGGAAATGGACAATTTTGGTCAACATGGCCCCACAAATGTGCTGTTATTGCAGTCGGGCCAAGTTTAGCACATTCTTTCTGTTAGTAAATGCGACTTTCACAGACAAAATAAAACGTCTGACATGCTACATTGGCATTGTTTTGGTGAGCAACCTATTGGGTGACAATAAATAAACCCACCCGTGGAGGGATTTTAGGATCACTGGAGCCTTTCCTGGCAGCAGGTTTACTCCGTTCATCCAGTCGTTGTTGGGATGAAATGCTATATAAATTTTTAGTCATCACACGCTCCTGGATAACTGGTGGCCATAAATTAGACCAATTTCAAAGTGGTCCGTGATGATAATCTGTCTTGCCGTTGCCGAGCTGTAAAAAAAAGGGTCCTTACTCGCTACATTAGTAGTGCTACAATTATGCCCTTTCAAGCCCATTGCCTGCTGCTCTGTTTAATCCTACTGTAAAAAGCTATTTTTTTTACAGCGGAAAAATATGCAACGCTCAAATACAATTAGCCGGCCTTTACAATAGCTACTTGTATCGACGAGTTGTATCAATGAAGAGCTTTTTCCATTCAATTCTAAGGGTATTTTGTTTTTTGGTGTATTTTTGTGGTAGTATATAGCTCCTTTACTTTGATCTGGAGACAGTACTAAGCCTTTTGAAGCCAGTTTGCATTATTTCAAGATATTTGGTTTTATAGAACTCCCATCCTTTAATGCTGCAACGGAAATCAAGAAAGCCACGTTACTGTTAATTTTTTTTTTAACTTAAAGTTACTGCATTAGTGTTCCCAACAAATCATTAAGTAAATGGTTATACTTTAGTGGATTTGTTTTTGTTGTTTCTGAAAAGCATCTTACCTTGGTTTTTTATGTACTGTATCTTGACCAAGTGCCATAGACTCTTCAAGGATTACCAGTTTATCATTTTCTTCACTAATACATTCTGATATTAATAAGCTGTAAAACAGGTGTGTCAAACTCATTTTGGCTAGGGTGCCTAAATACATCTATCCATCCATCTTATTGTACGGAGTTTGCATATTGTCCTGTGTACTTCTCTGTATATAAAAAACATTCAAATACAATATATTTTCAGTCGGAGTGGAGTTTCAGATCTTCTACATTCTACAAATAGTTCTCGTCTACGTACACAGATAACCCAATACCCACTCAAGCTTTTTTTCTGATTTATTCTCTTTCTTGCGCTCATCTTCCAGTCTGTGTACAGTTCCACTCTTTAGATCCATAAATAAATTATAGTCTTTTCCAGGCAGTTGCTGTTTCTCACTGGCACATAAACTCCCCGCACCAACAGGGTCAAGAAGACAGTCGAACACAGTCGTTGGGTGGAAACAGGGAGACAGCAGACAGCCCACGGCGAGCAGTGCTGCTCACCAAGTTCAAAAACACTCGACCACAAAACCGCAACTGGCAAACAGAGTGGTGACATCAGTGTCTCTGGACCACATTTGAGTACGAGGCATATGAGCTGCATATGCACGGCACAATGGAAAACCGAGTCAGCCAGGGTATTCAGGCACCGTGCACCGAGTGCAGAGGAGTAAAGACAGAGAGCTGATCTTTAGTGATGCTGAACAGATGCCAGTGAGTCACAGGCCAAATGAAATGATATGACGTTTTCCACTTACTCTAACACGGCAGTTACAGGCGAACATGTCACTCCCACTGCGCCTCTTTCCTTTTTCTCACTCGGTCCTTGCTGTCGTCTTGTGCGCCAAAAGCTTCGTAGTCTTAGACAAACTGTGTCGAGCTGTCACAAGAACCTCTGTGTTTGCTTTCAATAGGTCCTAATGAATCGGATTGTCTGCATGCGCAGAGAATGCTGAGTCAACAATGGGACAAAGGTTAGCTTTATAAAAAAAACAAAAAAAAAACAAACAGATAATCATTATGTATGCAGTTAAACGTTAAAGACAATTTTTATATCATACTGTACATAAGCACCTACGTTGCTCACCTACAGTAACAACATCATCAATCTAGTACTGGGGTTCCCAAACTTTTCCATGCTAACACCCCCACCCAAAGAGCATTAGCCTTTAGTCAGGACCCCCATTTGAAAACCCACAGACAATGCTATCATTGTTTTCTCACTTTTATTCACTATTTAATAATAATTATTTCATTTGTTTAGCATAAAATATTTACGCAAATGGGCTAGCTAGCTTAAGGGGCTAGCATGAGGTGCAGAGCGGCTTGATAACAGGCACAAAACACCAGGTATACACAGATTATGGCGTTGTCGTGCCAAAGTTGCAGATGTGACATGGGGTGCATTCAGGTACTATTGGAAACTGAAAATCTGAAATTTTCTTTAAGCATTTTTTTTGGGGGCGACCACTGATCTGGTACATGAAAACATCAGAAGAGTCAGATTTATGCTTGGTAGTTTAATGAAGGGCAAAAGTTCCCCAAAAACATCCCGAACCAAACCAAAAAAAAAAAAAAATCACATTAAGTAGAAATGTTCTTGGAAATCAATTTCCTTCTACGACACAGCGCTCTCTTAACATACATTCTTTGACTATTTCCACCGCTGCTGGTGGATTATTATAACCCAGGGATCACATTACCAGCTGTGATCACGCACAAAGCACAGCCAAAGCTGCCATTTCAAACGAACGAGGGCCTGTTTTTTCAAACGTCCAGAAACGTAGCAGGTCAGCGAAATTACTTCCATAGCGGGGATATATAAGCAGTGGATTATTTATTTTTAAACATAGTTACAGACAACATCTGTGTCAATATTATGAAGATTTTTTTAGTACTCTCTTCTTTATTGAGTTGAAAAATGAGCACATCTGGAAGATGCAGAGCCAGACAGACATAAAGTAAGTTTTGGCAGGAGAACCAAAATGAAAAAAAAAAAAAAGAAAAAAAAAAGGGAAGTTCAGTTTGACCAACTGCTTTAAATAGACTTAGTATTATTCAGTATTACATTATTTATATTTATAGATTTGATGCCACGTCTTAAATAGACCTTTATATCTATTTACAACGATAGGACGGGAAAATTATATTATATCGTTAATAATGACTGAACTCTTAAATTGCCTAAATGGAAAAGACAGTGTTTGAAAAAAAAAAGAATTATTATCAAAAACATGCTAAATTATTATTTTTTAGCTACCTAGCATATTCTTTTTACGTCATTTCTTTTCATAGATGCTGATATGTCAATGTATTTTATTAGAATATCAGGCAGGTGCGTACAGTGTAGGTACTCACTGTACGCGGTGTATGAAAATAGCTTACAGTAAGGAATGGGTGCAGGTGCTCTGTGGTTCGCCAACACTCACAGACACACACACTCACACTCACACTCACACTCACACACACTCTCACACATTGCGAAATGAATGCAGTCAACCTTTATGACCTTAAATGAACAAGGCAATCATTCATTTATTCATTCATTTTTTTCAGATGAGTCCCTTTCAGGGTCACGGGGGGAGGGGGAGGGGGGGCGCTAAACGAAGACAAACAACAAGTCATAGTCACATTCAAACCTATGGCCAGTTCCAGTGTCAAATAAACCTGGTCCTTACACTGCATGTTTGTGTGATCCATAGTGGTAACCCTTTAAAACCCCATTACACACTAGGGGGAACATGGCATCGACCTCGGACTGAACCTGCCAAATGGTGGTCGGCTTTTCTGTAAGGCAAGTCTCTTTTAGCCCGAGGAGCCAATCGTGGATAGCTAATCCCAACGCTGAGTTGTAAAGTGAGATTGCGAGTTGTTCGTAAGTTCCTTACTCAGTTCTGCTAGCTAAAATGATCTACCAACATTGATAATATGAAATATATATTTACTCATATGAACTAAATGTATACATGTACTCAGTACTTCTCAAGTAGTGGGGCGGGGTCCCTTGGGGGGGCGCAGTGTGGTACCAGGAGGCTGGGGGGGAATGGTAAACAAGCCTTCAGTCACTAGGTGGCAGCAATACTCATACATCGGTTTGTAAGAATAAGAAAATACATATTATCGCATTCTCAATAGTATTTAAATTCTGTCCCCTAGGGGCGGCATGACAGAACATAATTGCGAACCACTGCATATACTTTTGAATATATATACATATACTTTCGGTATACATGATATGTTCGGCTACTTTGATTAATTGCACGTATCTGTATGGTGCAATATGTCTTATATACTTATTAATATATATTAATACTTACATTGTTACTTATTTAGTCCTAGAGATTTTATTCTAAAAGTAGAATGACATTTATATTTTAATTTTTAAAGTTTTATTTGATCTAATGATATGACATTTTTGGAATCAGTCATCCACTCTGTCACTTTAACCTCTGTATGTTCTGTGTACTTGCAGATTATTTACAAATGTATCACATGTTGCTGGGTTTTTTTCCCAATTATAAAATGATGGGTACTATTTATTGTGGTTTTGTACTATGTATTTTTGTGTGTATTTGTCCACTGGAAAAGCGAATGCTTTTCTGTGGTTTTTACAATGTTATCCTGAGGTTAAAAAGACTTTTAGAGATTTGTTTGTTACTTAGATCAGGGGTCTAAAGACAAAGATGCATTTTGAAAGAAAAGAAAGAAAGAGAGAAAGAAAGAGAGAAAGAAAGAAAGAAAGAAAGAAAGAAAGAAAGAAAGAAAGAAAGAAAGAAAGAAAGAAAGAAAGAAAGAAAGAAAGAAAGAAAGAAAGAAGGAAGGAAAGAAAGAAAGAAAGACAGAAAGAGAGGAAGGAAGGAGGGAGGGAAATAAGGAATAAAGAAAGAAACAAAGAATGAAAGGGGGGAGGGAAGGTAAGAAGGAAGGAAGGAAGAAGATAGATAGACAGATAGATAGATAGACAGACAGACAGAC
>NC_024309.1:868608-876265 GCF_000523025.1 Cynoglossus semilaevis | reverse complement strand
AGATAGACAGATAGACAGATAGACAGATAGATCAAAAGAAAGAAAGAAAGAAAGAAAGAAAGAAAGAAAGAAAGAAAGAAAGAAAGAAAGAAAGAAAGAAAGAAAGAAAGAAAGAAAGAAAGAAAGAAAGAAAGAAAGAAAGAAAGAAAGAAAGAAAGAAAGAAAGAAAGAAAGAAAGAAAGAAAGAAAGAAAGAAAGAAAGAAAGAAAGAAAGAAAGAAAGAAAGAAAGAAAGAAAGAAAGAAAGAAAGAAAGAAAGAAAGAAAGAAAGAAAGAAAGAAAGAAAGAAAGAAAGAAAGAAAGAAAGAAAGAAAAAAGAAAGAAAGGAAGGAAGAAAGAAAGAAAGGGAAGAAAGGAAGAAAGAATGGAAGGGGGAGTGAAGGATAAAAGGAAGGAAGGAAGAAGATAGATAGATAGATAGATAGATAGATAGATAGATAGATAGATAGATAGATAGATCGAAAGAAAGAAAGAAAGAAAGAAAGTGCAGTACCTGTAAAATAACCGTACGTATATAATTACTATATTAAACTTTGATTAGTTGTGACCTGATCACTGCTGAGCAGTCTGCAGCAGGCTCCCTGCTGGAGAGAAGCTGCTGCTGCTGCTCCAGTACAGAGGGGCTGTTCCCTTCAGCAGATTCCAGCTCAGTCCGTCCAGAGCAGCAGCTGGGATGACCGCTGAGGACTAAGGCAGCAACGGAACGGCGCATTCAAAGGTAAGAAATGTGTCTCCAGCACCGCAAGCCATTCGCCGGTGTTTACCTGTGTGAGTTGTGTTTTGGTTGTTTGTGTTTATGTTTTGGTGTGACGACACATGCAGACACATGAGTGGGCGAGCTGCTGCTGCTGCTGCTGTGATCAGCAGACAGAGCAGGGGAGTCGCATCTGCTCTGCGCTCAACATTTTCCAACGCTCCTTCAACTTAGCAGCAGCAGCCGCCGCCTCAGCGACGCTCTCCTGTCAGCCCCCTGCGCCCGGTATAGAGGATTTAGGAGAAAAGCGGGCCACTTTCGGGACACCACAATAAAAGGTGAAATGGTGGGATGACGACTGGGTGTTTTTTTTTTTTTTTTTTTTTTAAATGAATTTTACCCGTCTTGTCTTTCAAGTTGACGCGTGTGCGGCGGCGGTTGCAGCGCTCCTGTCAGTTGAAGGTTAAAGATTGCTGATGAAGCTAACCAGGCTAGTGTTAGCCCCGGTGCTGTCTTCACCTATATTTGACACAGACCAAAGTCTGGCCAAATTGCCCATGTTTACGTGTTTATGCGTGAACGGGAAATATTTGTATTTAGGAAGAAACCAATTATGGGGCAAGACGAAAGGGGACCCTCATGGCTTCCATTCGGCAGTCGTCCAGTGTTACTTTAAAACATCTGTTACTTATAAATAGTCAACTTGTAGAATGACTCCGCCACATTTTCCAGTGTTATTCCATCGTCGGTGCCCTGTCTTTCATTTACCAGTCTGACTTCTTAAACAGCTGCCATTTCAGTGCAGTTTCTTGATAGTAGGTCATGTGCATGCCCGGTTAAACTAAAGATGTGTCGTCCTCAGGTTATATTCTGACGTTTCATCAAATTGTGTCGTGCGGTTAAAGGTTATTGTGGCAAATCCGTAAATAAGACTGCTGTTTTTTTTAAATGGACTTCAACTGTCCCGCTGCATCTGTAGAGCGAGAGCGTCGCTGCTCAGCCGGGATACCGTGACAGGAGGCTGCAGAAGCGGGATGAACGTGTTGTCATGCCAGTGTCTGTCAGTGTTTTCATAACGACATGACGACAACAGTCGCTCACTCGCTCCGAGCGGCAAATGGTAACGCGAAAAGGAGTTGCGACCAAACTGTAGGCAGATGGGCTTGAATGTGGATTGAGCTCGCTGGGATGTTTGCATGCTGTCACTTTGTCACACCTGCAGCATGCGTGCATAATAATGATGATGGAGATGCTGGAGATGATGGCTGCTGCCGTCTGCTACGGCTCTTTTCTCTCACCCCCCCAGCCCCCACCCGCCCCCCCGGTGTGCTTTAAAAACCTTGCTTAGACACACACTGAAATCAGCCGTACTTTGTCTGTCATGTTTTTAATGCCGTGTACTTAGGTTTATGTGTGGCTACTGTCAATGTTAACCTTCAAGGTTTGTTATGGCCTGGTTCTGTTTAATAGTAATTTAATGGGTAATAATTTCAGTCATAAAGGAATCAAACCAAAAAAAAATGTTTTTGAGACAGTTTTGAATGACAAAAGTTAAATATTGGACCTGAGTCACTTTAAGATGATGTCTGATTCGCTGGCGTAGTGTCCATGTAATTTACATGCCTGGCCCACCTTGCAGTGCTCTGCAAAATTAGAAAAAATGTATATAGGGCTCTTGCTATTTATTGCTAAATCTTACACTACTTTGTCCAGTTAAGGGTGGTGAAGGAAACTGGAATGTGGGTTAGGCCATCGGAGGCTGTTTGCGTCTTCATTCACATTCGTGCCCATTCCCTCCTTATTCCTAATCTTCATGTGTTTTGCTGTTAAAGCACTCAAAGTAAACCAGTACTCTCACAGGGAAAACATGAAACTACACTCTACAGATATATACCTGCTTGACCATAGCTATGGTACCTTACAGCAGCGGTCATCAATCCCGTCCGGGGACTGGTGCTGATCTGTAAGGTCATTTTGGCCGTGGTGGGAAACAGTTAAAAAATGTACTTCAGTTTTTACTGAATGTACTATTCAAAAAGAATCCTGTCATATCCCTTTACTTTTATCATAAAAAAGATAATCTGGCAATGTTTCAACCTGTCATTCAGACTGAGATACTAACAGAATAAAGTCTAAAAGATGTTTTATTTTGAAAAATGTAATGATCCTTCAACAATTGCACGGTATTACTGGTCCGCAGCATACCTCAGCAGCTCCACTTCCTTCTTTGGAGTGTTTTTAAGGGGCATATTTGAAAGCACTTTTACATTAGTTGTGTAAGCTGATACAACAGTATTGTGTATATTGATCTAATCCTGTAAGTCAGTCTAAGGATTTTCCATTAGTAAGATAGTATTTAAAAACAGCCCGTGTCCCCTGGATGTAGGCGGTGCTGACAGGTCTAAGCCAGCAATCAATCACCTTGAGGACGTCATGCCAAGGTGATCAGTATTGGTTTTTGCTATTGGCGATATGTACAGACACCCTTTGCGGCATCTTGTCATGTGCCTGCATAGTCAATTCAAGTCCTGTACGGGGGTGGGTGCCCTTGTTTAATGCAGGGTCCTTTGTTGCTAAGTCTTTCACACAGGTTATGGGATAAAGGTGAAGGAGGCAGGGGACATGTTGGCCTTGTCATCTTTTCTCTCTTCTCAGTCTTCTTCTTTTTTCCCCTGCGGCGTTCCCCGGGCTGCCTTTGCTCAGGCTAAGTGTCCCTATTTACAGCCTGTCGCGCAAATTTAAGTCGCAAAAACATGCTCATTAGGGAACTTTACGTTGATTTAGACTCTCTAAATTGACCATATGTGTAAATTTAAGTGTGAATGCTTAATGTTTTATCTATATGTAGCGCTATGATGGATTAGCCAAACTGTCCAGGGTTCCTCCTACACCCAGTATCAGATGGGATTGGCCCAATCGCCACCCGCGTACCTGCAATGGATTAATTAAACTGTAGATAATAGATGTATGGACAAATACATGTAAATATGATTAAAATATAGGAAAAATATCGCAAAAGTACCCCCGTCTATGGATCTAAGGATGGATCTATGGATTACTCTAAGTCCACAGTATTTGATGCCAGGCTGGTTTAAGCGCTAGTGCGTCATGTCACTGAGGTATTTCTTGTAGGAAGTATTGTATAAAGTATTTGTCGAAGTACTGTTAACAATGCCCAGGAGTGATCTGCTCTCTCTTATTGCCAACTCTTTTAAAAGCTGAGCAGGCGTATCGTGAGCTATTATTAAATGTCAGCAAGTGAGACATTTCTCGAGACAGTGTATGCACTATTTGTAGATCGAAGAATCTGTCGAGTTGAAGAGCAAGGAAGTCCACAGCAGCAGCAGCCGCCAACCATGCAGTTGCACAGAAAAGACCAGGTGAACTCTTTAGTCAGTGTAGTAGCCTACGTGTGTTTTTTGGTAGGTCTTTAGCACATCCTTGAGACTCGGCTGGCATGTGAAACCAGTGCTTTGCTCGATGCCCTGAGGGATGTGAAGAATGGTGGGATGGGGAAGGTAGAAAGCAGGGAAGGGGCTCATTAATTCCTTCCAGCAGCTGAGGAAAGGGGTGGTCAGCGAAAAAACTTGAGGGGCCCTCCACGGCCTGGAAATAACTCTTTCCAGTCAAACTTTCAGCAGTGGCTGCTACCGTGTATGTCGAGTGAATGTGCTCAAACTACTTCCTGGTGTCGTAGCCACTTTAATGTTCCTAAAGATTTTCTCAGAGGATTCTTTTTTTTATATCTACTTTCCCATTTGCATCGTTTACATTTTGTCCTGAGCCATCTCCCTTTCCAGCATCTTTGTTTCTAGGCCAAAGATATAAAGAAAACAAGCTTTTACGCCATTTGTTTTTTTTTTACGCCATCTGATGTTTTCCTGGCTATGCATCCCCCATTGGGTCGCAGCCTGATGTCACTTTTGCCAGCCGGCCAGAAACATATGAGAGCTATTGACATTGGCGCATGCAGCTCCTGGTGAGAATACAGTGCGGTGAATGTGATGCGTGAAATAAGATTGAATGCACATAACTCTCTGCATATATATTGTTTTATCCTGGCTGGGTGTTAGCCTAGTAGACGCTCATGTGTCGAGCAGATGGTTGAGTTGCCAGGTATGTGTTTTCTATTTCTCAGTTTAACGCCTATATGCATTGCCTAAGCCCTTGGGATAACCCTGGTGATTTATTTTCATGTGTTTATACAGCAGTCCTCTACATCCATCCAGTCATTCGTTTTAATGACAGTTAAGTTACATTGTGTGGAAGAGCCTTTTAATCCCGTATGTATAATCTGCATGTGCTGTTACTAATTACGCCCTCATCTGTCTTGCAGTAAGTGTGCCGATGCGAAGCCCGTTTGATGGTGCCTTTGTGAAATACTGTATTTGTCAGACTGTTTACTACCTTTCCCTCTATAGTGCAAAACAAGAGTCGTGCAGAGTCTACATCTGATTAGCGGGAAGCCATAGTGCACTCAGCCCTTTGATCATTGTGTTTCTGTCGGGAAAAAGGCCACACCGCTGTCATCTTTAGTAATACTATGGGCCCTGACGGGTATTAATTACCACAAAGTTAGTTTGGCAGGCAGAAGCAGAATGCCCAGGGAATAGTTCAGCGCAGGTGAAGCCTACTGTGCAGCAGTGTGGTGCCGAGTCGAATTAGTGTGCTTATTATGCCCCCCCCCCATCTATGTTTTAGTTCCCTTTCACTTGAATTCATAATTTTGAAGTCCTCGCGCAATCTGTTTACATGATCTGAGCAAACACTCCACCCTGCATTCCTCGGCACACTGTGTTTGAGTTGGGTTAAGGAAAGAGTCTGAGGACAATAAAAAAAAGAAATTCCCCGTATTGGAGCCGAACTAACGTAAACCGCGTTTGCTATTGAAAACGAGTCTGTTGATTTGTTCCGTTCTGTTCTTCTTCACTCCGAACCACACCGTATGAGACTGTGTTGTAAGACGATGGACTAAAAACAACATCGCCTCCCTCTCCTCCTCCTTCTCCTCCTCCTCCTCCCGCCAACACCCCCACCCCATCCTGCCTTTGATTTCACTGCCAATGTAATGAGTTTTGGACCGAGGCAATGCAGCGGGAATATCTGAAACAGCAGAACGCCATTGTGTGCAATCTGTCAGTCACAACAGCAAAACAATCGTTGTCTTGGGTTGCGCAACCGGGTAACGGTTCTTTTTCACCTTAACCTTTTCCTATGATGTAATTGACGACTTGACCCGACTGTGACTGTTTGCTACTTGCTTTTCGTCGAGAGGGTGGGGTCACTAAAGTGTGGGGTTTATTTTTGTTTGAAGAAACTTTACATGCAACACACTTTCCAGTTTTGCAGCAAAACTAAGGAATGACTTCCTTTTCTTCTCCTCAGTTTGACGGGATATTTGGCATCCAGATTAGAAAGAACTTCTAATCTCCCCGTGAATTCACCTTTACTTCTGCTGCATTTCATTTCCTTTTGCAGTAGACTGTAACTGCCCTTAACTGGTAGAAAGGCAGCTGAGCCCAGCAGAATTTTCATGATAGATGGCCTGTGTCCAGAGAGCAGATAACTCCCAATACAAGATGCACACACATTACAGTTATAGTCTATCTGATATACATTGTACTTCCTAGAGGTCACATGTATAGTACAGAGAATATGACTGGCTATGTGGTCCCCAATTCAACTAAATTTTTTTCTGGAAGACTAACAGGAGCTTATAAACGCCCTTACTTGGAATGACCGAGACGATTTTTGCCTTCTGTCACCGACGCACGTCACCCTCCACTGGACGCAGTAATGCGATGTCGCATAAATAAACAATCTACAGGTGGTGGCTGTTCCCCGAATGTGATGGGCTGTCATCTCAGAGGAAGCAGCGTGCATGCTCAGGACAAACAGATGCAGACCACTGACTAGCCAAGTTACACACCCACTCGGGTCAGCTGTTGTAGATCTGACGAGACTGGGAACAATGTGGTAAAGAGGTGCGGCTCATGTGGAATATTTTAGGAAGCAGACTTAACTTTTTTCGCCACAGGCTCGAGTGGGTTTGAAACTGTTTTGTTATGGTCCTCTTTACGGGGGCCTATTAAATCCAGATTGCTTTTGTTTGTAGTCATTTGGCTTTAGTAGCTATGTGCTATTTTCACACATCTCCCAGGTTCTTTTGAACCAACTGCAGCAGTTCCCTTTTTTTTTTTTGATAGGAACACGAGGTCACCGCCAATAACCTAAATATATATGTACCGTATACAAAACATATGTACAGATAGGAACACAAGGTCACTGCCAATAACCTAAATATATACGTATGTACCGTATACAAAACATATGTACAGTTAAAAAAAAAATTTTTTTTTCAAATTAACATCTCTTATTCTACAGTTAAAACCCTTTATGCCACTTGTTTACTCCCTGAGGGCTGTTCTAGGATTTTGTCCTGCTGTCTGTCACTCATGTGTGACTCTGCTTTTTCACACCTTCCCACTATGCACTCATCTCAGCTGGGTCATGCATAAGAAGCTGACACCAAACTGTCAAGCTGCCATCCTCCTGCAGCATGCTGAGGGGGTAGCCACAAGTAAGGGTTCACTTCGTTTCCACACAGCGCCCCCCCCTCCCCCAACTCCACCCAAAAATATATATACATATATATGCACGTGTGTTTGCATACGTAAGTGTAGGTTTCTAACAGTACATGAATTCATGTTGAACTGACGATACAGGTATATAAATATATATCAAAGTCAAAGTGGACTGAATTGTCAAATATGCCATATACGTATACAGGACGTATTGCACAATGAAATTTCAAAAGGGCATGCATATACATAAATATATGTATATAGGTATATATTGCTTTGCGATCACCACAGCAGTTACATGCCCTAAAAAGTGGTAGCCTTGCATAGTTTTGCTTTTAGTTGTTATGACATTGCATTGTTACAGTTGTAGTGACTGATTT
>NC_024309.1:745150-868590 GCF_000523025.1 Cynoglossus semilaevis | reverse complement strand
GCAGGAAAGCGCCACAGCAGTTTTGATATTTTGTGCTTGCTTTGCAGCATATGCTAGCCATAAACGTTATCATTAATTTCTCTTTCAGCGAGCTGTGTCATTAAAAATACAACTGCAGCAGCAGATCTGCACTGTTTTCTACTTTGTTGCCAATTTCCAGCTACTTTTATTGCCAATCTGTTGTTTTTTAGACAATAAGATCTTTAGCAAAACACAGTATTGTTATGTTTTTGGGAACAGGAAGCCGACCATTGTTTCATGTATTTTCTCAAATAAGAGGTTTTTGCTGAAAGTGAAATGAGTAAATCTATTGAATAAGAGTGAAGAGAATTTCTAAATTGAGCTTTGCCAACTGCTACATAGATAGAGATAGATAGCACTTTATTAATCCATCAGGAATTATCTTCGGGAAATGTAGGATGGTGGATTTAGAGATCAGTTTCAGGGTTTGGGGGTTAGTACAAGGGGCCCTAGACCAGTGGTTCTCAATTATTTTCAGTCATGACCCCCCCTCCTCCCATTGAGAACCTCATAATATGTATTTTCTTATCTGTACATACTGCTTTATGAGTTGCTGCCCCCTAGTGACTACTATGTATTTTCTTATCTGTACATACCGCTTTATGAGTTGCTGCCCCCTAGTGACTGGAGGATCATTTATCATTCAGGCATTACACCAGCTGCATACCTCTGTTCAGCATGCGATATTCTACTCGAAGCCTTTTATAACAACCCCGACCCGGATGAAGATGGATATTCCTAATGAAAAGATCTGAACAAAACTCGGCTATTCCACAGTGTGGCTCAAACCGCCTTCGAGCGTCTGCTCAGGTCATCACAGTCTTCGGAGTGTGGGAGTAACCTTGGTATATGACACCGCATGAGACAAAATTTGTATGAAGACATGACTTTGACAAAACAGACGACTTCCATCTGTACCCTTTAAAACAATCTGTCTTCTCCTTGTTTTAAATTTGAAGTTCAGTTTGTCCGAGCGATCACCGCGTTCCTCTCCGTTTTGGACTGCATTAACAAAATTACTCTCCACTATGATGTATGAGGTCACTGGAGTGAATCAAGTTTTTTGGAGAATTATGTTGGTCCAAGCTCCTGGTGATATTTCAGGTCAGATACATTACATGTGAGAATATATGTTAAGATATATGTTCCAATTATTTATTTTCCCCGAGATCGGCCGATGTAAGAATTAGTCGTAAGAATATATGACCATCTGTGTGATACACAGATTTACGTTAAGTCTTAGTATATACTGTATGTTGGTTTCCTGTATACTGTTACATGATGATTGCTTTACTTTTCCCTGCCTTTTAAAGTACGAGCGCTTCCTTTGCCTTGTGGCAGATGGGACATAATCCCCGTACTCTATAAAAAGATAAATGTATCTAGAGTTTACTGAAACACAAGTGACGGAATACAACAAACACAAGTCTCCAGTCTCTCCTTGAGAAGATTATTCAAAACACAAACGCAGGAAAGCTAACTCGGGGAATATGAACTGGGCAAGCGCCAAGAGTCAATCTTCCAAAACGAATAGGTTTAGGGTTTTAAATTAAAAAGATAATCCCATTAGTGAGCCAGACGTACAAAGACAGGCACATTTCATGGTCGTGGATTCCGTTAATCAGCCGGTAGGCTATCTTTGGGTTCAGGTACGAGGAAAGAGGGAAGTGAGTCGGAGCTCAAGGGTAGTGATATGGTTCTAAGGCAGGGCTCCCTTAACAGATGGATTGTATTTAGAGTGTATTAGGTAACTTAATGCACGCTAATCTATTGGCTGCATGAAACGTTTCACTCATTTGAGTCAGGTCTGTACAAAGCTTTGACGTTTATCCTGCTATTAAACAATCCAAGAGTAATGGGATGTTAAATTGTCTAAACGACACTGGTAGGAAACATCATTAAATAAAGACAGCCAGGTTTGTTGGATCTCTGAGTCCGTGCCGTGCCGAGCTTGACTTGCTTAAAGCCATCATGAGCAAATACTTGCTGAGTGTCATCATCCATTTTCTGGTTGGTCTGGGCCAGTGATTCTTAACCAGAGGGCCGTGGCCCAAACTTGGGCTGCCAGCTCCACCTAGAGGGCCGCAGAAAACTTTTCGGTTTTGCACGTGTGGGCTGCAAGAGCCATGGTACTGCATAGGTTATCAACTGAAGCCGCTAACGTATTTATTATTTTTATTTATTTATCCTACTTTATCGTTTACCTTTATCTTATAGGTTTTGGCCTGAGACACACAATTTATTGCATTGCTTCTTTGCTTTTTGTGAATTGAATAATTTAATAAAATCATTTGGATTGGTGTGAGAATGTTGCTTGCCCACTGATGCAAAAACCTGAGCAGCGTTTGGCACTGATAACACACTATAAAATACTGCAGCAATTTGGATTTGGTGTGAGAATGTTGCTTGCCCATTGATGCAAAAACCTGAGCAGCTTTTGGCATTGATAACACACTATAAAATACTGCAGCACCAACAGTCACCTTGATTGTCTTTCATTCTTTAGTCAAAAATTATATTTTGGGGGATTTTTCTTTTTTTTAAAATTTTTTTTAGATGTTTTAAATGTCTCTCGAATGTCTATGTTTTGGATGGGTTTGGTGCTGATTATCTCAGAGTCAAAAGAAAGAATGTTGTAGTTAGAGTGAGAGGTTAGGAAAACAAGACTAGAAAGACAGATATCAGATATTGTTGTTTTTGATATGGCAGGTAAAAAAAAATCAGATTTGTGGGTATGTTTTTAAATGTAGTCCATTCAATATGGGTTAAGATACATATATATGTTTCACATTTTGTCTTCTCATGTCCTAACACCGCACTCTCTTTGCCCCACCAGGGATGGCCTCTGCCGCATAGCTGTTCTGGTGATCCAGTCAATGCAAAAAGAAAGAAGTAGAAACGCTGCGTCAAGTGACCTACCTTTGTCTTTCTCGAGGAAAAAAGCAGACGGGGGACAAACTATATTCACACCCGAATAAGCAAATGTGACCATGTACAGTGTTGAGGACCTTCTTATCTCTCATGGATACAAGCTGCCCAAACATACCACCTCCTCATCCACACCTACCCCAGACCAAGCGTCCTCCTCACAGCAGGCGTCCTCATCCCCTCCGCCAACCTACAACAGACACCATGAAGTATTGGAAAACAGACCTGGCTCCAGAACAGTGAATGGCATCGAGAGAGGTCCAGACACATCCTATGGAAATGGGGGTGGCAGCAAGCAGCCCCAACCATACAGCAGTGGCTGCATTAACAATAACAATGAACCCAGAGACAGGAGCCAGTCCAGACGGGAAGGCGAAGGTCGGGTCCATGGTGATACCCATTCCTTGGGAGAGTCGCTGACCTCAGATAGCGGGTAAGGCTTATTTTGTGGCTAAACTTTTCACATGCTTAATGTTGTTACCTGATAATTATTTGGATTTCCTATGTCATATTCTTGGTCCTTCCAATTTCTTGGGTCAGGTAACATGCAGTCAAGTTACAGCATAATTACCTCTTTGACAGCGTTTGCGGAGGTAGTGGTGCAGTCGATTTGCAAGTTGGATTTTGGGTCTGTTGGAATGTTAAAGAAAATGATGCCTTCTTCTGAAACATAATTTTACAAAACAGTTCCTAAACATGAAGCATCTTGTTGTTTTTCAAAATTCAAGAGGGCTGGTTTTGGCCAGAGGGTTTGACACCCCTGCCCTAGACAGATGTAGAGTAAAGGGGGAGAGAGCCACTTCCTCATTCCAGATCAGTGGTTGACGACTGATGGAATTCATTTTTATATAGTTTGTGTATTAAAAAACAAATGTTACACTAAATGTTCATCACATACACCGTGTCCTTTACTGTCACATCTATCAGATAGATGCGATTTTTCGCCAAGTCAGTACTTGGGAAAGGAAGGGAGCACAAAGTGCAAGGGCGTCTAATCTGCAACAGGAGATTTTATAATTTGTAGTTAAAATAACCTTTGGGCAGATCCGTGCACCACAATCATGCATGCACGCTCTTACACACTCCAGTTGCCAGGTCAGTTATAATAATGTTGCACTCCCAAAACATAACCACGCTTGAATGTGTTCTTCTGGTTCAAAGGCTTTACATGTACTTACATAACGCACCAGTCATGAATAATACAACATTTATGTAGGGTTTATTTTAAATATGAATGTTGAGTATAGGCTATTTTTAGCTCAGTCTGGGATTATGCAATGAAAACCCTCATGGGTTCTAGATTTCTGGTACATGTGGCATTTCAACAGATGTCACTTAGCTGCAGTCGATGGATTTTTTTCTCTCTCTCTCCTGAAAACATGATTGTTTTGTTTGTCTTTTTCAACCAATTTTAGGGAGTTTATGTGCAGTAACAAGGACAGAGTGAATACAGCTGTTGTTATGTGCACACAATTAGGCAGACTTTTCAGATATTTCTCCTCCTTTTCCTCACATTTTGTCTGGTGGACTTTGTGTCCTAATCCCCTTAAGCCTCAAGGCAGCATCTGAAAATAGTCAAATGACCTTGAGTTGTGTTAATGTTGGGTGGGTTTTTTTTCTTTTTTTGTTGCCTTCATTCGTTGAGATGACTAATCCACACTTTCATGACACTGCTTTGGGAATGTGGGAGTTCCCAAGACATATGTTGTGCAATTTCAGTCTGTTTTGGTTTATCCTTCTCTCATTTTTTTCTCCCCTTCTCCTACAAATCCAGTTTCCTGGCGGTAAAATAAGGAAGGACCCAAACTCAGTGCTTCACTTTATCGGTGCTTAGACCCTGTTAAGCTAATGATGGCGACTCATCTCATGTAGAATGTCCTTGGATTGAGCTAATTAGACATGCTACGTGTTAAGTTAACATCTTCATTCAGTGTTAGGCATGAAAATGTCAGTGATGCTATTGTTGTCAACTTCACTGACCCATATTGAAGCATTCTGTGGGTACTGTCAGTCTCTCAGCAAATGTTCCATTGCGTCTTTTGCACACGTGATGCAATATGCAATCAAACATCCTCCATTCCAAAAACACAGCAGCGTTCCTTCCTCTGGTACAGGAAGGTCATGCTCAGTACTTTCTCACAGTTAAAGCTACAGATCAATGAGTTAGAAAGATTGTCAGTGAAACGTCCTTTAAAATTTTGATGTGTGTGCAAGGACACTGGCGATGAACAGCCAGTGTGAATTATTTGTTTTCTTTATGCCCATAGAAATTGATAGCGACTCAACACTGCTCTGCTATTTATAGATGTCTGTCTCCATCTAGAGGATAAAAATGAATGCTCTCTGTGTAACTACAATAAGGAAGCAGGTTTAGTTTTTGAATAGCAAAAGAAAACAGTCATAAAATATAAGAAAAAAATACAAAAAATACAGGAATTATAATGTGTCATTTGATTGGTACTTAAAAAAATGGTACTTAAAAAAATCTTCAGACAAAAAATCATCAGACATATATAATAGGTCAAATCAATGAGGGACCATTCAAATGTTACCTACTTTACATACATTCACATATCAAAACTTGATCTAAAATGCAGTATTATGAGAAATCATGTAAACATTAACTAGCCTCCTGTATCTTCTCTCCCAGATTCTGCGAAGGTACCAGAGGTCCACAGTCGCAGTCCAAGGATGTATCATACTGGAGGCGGAAAGGCCAAGATTTTACAGTGTTGCTGGATTACACTGACCCCAGAGAGTCTCATGGAGGAAGAGGACAAGGATGTCAAAGCAGGTTAGAGGGGTCTCAACAAGCTAGAGGCCAAGAGATGTCTGCCGAGGACCGCCAGAGGGCAGCTAAGGAGAGGCAGCGCTGGGCAGCCCAAGTCCAAGCCCAGTCTCAGGCCCAGGCACAGGTCCATGCAGAGGCCCAAGCTCAGGCTCGCTCCAAAGAAAGGGAGGCTGCTCTTCATCAATGGAAGATTGCAACTGAAAGAAAGTGCAGTAGCCTAGGGGCAGACGAATGGCGACCAGCTGTGCACTTTCGCCGACAACTGTCACAGAGTGAGGGTGAGCGGTGGGCAAAGGATCAGCAGAGATTCCATGCCAGGACACCTGAAGGGATGGTAGTACACCCAAGAACCAAAGCCAAATCGCAGTCCCTGCCAAGGATGTTGCAGCCTGAGAGCCTGCAATATGTGGACATAGCCTCATCTGGTCGGGAACTGTATAGGCGGGTCAATGGCCACCCACTTTCGCAGCATGACCTTTCCAGGGTCCATCGTTGGCCAGAGAATGGCAGACCAGCTAGTGCACACCAACTCTCAAGGACACCAAAGTCTCGCTTCACCCGACCCCCAAGACCTCCCTCCTATGAAATGCACCAGCAGATCAGGGGAAGCTATGAGATGTTGTCTGGGAGAGACTCAGCTACCATTCCACAAACCAGGGATAGAACCCCTCACCCCGTATCAAGGACAGGTGACCTCCACTTGGACTATTTTGCACAGGACTCTGGGCCTCCCGGTTACATCCCCCCTCCATCATATAAAAGAGCCCCTATAATGATTGGTGGACACCAGGAATATGGTCAAATTGCTGTTGACTACAGGTACATTTTAAAGATCTTAAATGATCAGATAAAGACAATTTTATATTAAGAACTAATATACTATTGTACTAACATTTATTAGTGATTGTTTCACTAAAACACATTTTCTTTCAAATGCATATAATGACAAACTATACCCAAAATATAATTGCCAGCTTATTGGCAGGACTACCGTATTTTCCGGACTAAGTCGGACTTTTTTCATCCTTTGGGTGGGTTTGTGACTTATACTCAGGTGTGACTTATATTTTAAAATATATAATTTCACATGTTTGTTATTTTCACACTGACATCCTCTAGAGGACACTTTAGGCTTGTGTACTAGTATCTGTATCATTTTTTGGCTAGTGTGACTTATACTCCGGAACGACTTATAGTCTAGAAAATACGGTACTAAAGATGCTTGACCATGTCAGGCTAATCCTTAGGTTAACACACACACATATAAGTGTATCATTCAGTGGATGGGTTTAAAAGTCCTTTCAAATAGATTTACTAACAATATGTAGTATTTTTTTCAAACATTGTGTTTTTGTGTTTTATTTTTTTTTTAGGTATCAAGGTGATGTGTACCAGCAGTTACACGCTGCTCCTGATGGATCTCACTGGTTCACCAGACACAATGGAGGATCTTGGATTGATCCACAGAGAGAGAGGAGCTTGTCCTGCCAGAAGCAGCTATATCCTGTATATACTTCCCAGGAGCATACGGGCGGAGGTGTCCAGTATATTTCATTTGATGACCCACGTATCCGGCATATTTCCTCTGCCCTGGGTGGCAATTCCTTAACAGACGCTGATAAGATCCGCCACATTCGCAACGAGCTTCCCAGTGTTACCGTGTCAGAACCTGCACCTGACGACAGTGCCTTTTTGCCCCCACCGCTGGGGCCATTCATTGCTGCGAAACTGGCTGATGATGCTCACCAGACATCTTCTAGTAACTTTGTCAATGACAATAACAGGTGGCACAAAGATTTGCACAAAGAGACTGTAGATAACTTCCCAGCACCTGACCAAAACTGCAACAACAGATATGTTAAAAAACAACATCATTCTCCATTACCCTCACAAGACTTTCAAGCTCCAATATCAAGAAGCTGTTCCCGCCAGGGATCCGACCAGGTCTTTGCAGAAACGATCACACAAGTTAAGAAAATTTCACCAGAGTGTAGATCTGATAACAACAGGAACACTAAGAGAAGAGTAAGTGAGACAATCTTTTGCCTTGTGTCTGTTCCCATTCACACATCCATTAGCATGAGCAAAGACTTGTCAGCAGATCAGAACAACAATGACACGTTACGAAGTCCGAGTGTCGCCAGCACTGAGACATTCGCGGTAGGCCTGAGGGAGGGCCAAAACATTCGTAGCAAATCTGTGAACGAGATTCCCATCAAACCTCACTACTCCTCTCACCTACACATCAGCAATACAACGTCCATGAAGAATTACAAGAGAGCGCCGCTAAGAAAGGAGATCATAGATGCATGGGCACTTCAAGCCAGTCAAGACAAAGAGCTGTGCTACGCTGGTTCTTGGCCTGGGAACCAGTACCGTAATCAGGAAACACAGACAGGCTCACCGGTGAAGGTGGTAAAAAGTCCAGAGGGCCAGACTCCTTCTGTGAAGAAGGAGTCTTCTCAGTCCGCCTCTGATAAAACCACAGATATTGGCGTGGGAACCGACCACATTTCCCCCTGCAGTTACCCCATGATTGGCCAGAAAGATCTTCACCTTTCCAGCAACAGCGCCTTCTCTTGTCTCAGTCTCAACTCAACACACTCACCACTGTTACAACCATCACATCAACCGTTGCAGCAGGACCCATTCTCTCCACCCAACACTCATGAAGAGGCGGAGCAGCCATCATCTCCCAGGAAGAGCAACTCCAGCAACTCCGACAGTACAGACCAAGTTGCCTTTGGGCAGTTTCTCTTAAAGCCTGTGAACCGACGACCATGTGATGCTATTGGTGAACTGGAGAGCATAAATAAGGAGATGGAAGACACAATCAGCAAGAGACCCAACATGGGTCAAAGCATTGAGTTTCTCGATGGTATGAATAATAGACTTAACCAGTTAAAGTCAGCACATTTTATTTCTGGTCCAGAACCAGGCAGGGAAGCGATCAGCCTTCCACCAATGCACATCGATAAACCCACCAGTATAAAGGTCAGATCAAAATCCTTGAATTCAACTAATGATATGGAACCTGAAGATGTAGGGAGGGCTTTCTCCCAGTTCCAGACCAACACCAGGACATTAAACAACAACCCTTTGGTGCTACCTGATACATGCCTCAAAAACAACTGCCTCTTGTCTTCACTATCCTCGCACAATGAGTCAAACCACCTCTACAGACAGGACATCCCAGTCCCTGAGGAATCCATGCTCAGGGACGTGGGGCTCACTGTGTACACAGAGACACCAGGTGGCCCTGGAGAGCCGATGCAGCGATCACTTTCGGTTCCATTGCCACTTATTCACAAGGATATACCGGATCAGCTGCTGCGGGGTAGCAGGGAAGTGCTGGTGAAAAAAGGCAATAGCTCCGAGCATATATCAGCTAAGGACTACAAAGTCAACGTGGATTTAGAGAGGAATAACAACTTGGACAGTGTTCCACCATTCAGGGATGAGAGTGACTTCAACAAAATCAAGAGGGAAAGCGGCAGATCCCCAACTAAAGAATGCTTGCTTGTCTCAAGGCTGACCAGAGAGACGTCCTTCATGTTTGAAGAGAACGATGAAATTGAGAGATATGCCATCCCAGAAGCTCTTACATACAACAACGAATCAACAGTAGCAGACCAACACCTCAAGAACTTGTTGATTCAAGAGAAAGCAAACGCTTTACCTGCGGAGGACCTCAGCAACCTGTATGAGATTAAGTGCGCGCAAGGTATACCTGAAAATGAGTCCATCGAGCAGCGGGCTGCAAGGATTCTAGGCATCGCCGTTCCCGTGGAGGCTTTAGGTGTGGCCGACAGGCAGTCCGAGGAAAACGAGGATGAAGCATACGCCACTGTAACTGTGAAGCCATTAAGTTTAACTGAAGAAACCAAGCAGGTGTTAGAACCGTCTGAGCAAGTGAATGAGGAGCAATCGATTGACCTTCAGACAGAGGAAGCAGAAGCAGAGGAGACACAGTTAGACAGTGATCAGGAGAATGGGGGAAGACAAAAACTCCACAACAATGGTGATCACAGCCAGGACGAAGAGAGTCCTTCAGCTGTAGTACTAGACCTGCCTGAGTTCCCACCCAGCCATCTCCCCCTGTCCCTTCCAGTCAGCCCAGAACAGAAGTTGTCGCTGAGCAAGTGCAGCGGGGACAAAAAGGGACGAGGAGGAGCATGCAAGCTAATTGAATCCCTGCAAGATAAGCTAAACTCGTCGGCTTCTTCAACTGCTGCGTCTCCAGGAAGGCCAACTGCAGACAGAATGACACGTTTGAAAGAGCTGGACTCGGTGTCTAGAATTAGACGCCTCAGTCTAAAAGAGTTTGAAGCTGAGGTTGTTCCTGATGAGACAAAAGAAGACAGAGAGGACGGGTACATCGCAGATGATCAGGAAAAGGTTGAGAGCCTAGGAAAGGACAAGGAACCGGATGAAGAAAGAAAGAACTCTGAAAATAATGGAGATGCACACGAGACCGACGATAAACTAGGAGAGACCAAAGACTGTAAATCAGAAGTCATATGCAACGATGAGCTAAGTCGACTGGAGGGAGCTGGAGAGTTGGTGGAAGGAGATGAAAAGGACAGTAATGAGACCAATAAAGTGGGGGTCACAGTAAAAACAGAAGAGCCATATGGAAAGTTGGAGTTGAAAATTGTAGAGGATGATGTAGAGAAGGCAGCAGGAAAACCAAAGGATGGAGAGAATGTTGAAGAGGGCAGCAAAGCTGAATCGTTAGAAGAGACAGAAAGGATGAGGAGACCCAAACCAAAGCAGCGTACCAGGCTCCAGAAGCCTCCTCTGCTCCCAAAACCTCGCAGCGTTCCTAAAAGGGAAATAACACTGCCCCCCAGCTTCAGTTCTGGATCCTCAAGTATGGAGGACGAGAACATGTTCTCTATCTCAGGTGGGTGCAGTGGATATCTTCCATTATTATGACGTACAGCAATATCACGGCACTGTACAGGAAAGACGGCTTTGTTTGCATTTGCTAGTTTTACGCCATACGTTTGATTGTGTTGCATTCACTTTCTTTCGTTTGTGTCGTTTTTTCCGGGAATTTTTTTCACTTCAATATGGCTCCTAAGTGTAAGACAGATTCTTCTGATGTTTTTATTTGATTGTGTTGCTTTTACTTTCTTTCGTTTGTGTAGTTTTTCCGGGAACTTTTTTCACTTCAATATGGCTCCTGTGTGTGTAAGACAGATTCTTCTGATGTTTTTATGTTCTGGATTATGATGTCACAACTGTGTTAGCGTAGGTGAGTGACATAGGTAATTATGTACAGCATGCGAGTTCTGACTTATGTCCAAAATCAGGTCAACGTCACGTAGTAGGTACATAAATTGGATCTAAGTTACAAATAGCAAGAATGTAACTTTAGGCTGCTTTTTGGCTTACTGTTTGGGGAAGTGGTGGCTTCGGGTTCAAATCCACCAGCTGCTAAGGTGCTCTGAGCATGGCACTGTCCCCACACACTGCTTCCCGGGTGGCTAAAGCGTTTTTGTTGTATCCCTGTGTTACAATGGCAATAAAGACTATAATTTATTTAGTTTTATTTATTTAAGTACTTCCAAGCTAATAGATAGATAATACTTTATTAGTCCCTCGGGAGTTCCCTTTGGGAAATTTAAAGATTTAATGACAAGCAAGCTCCAGATTGTGAGTGTGAACTTCACCTGGTCAGGGTCAATCATGCTGAAACTCATACCTGCGCCACCAGTGCATCTGTGGTCTTCAACAATGCTAGGCTGCGCTAACGTTAGCATAGCCTAGCGTTGATGAGAGGATTAACTTTCTACGGGGTATTTTGTAAGAGAGCAATGGTTAACCTAGTTGTGGGTAAGAGCAAAATAGTATCACATGATTTGTTATTGACCGTTTCACCTAATTTTTCTCTTCTCTATTTTCTCATCAGACTCCTACGACCCCAGTCGGGTGGAGAGGGTGTAACCCTTTGACTCTTCCTTCGCCACTGTGGAAATGCGTCTTTCTTAAGTTAACAGCCTATCCCAGCAACAAAGGCTTTCATTTCATCTCGTGGCTCAGTCGGCCGTGACCCTCTCCAATATCGTCACACATCACTTCTCACTGAAATGACTGTCCTGATGCTGCCAGGACATTTTTACATCCAAATATAGAAGTCCTGCCAATTCTCTGGGTCTCTCTCATATTTGTTGTGTTTTCTCAAAGTTCATTTGCCCACACAGGTGTATTTTCCCCTTCTACTTCGTCAGGTTAAGTTTTTCCTTTTTTTGAAAAAAAAAAAAAAAAATGCATGTCGTTATATCCCTGTGTGCGCTCAGTCTCCTGTGTAAGCCTGGGTGCTGAACAATGAATGTAAAAGTGCTTCTGCTCAGCAAACACTAGAAATGTATTGTGTAAAAGTAAAAAAAAAAAAAAATACAAAAAAAATATAACACGAAGCAACAGTATTGCATTACAATCAGTATTAACCTACACCAAATGTAAATAAGAAAGTTACAATTTATAAGAATATGATAAAAAAAATAATTTAGGGCATTTAATAGATAAAGAAATGTATATTTTCATACATGTGTTCAAATGAGACTAGATTTTTTTGGATGTGGTGTCTTTGGGTGCGTTGCTAATAATGAACCCGTTGCTCTTTATTCTTATACTACGCGTGATAGAGAATGTACTCAGATTGTCTGGTTTGCAATTGAGAAACACTGTGGTCTTTGTACAGTTTCGAGAGCAATATAGTCGTCGCGTGCTAGCGCTAGTGATCTGATTTGACTAGTTCGTCTACACACATCAGAAGACTGACCTGTTTTTTTTTTGTTTTTTTTCCTTTGCAGCTCTATCATTTTGTACATGTGTCAGATTTCTGCTAACGGCGGTGTGTCGCCGCTGACTAGCCCACGGTCGTAAACTCTCAGTAAATCAAACTGGGAGGAGGAACATGTCAGTTCTTCCCTCTCCTCTGTTCTCCGGTGCTTTCAATATTGGCATCAGCAACTAATCATCGGGTCAATCATGTCATTCCCTATGCCGTTCGAAAAAGAAAATTTATATTTTGTGGTGTAAAAAACAGAAGTCTATTTTACTGTGGAGATCACGTTATTCATAAAGTGATTCATTCTCGTTTCAAAAGTGCTTTTTGCAGGTAACGACAGATGTAGCTATATCGATCGCAGTGTGCCTTGTTCACACTGTTTCCGCGGAGGTCTTACTAGCGTGGGACACGCAGAGAATTTTACAAGTCCTAATTTTACGTGAACATTTTAATATATTTTTTGTTTGAACAAAACACAAACATTCGGGCAATAATGACGGATACCGAGCAGACGGTGCTTTGTTCATAAGTTAAGTTCTTTACTAACAATTGGTTTATACTTACTTTGCTTAAAGTGTATGATTAGCAATACAAGGATTTTAAATCTTACCAAACCAAACTTTGTGCTATGCATCAGACTTAAACATTCACTTGGTGTGACTCCAAATACAAATAAATAAATAAATAAATAAAAAAATCCAAGCTAAAGCTGTAATTCTTGGTTCCGCTTTTTAGACCGTGTCCCCTCGCTGGTCCGGCTGTGTTTGATGTTACAGTTGTTGGATGTGGTTCTGTGTGAAAGTGGTTCCAACCTGAGTTCATCAGTGGACGTTAGGTTCTGACCCCAGCCAGCATTTGTGTGGATTAAAAGTAGGCTGGGTTTTAGCGCCCACATAGGCCTTACCAGAGGGCTCCATACAAATTGCCCATTTATGAGTCAGGGCCATTTATATGTAGCCTTTAACCCACATTGGGTCCACATGGACATGCTGGCTCGGGAGGTGTCGTCTTCGTGCTGTTGACCCCGTACTTGTACCTCTGTGTTCCAGGTACTGCGTTATCTGGCCATTCTCATACATTCTCTTTGTACTGCAAATTCTTTGTAACCTTCTATAGACTATTGTTGCACACCTTGCTTTGATATTTTCTATTTTCATACAAGTATGTACAGCTTCTTTTGTATGCACAGCATCTTTCCTTTCCCCCTTTTTGTGCATGGACTGTGTGTCGAAGAGGCATTTGCATATAACTGCATTTGGTACTACACAGCTAATAGACGAGTGTTATATTTCATATAATGTATATTTTATTTTTTAGGTTAAGCAACATATTTAAACAGAACGACATATTTTTAGATTATTGTGAAAAGGGAACTGTTTCCGAAGGCACAATATTTGTCTTCAATTCATGGTCGTTAATAGAGACTTGTTTGTGCTGTTGTACAGTACTTCAGACTATTAATAAATAAAAGACTTTGCATGAAAAACTGTCTGCGTGGTATTACTTAAAAAAAAACAAAGTATAAAATATTGATCTATATAAACAAGGAAAGAAAGTGTAATTTCAGAAGAAAACAACAAATAACGATGTCCGATACTAAGGTTTCCTGATATCCGATATGCCAATGTTGTCCAAATACTTAATTTCCGATTTCTATATCAACCAATAAGAGATATAGTGGGGCAGGGGTGGCCATGTGGCTAAGGAAGGAAAGTGCTGTCTGCTCACTAAGGTAATGGGCTAAAGGCAGATTTTTCATATACGCCATCATCTGGCAAAACCCAGGCATTGCGTTATCGGGGTTTCATTATCGGAGAAAAAAAACAATAACGGATCTTACTGATATTACATATATAAGCTAATATCGGTTGATAATATCAGTTGGCTGATATTATCGGACATCCGTACAATAAATTGGACATTAAGCCAAAATGATGATTGCAAAATATAATGAATTTTATCTATCACTATTAAAATAATAATAATAAAAAGTAAAAAAAAAAAAAAATCGCTATTAAAACCAAATTTCGAATCAGTCATAAACTGCATTATATGGTAATGTACAGTAAAATGTATTATATTTTTCTGCAAATATAAAAACGCAATAATAGTTGTAGTACTTGTTGATGCAGAGTCGATATACCGTCATCTCCTCTCGTCGTGTGTTCCCTTTTCTTGAAAAACGGGTTGGCGACCTCAAGTGGAGGATTGTGCACGGTGCGACTAGCACAAATAGGTATCAGATACGCAGAGAGCCTCCTATTCTTCCCAAGACGGTTTCTGCAACATTTATTCAGACAGTGCTCCAGGCTGCGATTACAGTATTTATTTATTTAAGGTTTTTTATTCACTCATTGATTTTCATTTTAGTCCATGGTACTATGTCCGAAAAAAAAACATTAAAAAACATCAATTAGCATCTATCAATTAACAAACTTAAAAAAATTTGCATATATTGTCAGAAAACTTTATACTTACAGATAAATATTCTCCGAGGCAAAAGTGTCAAAAAACTCCAACAATGTTATCTCAGTAGTCTGTTTAATCTGTATGTGTTTTTTAATAAAAAGTGGCAAAGAAATCATATGAATATAGTCACAGTATAATAGAAAAAGTATAACAGTTTGTTTTATTTACCTTTTATATGTACCTTGTACATAAATCAAACATTAGAAATATTTTTGTTGGTTGTGGTGTAATCAGAAAATTAACATAAAATGAATCAACCATTAAAATTATATTTATACATTTTAAAAATCACGAAGAACACGTTATTTAAATAAAATAAAAAAAATTTACTATCGCTTAAAAAACCATAAACTCAAAGCAAATACAAACCAAAGCAGTTCAGCACATCGACCTTATCAGGGCTCAGCGTTTGGGTCTACCATACAAACGTAACGCAATGACGTATCGTACGTGCTTACGTAAAGCACGTGGTCACAAACGCTTCCCCAAGTGCTGATGGGGAATACTGTATCAGTAACTGCGTCCTGGACGTCCACGCCGGGGATATAACACATCTGTACATCTGTTTTCCAGAAAAGTAAGAAAAGTTTTTTTGACGTATAAAATTCCGCATTGTTTTAACAAACGAGACGTCACTTTTGCTATTGTGTTTTACGTGCAATTCGGACTATAGCAAGGTGGTTAGTTATACTTGATAACGCCGGCTTTAAACGGTAAGATTAGGATTATTCAATAACAAGCATTCTTTTAATTTCAGACCGATCTTTTAGTTTAATTAACTGCACATTAATAGATGTCGGTCGTTTAGAGACGGAACTGACAGTTAGCACATTTAGGTAGATTACGGTGCTGGGAGTAAATGAGGGGTTACTTAAGGTGACAGGCCGTTGGCCAGTTTATCATGTGTCCCCCTGACCTACGGGCTCGTGTTGCTAAACCTACGAATTTAGCTATCTCAATTTAGGGCTCCATGCTTGGCTACATGCCCCAATATCGTACTGAATGAGCATACACAAACGATAGCTGTCTCGACCTTAGCGCCCCTGAGCTATGATGTCATAACGCTGCGGCGTTAATGACAGCCAGAGCGAGAAGCACTGTTTCCGTCAACCGTTACTCAAGAGCCGGAGTTTGAAACATGAAGGACAAATTCAAAAACTAAATATATATAAAAAAAATTGAAATTAAACAGTTTACAATAAGGTTAGGATAACCTCTCTAAACGTCCTCGGGTTCTCCTTCTTGGGGATTTACGGGAAGATGTCTGCCCTTTGATTTCTATTACTGCCATCTACTGGTGTCGTTCTTCCATTGGCTATTTACAGTTAAACAGCGTCTCGTTTACATACAGAAGGGTAAAAAATAAGAAAATAATAAACCTTCCTGATGAATGCAGGACCAAAAAACACTAGAATAAAAATGTATAATGTATAATTTAATAATTTATGATATCCTGGAAAGACATAGTAAATGGTGTAACTGAATACCCTCGGATATCCTGGAAAAACGTAGTAAATGGTGTAACTGAATACCCTCGGTGTCCTGTACTTTTTTTTTGTTTGTTTATTAACATAGGCATGTAAACAGTTTCAGTTACCCATTTTAATGCCCCTTTATCTTGTTTGTATAATGCAGATATGTTTGTGTCACACATTGCTGACCTTTAAAATACCTTTAAAAAAAGTTCTCAGTTTATGAATATTAGTTTTTGTATTTAACAGTTTTTGACAGGCAAAAAAAAAAGAAAAGATGCTTCAAAGGTGTCTTTTGAAAACTGACAGGCAAAAAAAATATGATGCTTCAAAGGTGTCTTTTGAAAACTGGTCATTACTTGTAACCGGTAACAGGCCTGGTTTATCAAATGAGCATTTGGACAAGAATTTTATTATTGGCATTGTATAATTTCTTTAAGCACAAGCCAATGATTACATGGAAAGATAGCCATGCCTCCTTTAAACATATACATTTAAATATAGAAATTGGGAAACTGGTCTTAACAGTTGTAACACATGGGGTCTGATGAAAGATTAACTATATTTTAATCATCACTTTTTACAAACTGCATCTGTGTAGCTAAATACAAGAATAACAATGAATTTCCCTTTTATTGGTTGAAATTTGCAGGGCAGAATGGGAGCGTCTTCGTCCACACCTTCTGCTCCTACAGTACAAGCACAGGCTATGATGGCTTCACCTCCTCAGGGCTGCCCTATGCACCAAGAAGCCAAGCCAGTCACAGGTATGTTTTTCAGAAGAGAAGTAACGTTAGCATATCATTGCACCTTTATCGCCTATCATTGTCACCTGGTCACATGTCTCACTCCCAAACGAAAGATGGGGACATCTATGGGGACAATGACTGAGAGGAAGTGACAAATTCTTTAGGTACAGTTATACTTGTCTGTTTGTGTAAAAAAAATTAGGGATGCATGGATACTAATGCTAGTATACTCTACTTGTTTAAAAATAAAAACCTGGCCGATGTGGTTTGTTTTTGTTGTTTATTCCCTCTTTTGAGCCACAGAAACATCAGGGAACTATTGTCTTTCACCTCTTCATCTTACTATCTTTGAATAAGCACACATCCAATCAAACAAATTTATGAAACAAACACCTTTTAATATAGATTTTTAGTTGACATGAGAGAAATAGTACCCCCGTGTATGAGTGCATTCCTTGCTGTTTTTTTTTTTTTTTTTTTTTTTTTAAATTGAAGATTTGGCTAATTGGAATATTTTGATGAGTCATTGCTGCTGATTTTCTATTGCTGCCTTTTCATGCTGTTTTCATTCTGATTGTGTAATTATCGGTATGTCATTTGCAGCAAGTATCTCCATATTGCTATTTTCTCTAAACGTTTGTCAGTCTTTCAAATGCCTTTTTAAAATATTATTATTCATTTGGTGTACCAATTGTAATTAACTGATGTGGTGTTTCTGCTTTGTTTCGTGTCTCTACCCTCAGCGTCTCCAACTTCAGAGTGTCCCCTCCATCAAGAAGTAAATGGTAATGGCCTATAGACAGTAATGTCATCATGTTTAGTTCTTAACAGGAAAAAAACATTTCTCCTTGAGTTTGTATTATGACCGCTACTCATTTTTAAAAAGAACCACCTGCTCACAGCGCCTTATTGTAGTGTCTTTGTCTCCCGTAGCATCTCCTCCATCACAGTGTCCAATGCACAAAGCAGAAGCTGGTCCAGCCCACCAGGAACGAGCCTATGATTTTGTGGAATGTCCCATGAAGGCAGCAGCAGCAGGCGTGAAGGATGACATCGATCCGGCGAACATGGTAATGGGTTCTGTTTCTCGTATTCAAAACTGTCACCATTTTTTCAGAATGAGGAAATGAATATTTTTGCGTCAGCACACGAGGAAGTTGTGTAAATGTGTTAGCTGCTTTGTGCAGGCTGTGTTTGCTCTAGACTATGCTAAATATGTTGTGTTACTTTAAGACAGTACTGCTGTAATGCTTAAAGCTTAAATGCTTGATAACAAGCCTCCAGTCACTAGGTGGCAGCAACTCCCAGTGGTTTGTACGGATAAAAAAAAACATATTATCAGGTTCTCAGTAGTATTTCAATTTACAGAGGTGTGGGTTATGAGGGCATGAAAACATTTCTGCCCCCAGGGGGCGGGGCCATGACAGAAAATGATTGAGAACCACTGCCTTAAGACAATTGGACTGTTGTCGCAATAATTTGCTGTCTGCGCACAGATGCCGCCTCCCAATCAAACTCCAGCACCTGGCCAGCCTTTCCCTCTCTCGGTCACCAGAGAGGAGTCCACCATACCTCGACACGGCGCGGAAAAGAACTGGGTCTATCCTTCGGAACAAATGTTCTGGAACGCCATGCTGCGTAAGGGGTTAGTTCAGTGTTTTTCAACCTGGGGATCGGGGCCCCACGTGGGGTCACCAGGGCTTCTAATTAATTAGAAAAATCATTGCGGTCGCCAAAAAATTATGTCATTATTAAATTGATTAATACATCAAAACTATAATACTTTCAAGTGTATTGAGCAGTTAAACCAGGAGTGTCATACATGTGGCCCGTGGGCCAAAACTGGCCCACTAAAGGGTTCAATGAAAGTGGAAAGAATGCACAAATACTAAATGTTGGTGACAGATTTTATTTCAATGAAAATAAATATTTTCTAACACGTAGTTATTTTCAAGAAAACAAAGGGGGAGAGGACAGGAGTTATTGATGTTTATAGTTAATTATGTTCTGTATGGTCCGGCCCACTTGAGTCCGGCCTACTCTGGCTATGTATGTGGCCCCCTGAACGAAAATGAGAGAAAATGACACCCCTGGGTTAAACTATTAGTTTCATTGTTTTTGTGACTGTAGTGTACAGAAAGTGCGTTGGTTATTTGGAATCCAACTTCAGCGTGCCGTGTTCATGTGTGGTCCTGCTGCAGGTGGCGCTGGCGTGAGGATGACCTCGCTGCTCAAGACATGAGCAATATTATCAAAATTCATAACAAGAACAATGAGCAGGCCTGGCATGAGATCCTAAAGTGGGAAGCTCTTCATGCAAGGTGAGCTACGAAGTACAAAGCTTCAGTCTAAAAATGATAGTTCTTTAATTGATTCTATTTTTTTTTTTTTTTGAGTGTTCTCTTTTATAACTCCCTTTCGCAGTGAATGTCCATGTGGTCCAACATTGAAGAGATTTGGCGGGAAAGCTAAAGAATACTCACCTAGGGCTCGCGTGCGTCACTGGATGGGGTAAGATTCTTAGCTTCCTTTAGACTTGTTGGAAGTCATTTTGGTGACATGGAGGATGCGGACGTCGATCCTGCTACCTCTCGCATGTTGAGTGACTGCTCTACCCTTTGCGCTAACCCCCTACCCCAGCACTGCTCGCAGAAGATGGCTTTGTTTACGTTTGTGTACGCCATACATTGGGTTGTCGTCGTTGCCTTTCTTTGGTTTGTGTTGGTTTTTTTGCTCTTCATTGTGGCTCCCAAATGCAAGTCAGACTCTTCTGATGATTTCATGTCCTGGGTAATAATGTTAGCACTGTACTAGCGGTGGGGGGGGCATGCAAGTTATGTCACGACGTAGCAACGGAAAAAGGGCTGAAAATCTACAAACACGACCTCCCTGCTAAGGAGATCCTCCAGAATCAGTAGGAGGGTCAGGTTTGGGTCCAACACACTGTGATGTCATCTTTTTTTTCCATACGGCAACGGAAAAAGGGCTGAAAATCCACAAACACGACCTCCCTGCTAAGGAGATCCTCCAGAATCAGTAGGAGGGTCAGGTTTGGGTCCAACACACTGTGATGTCATCTTTGTAACTTTCCTTCAACATAGTTATGAGCTGCCCTTCGACCGCCACGACTGGATTGTTGACCGATGTGGGAAGGAGGTCCGATACGTCATCGACTACTATGAGGGTGAAATCAACAAGGACACATTTCAGTTCTCCATCCTGGATGTACGCCCTGCCTTTGACTCTATAGGAGCCGTCTGGGATCGCATGAAGGTGGCCTGGTGGCGATGGTCCTCCTAGATGACACGCACCACAACAGGTCAATCTTTTTTTTTTTTTTTTTTTTTTTCTCAATTTTATTTTTCGGACATTTTTCTTATGTTTTTCTTGGCCTTTCTATTGTATGGTCTGTGACAGTTCTCAGATATTCAAGTAATTGTATGCTGAGAAATTGACTATTCACATTGGCATGGAACATTCATTCATTTAGTACCGATAATGAAGTTTGTGTACCATCAGGCAAATGTACACATTTTTATTTAAAAACAGTTCGAGGCATGTCATTATTTTTCTATTATTATTTTTCACCAGATTTTTTTCCTTCAGATGCAAATGCTTTAAAGGAAGTTTTGTCGACACGAGGCAAACCGTTTTCTTGATGTAGAAAAATAAATATAAATAATACGAAAAGTTACGGATTAACGCCGCACTTCATCGGTTCCTCGATGGTGAGAAGTGTCTGTACGGGGCAACATTCATTTTTCACTAGGTCAAAGGAAAAATGACAGTCAGTTCCACTGAAATAGCCTACCCGTGGTCACCGTCTTGACCTTCACGAGCAAAGAAACTATAGTGACTAAACAGTATTTTATCTTCAAACGTATCAGTAAAGATTGTAAGAATTATTAACGTTTTTTTATCGGAATCAAAAATTAAGTGTAGACAATAGCGGATATCGGCAAAAAGTTAATATTCAACATCCTTACTCATCAGTTTTGTGTAACTCCTCTTACTCAGACTATTGGTTTTGATCTGTTTGTTAGTTCTATTTATTTGACAAATGACTGTAAACTTTTGTTTTGAGACTCCTGTTTGTTCTGTTGAAATGAAATGAAATGTTCCTTTTGTCAAACATTTTACTCTGTAATTCTCTCATGACTAATAATAAAGACGTTTATTCCCTAATTTTCTCATTTTTCATATATTTTGATCAACTTTAGTCCTGGTCATAAAGGTTAAAATTCTGAAATCAATCAGTTTATTTATAAGTATTGGTACTTGTAAATAATTGATACTCATGTATCATTTTTTTTACAAGTGTCGAATGTTAAATTAGAAGCCCACCACTGACCATTGTGCCCAGGTCACTATTCGTTTCCTTAATGTAATTGTATGGCACCACCTACTGGACATAAACCAGTATTGCACTATGGAGTTATAACGTCTGTTTTGAAAATCTTAACTTTACGAAATTATTAAAAAAAACGCGTCGGTAGGTAAAGTATTGAACAAATAAATACGATCCCAAGACTTACTGTAGCGACTAATTTCTGCAACCTCAGTGTAAAGGTGATGTTTTGCCAACGGGGTTATTTGAAGGAATGCCTCGAGGTGTGTTTTATATTGTGCTTTTTAAAAATAACACAAGAGGGAGCTGTTTGACAAATCATTCTGTGAGCAAAATTGTGTTTATTTTTTTAATTTATACTTAGATATGTCAGTTTCACGATTTAAATGAATCATGCAATTTGAACGTTACCCACGTGCTTTACGCAAATCACTATTTTAGTTGATGATTTAATAATTTCAGGACTCCATATTATAAAACGTGGCCACAACATTTTTTATTTTTATTCTATTTTATGTGGGGAAAAAAAGTGCTGAACCTGTCGAATCAAATTATTGATACAGAAGTACCTCTCATACCATGTTTGCTGAATATTTTTCTGAATTACCTTAGGACCTCCTGAAATGAAAAAGCCTTACCAAGTATTTGTTTTTCGGAAGCTAAAATATGTGTAGCTTGCTCATGCAAAAAAAGGACAAACCTAGTACTAATTCACAGTGATTGACAGGGATGAAGTTTAACCTGGCTTTAGATAAAATAAATTACACCTGGAAAAACGAGTTTGAAAAGTTCTAGAAAACCTGGAAATATTTGTAATTTCTGTAAAGTTTGTAAGTACATTGCTGGAATGATGAACTGAACTGAAGATTTGTGAGATATTTATGTATATACAGTATATTATGACTTCTGCCTACATGTATGCATGTGAGTATATATATATATATATATATATATATACACCAATATCTTCTCTCTCTCTATATAAATATACTATTTATATGTAGATAATACATATCTACATATGCATAGTATACATATAGAAGATATATATATATATATTGATTTACTTTTTTGTTTTTATATCTTCATTTGGTGTGTATGCATATTTTGATTTATGGGAACATGTATGTCTGTGTATATATGTTCCTAAATATATACAAACAGTATATAATACTGTATATAATAGTATTTATAGAAGATATATGTATATATATTTCTTTGATTAGTATTTGGATATGACTGGACTTTCTTTGAATTAAGTAAATTAGTAAAAAATTAAGTACATTTTTTTAGTGTCCCTTGTGGACCAAAAGACTGGACTGGTACTGGTCTGCGGACCGAGGTTGGTGACCCCTGATCTATACAGTCTTCCAGGTACAAGCGGTACTTCAAGGAGAACTGTATTTGCTGATGTGGCCCTTGGTGAAAATTAGTTTGATACCCCTTGGTCTATAATAATTTTTTTTTAACGCTAAGCTAAATTTTTCCTGTCTTTACTGAGTTGTGCAGAGAAGCCAACAGCCGCTTGGCCTGCCGGGATCGTTTCCTGTTTAAATGCACAAACTAATGTTTGTGTGGGCGGAGCGGTGATTGGGGTACCTGTATGCCTGAGTTGCTTAAAGTAATGCGTGCATGTTGATTTCCCCGAGTGCTCACGAGAGGCCAGCGAGCTACGCGAGCAGATGTCCAAACAGCCCCTGGCGTTCTCTGTGAAATTCGGATATTTTATCACTGCTCCGTGTGATGCCCATTTCCATACCAAAGACAGACCGTTCTCGCAGCCTGTCTGCCACCAGCCAACACACCCCCACACCATCGTCATCGCCCTGTCCTGCTTACCACATGTCTAAAGCTCCACTGTCACTAACATCTTGTTAGAGAGAAAAGGAAAAAAAAAAAAAAAGAGACCGTTCTCTTTACATTGACTTATTGGCTAATCAGTTGGAACATACAGTTTATTCAGATGTTTTTGTGCCAGACTAGGGTGGAAGGAGGAAGACATTTGGTTTTCAATTTATCGCAAGGGTAACAAGATGGACATGCATACAGAAATGGCTTCTGTTTTTTTCTGTCTTGAGAATGGACAGAAAGGAAAGTAAACTACTTGTCGTCGTGATACAGCACACCACTGCAACAAAATGTGACCTCTGCATTTAACCCAGTACTTCTCAAATAGTTGGACAAGCTCCCAATAGAATATGACATGCTGGACATAAGTGTACGACTGCTGCAATGCTTGAATGATAACAAGCCTCCAATCACTAGGTGGCAGCAACTCATACAGTGGTTTGTACAGATAATAATATACATGTTCTCATCAAGTTCTCAATAGTATTTTAAGGGAGGGGGGGGGGCATGATGGAAATAATGGAGGACCACTGATATAACCCAGCACCAAAGTGAGCAGGGGGCAGCTAGCTGAACCTGAGGAGCAGTATGTGGGGACGGTGCCATGCTCAGTGGTAACTTGGCAGCTTGTGCACTTGAACCACAAATCTTCCGGACCTAAGTCTGGGCCACCGATCTCCCCCGCCCCTTATTTTTAAAAAAATATGTAAGTATACATGTCCAAGCTGTTCTGCTAACCTGAGATCAAATATATATATATATAATGACCTGAACCAGTCTGCACAGGTCCCCCAGACCGGGGGTTCGGGACCCCTGTTTTAGGGGTACCTTACGACATACAAACCTTTGTGCTGCAACATCCCCCGGAAAGTGGGAGATCCCTGAACCTCCGAGACTCTCTCCTTATCTGGGATGGGCCGTTGCCCAACTACGGGCGGCAGATACTTAAGAAGAAAAAAGGCGAATTAGATTTTCAAAAAAAAATTCCGTTTTTCTATAGACATGTTTGTTAATGCAATTATGTGCCAACAAAGATTTATGATACTCACAACTTTCTGCTTATAAACCGATGCTCGAGCTTATTGGGCGTACAGAACAAACTGCCAACAACTTTGCTGGGAAAATGGCCACAGCTGACTGCAGCAGGTGCAGAGGCTTTTTCAAATCATTTCAGTGAGCAAAAAAGGAAAACCAAATCCCTCTGCTAGCAGAAAAATGGCATCTGCCCCCTTTATACACTGTACAACATAAAACACAGAAAACTTTTTTTTTTGCTGGAGACTGTGGACAACACAGTCATGTTGGACAAACCAGTTCAGTGATGTGATTTCAATAAATTCACAGCATATGCACCTGTCATGTGATTGGCTGCTAGACTACCCTAATGTCTGGACTATTGACACCTGAATATAAGTCGCACCCACTAAATTCAATAGATAGATTTCAGCATAGTCCATCCATCCATCCATCCATTTTCATCCGCTTATCCGTTACCGGGTCGCGGGGGCAGCAGTCGCCACCCAAATCACATTGCACCGTACCAAACCTTCCTGCAGGTGGTGAGTCCACTGGAAGGTACCAACCGTCCTAACCGGGATTCGAACTTGCCCAGGAGGTGAACCCTGGGGTTCCACACCAATGACAGAGACATTGCCTCTGGGCCAAAGCGCCACTCAGCATAGTCCAATCAGAGGTAAAAAAAAAACACTTAGGTACACAGGACATTTTTCGACTCCTCCCAGGGAGTGTCAATTTGCGCCCCTACGTCGATGAGATGTCAAAACGATTCTCCTGTAAGAGATATCAGATGTACCGTGGGTCCTCCTCTTCATATACAGTTTCATGTACAGCAATAATTTTGCGTAACAATTGCCAAGAATAAAACAAACGAATGTGATTGAATTGATAGGAACACAAAATAGTGCATAAAGGTAGAGCAGAGATGACTCACTCAGGATCGGTATTGGTCCGATATTGGTCAAAATTTCAGGATTAAACATTGAAAAAAAAATCTATGAATGCAATATATGCAGTATATATTAATATATACAAACTCAACATTATAAATGCAATGCAGCAATGTGTTATCTCTATTATTTTCAGGGATGTGCGATATTAACTTTTTGCCAATATCCCTTATGCCGATATGGTCCAAACACTTATTTTTTGATTTCGATACCAACCGATACCAACATAGCGGCGCAGTGGTGGTCTGGTGGCACTAAAGGTCTCGAAAACCCAGACATTGCATCATCGAGTTTTCAATATCAGAGGAAAAAAACCAAAAACAATTTTTACAGATATTACATAATTATGCAAATATTGGCTAATTATGCTAATACAATATCGGTTGGCCGATATTATCGGACATCCCTAATTACCATTGTGAAACTTACAAAGCTTCTCTAGGAACCTTTATAAAGTATTTAAAAAAAAACAAAGATCGACATCGCTTTTTGAGGCGAAAGAAAGTCACGTTGGAAATTTACTTTAAAAGTGACGTTTTTGAAAACTGACAGGTCCACATAGATCAGTGTTATCAGTGATTTAGGTGTGGCTGGTTGTGCAATAGCCCTTTGCTCATTAGAGGAAATGGAGGGGAGGTGGATCCGTGACATAAAGCTCAGTGGGATCCCAATCCTCCCTAGAATAAAGCGAGCTCAGACGTGTGTGTGGTAAGGAGCTAATTGGAGCTCCCTTGAGAAAACACACTGTCAGTTTGGTTTTTAATTAGTGGGGGGAGCCACAGTTAAAGTTGTGACAAGTTTCCTTGAACAAACAAATAAAATCCAAGTTGTGTTGGGGGTCGTAGCAGTTGTGAACGTTCAGCTCTTTGGGAGGAGGGTGGGGGGTGGATTTGTTCGGATACGCGCCACCATATCTGGTGGCCTCCTGTTCAGACCTTGTACCAAATTCCGCTTTATGCCCCGCGGCCATGATTTGCTACAGAAGTAAACACCAGCGTATGAAAGCGCCACTACAGTGGTCTTTGTTTAATTGATGTGCTCTTCTGGAGTGGCCTCAGGCAACACGCTCCTGTTTGAGTAGGCAGCTAAGGAGTATGTCTCGACGCAACACTGTGAGCGGCGAGTGTGGTGGCCTTTCACACTGTAAAGGGGACGTTTGCAGTTTCTGTTCAATTATTACAAGTTCTTTTGTTTGTTAGCATCAGCGAGTGTCTCTCCTTCGCTGGCTTCTATGTATAATTTAAATTGGTTTCACGTAAATATACTCCAGTGACTGTGGAAAATGTAGTATTAACATAGCAAGTGTCACTATGGTCTATTTGCACACAGTTAAACAAAGCATGCATGCTAGTTGTGCTAGGATCTAACATGTAAGCATTCTAACTAGCATAGCTAAAACCTTTTAGCCATGAGTAATGCAGTAAATTTGTGGCATGTCTGCCCAGTAGCAGTCGACTAGCTATGTTAGCCCTACATCAGCACTTTGCTCATGTGTAGTTTCCTGTAGTATTATGAGGTTTAACTGATATTGGCAAAAAAAAATGAATCCCAATTATTTATGTTTTTGCCAATAACAATTAATATCGTGACTTCTTTTGGACTCAAATCAATTACCCTGTGTTCTAAAACGATACTTTAAGTCAAAAGTCAAACTAACTTCTTAATTCTAATAGGTGGAAAAAGTAAGATGTTATCAGTGACCAATAATCCATGTGTAAAATGTGTAAATATTAAACAGAGTTTATTGTTGCACAGACACATTAAAATTACACCACAAATGGGTAAGGAAAAAAAGTTAAGTTTAAAAAAGTGTGCGTTATTTCCTTTCAGTCACTACTTTGCTGTTGGTAAGGAATAGATTGACTAAGGTGTCATTCTAACGGCGGTACTGAAACTATAGCGCTAATACGGAGAACTCTGTATATCCTTTAACAATGGCGTGGTATTACTTGTCTTCAGTAACGGCTTATACCAGCCGATCATTCCTCTTCTCAGCCAAATACGGACACGTACCTGTATATCCTTTAACAATGGTATTACTTGTCTTCAGTAATGGCTTATACCAGCCGATCATTCCTTGGTACAATAAAGGTTTGTGGACCGCTCACATTGTCATCTCTCTTCTCAGCCAAATACGGACACGTACGTTTTTATATGAAGCGCCTTGCACTAGCCTAGGTATTACATAGTATTTGATTTTAATTTTTTTTAATGTTTTATTGATCTTATTGAATATAAGCCGCACCCACTAAATAAATTAAAAGAAAATTGTACATATGTAGGTCACACTTCTCTATAAGCCGCAGGTGTCCATGTTGTAACATGGTATATTTATACAGAAAAATGTTACGCAGAAAGACTTGAGAAAGAGAGTGATCTGCTCCAGGGCTGAAGCTAACATTAGCTCCAGGGCTAACTCCGAACAGAAACAAGGAGGTTGGGGTCTTTATTATCCGCCACACCGAACACAACAGTACATAAACATAGTTTTAGAAGATCCCGTATACGCAACTCACGCGTCAACATGACAGGGCTCAAACTGCTCCCAACTTTAGCTACCATTCTCCAGAGGTGGGACCAAGTCCTTGCTTTGCAAGTCATAAGTGAGTCTCAAGTCTTTGCACTCAAGTCCGAGTCAAGTCTCAAGTCAAGACAGGCAAAGTCTGAGTCGAGTCCAAGTCAAGACTTAAAAGTGTCAAGTCAAGTCCCAAGTCCTTACGTTTCTGTTTCGAGTCCTTTTAAACAAAATAATAATATATTTACACAGATCACTTTGGGTTTTGGAGAAAGTATCAAGTCTTGTCGAGTCAAAGGGCTCAAGTCCAAGTGAAGTCACGAGTCATTGATGTTAAAGTCCAAGTCGAGTTGCAAGTCTCTTTACATTTTGTCAAGTCGAGTCTAAAGTCATCAAATTGATGACTCGAGTCTGACTCGAGTCCAAGTCATGTGACTCGAGTCCACACCTCCGCCGTTCTCTCTCTCGCGTGTGCCCCACGCGCATATATGCACACAGCCATTCACAGACGCTATTAATATAACACACAGTAGCCAACCGGTAAAGTGATTGATCGCTAGCTGTATGAACTTTGTTAGCCCGCAGGGTTCAATGCATGTGGAAAAAAAGTAGCGGCTTATAGTCCGGAAATAATGGTAGCTAAATTTCACAAAAAGGATATCCATTCTCTTCAAAGACAAATAGAATGTAGAAAACCTGGCTGGTGTTCCTAGGACTGAATCTATAGGTTGCATTATTTATGTGTCCTGTGTGCTACATCTTCAAGAGTTCAAGATGCTTTCACCTGGCAACAACTCAGAATGGGCAGCACTTACGGAGAACATAGTGGAAGACTCTGCCAACTGTATCACAAAAGCTGTCACAACAAAAGCCTATTAATGGGACGCAACTGAGCTCTTCCTGCTAAGTGCTTTTAACGGTGTACACGTTGTTAGCTTGTTGGTACACAGGTCTTTGGAGTGTGAATATCCCGTGGAGCTTCGTCGAGCTGACGTGTGAGCTCCAAAGCTACTTTCTCTGCTTGTCATTAAACATTCAGTGTGGAAGAATAATCAACACCTCGATGACGAGAGTGGAGATTGAGTCAAATTGCCAATTGTAAAATACTACGAAAAATAAACCTGTTGTTTTTATATATATATTTTTTACCCTTTGTCCTGTTTTGTCTTTAAAACTTAATGCATGTGGCTCTAAAAATAGACAGGACTTAGAGGGCATAGGTTTTAGTTGGAGGTTGAAGTGTGGAGGTGGAGTTGAAAAATTGGATACATTTCACATTAAAGTGTGAAGTGTCATGCGTCGGCCACGACTTAACAAGATGGAAATGTTACAACAGCACCACAATTATGTTGTTAACCCTTTGATGCATGACCCATGATATACTGAGTTAAAAAAACGTTACTAAGTGGTGGTTCTGTTCTGTTTTTATGCAGAACAGAACTTTCTTTTTTAAGAATTTTCTTTTTGAATGTTGACACAATTATTCTGCAGTTGCAAAGGCTGACCACTGTATGGCAGTGTTGGATGATTTTCAGGCGTCCAATGTAGAGGGTTATATGCAACACTGCCATCAAAACCTATTCTTATCAAAGAAAATGACATTTTCATAGCTGTCCACTGTAGTGACCGTCATGCATGAAAGGGTTAAAGTAAAAATGAACAACATTCAATATTTATTTTCCAAAGCTGCAAAGGGATAAAACCTCATGTGGCTCCGGAGCCACAAGTTCCCAACTTCTGCACAGCACTGGTTGAACGTTTGATGAACTAAGACTAAAAAAATATTCTATTTCTATTTAGGGGCCAAATAAAATGAAAATCCGTCGTCAGAGGATAATCGCCGATGTCCGAACGGCAAGCCGTGTTAACAGAGTTCCAATGGAAGGAAGCAAAAAGAGATGGAGTGTGCAATGAAAGCAGACAGCTCAGACAGAGCTGAGAGCTTCATCACAGATTTCCTTAGGGATGTAATCAGTCCTGATCCAATTTGGCGCTAGCCCTCTTATCGCACTACTGGGAGCTATGACCCACTGACTTTTACGGTGCGGTCCACTAGAAAACGGGGAGGTGGGTTCTTTCTGCCTGCCAATGTCTTTTAATGAGTGCACTGATAAACAGCCGAGGAGGAGAATAGAGCTGAGGCCCTTTGTAATTACTTCTTCAATGATCACCCTATTTCACCTTGTACACTAGATCGATACTGGAACACATGGCCCCCGATGACTGACAACGTTGCTTAATTTCACAGGATAATGAATTTGCAGCGGGTGAATGGAGGGGTGGGGGCGGAGCTAGTGCAGGTATAGTGTAAACAAAAAGAACACAATTATTTAGGTCATCTTAAAAACGTCAGGACTCTCCACTTTCATCATTACAATCTAGACTAGGGGTCTCAACTCCTGGTCTGGGGGCCACTTCCAGCCCATGAAACCGCCCAACTAAATATCAATAAGAATTCAATTTTGCTGTTGAGGTCAATTATTTTTATTTATTGATTTGATGATCATTTAATTTGTCATTAAAGAATATAAAAATGGTATAGTAACTGCTTGCACCGTAGCATTATGCAGTATTTATATAAAAAACATATATTTTTTTATAAAATATCGTTTTTTTATATTGAACATTGAACACTGATGTGTTCAATGATGGTGGCACCGTTTGAGTTTCTATTCCTTCTTTTTCTCCGTCCTCCAACCATTAGTCATTTGTTGCAACAGATTTCAAAATTTAGATCCAATGAAAATGGCATGTTTCAAGTTCCCGTGCTGGAGCTCGGTATGTCAAGCAAATGAGCCGATGATAGCTGAACAGGCGAACTCAGTGCGGCATTTTATGTCAACATTTATTGACATCGGTCAGCGGTTGATCTGCGAATGTTCATAAGTCGGATGTTCGTATCTCGGGGGGAACTGCTGTATATAAAAAATGGTGGTCAGCCTTTAGCTGACTCAGTTAAATCCATTATTGTTTATGCCTGGACCTGTACTGACAACTATGCTTTGGCTGACAGTAAATGGTCTTTTCTCTGTCAGGATTCCTAATAAAGTGAACTTCAGCCTTCAGCTGTCATGTGCCAGTACCGAGCCTCAGGCTAGTTCTTAGCAGTGGGCGTTTGATAATGGACCACACAGCCTTTCAGGACAAGCGCCGTTTATTACTTTGTTTGTCTGACAAGCGTCCTTGATGATGATTTTTTTCTCTTTTTAAAATATTTTCACACATTCTGTCGTCTATAAGTCATTTCATGCATATAACAAAGCATTCAGTCGAGCCGAAAGCTGTGTTCTCTTACAGAGCTGCCACGGACAGTAGAAACATAACAACATTCTAGAGAACAATATCAACATGCTGCATACAATCACGGCTTTTCTTCCTATTCACCCATTTGTTTTCACTCCGACTTCTGTTCTCCATCTGTGCGTGCACAATGAGTGACGGTGTCCGGTCACATCACTGTTAGTCATTTGTTATGGCTCCAAAAGAAACCACTTGTGCGGCCAACACTAATTACATCCTTGATCAGCTGGAGAGGCAAAGTAAAAAAAAAAAAAAAGAGGCGACAGTTGAAGTGTCTTTGGTTTGAGTAATTCCGAGGATTAATCATGATTAATCACCGCCAATTATGATTAATTGAAATAAATCAACATTCTAGATATTACAGACAGAGACAAATGCCAACAGGTAGATGTATGTCTTTTTCACACCTGTTTTTATTTGCAACTAGAAAAGAATAGAATAGAATAGAATATACTCTCAGTACAACGAAATTGTAGCCGTTCCTAATGCAGTGCAAGAAGCAGTCTTAGCGCAAAAAAGAGAAAGAAGAAAGCAAGATAAATTATATACAGAAAATAAATATAAAAAGAGTCTAGGTAAAAAAATATATATACATGGAGGTAGGGGTAGTGTTGACATATATTGCACATGTATGTTGTCCAGCGGAATGGACTATTGCACGTGATTGAAATTGCACATATGACAGGGTCCTTGAATCTACAGTCCCCTCCAAAAGTATTGGAACGGCAAGGGCAATTTCTTTTGTTTTTGTTGTATACTGAAGACATTTGGGTTTGAGATCAAAGGATGAATATGAGACAAGAGTTCAGAGTTCCATCTTTTATTTCATGGTATTATCATCCAGGTGTGTTAAACAACTCAGGACGGAGCCCCTTTTCTTTGAACCCACCCACATTTCAAGTGAGCAAAAGTAGTGTACCATGTGACTGATGGGTGTTTCTAGTTGCTCAGGTGGTGCCCTTTAGATTGATTGCTGAGACATTAAATAGTTCTTGCTTTTAGCTTTGGGTTTCACCTGTGAAAGCAGTATTTGCTGTTAAGCAAACCTGAAGACCAGAGAGCTGTCAATGGGAGAAAAGCAAACCATTTTGAAGCTGAGAGAAGAGGGGAAAAATCGATCAGAGCTATTGCGCAAACATTGGGCATAGCCAGTACAACAATTTGGAATGTCCTGAAAAAGAAAGAAACTTACTGGTGTACTGAGCAACAGACATCGAACAGGTCGACCACGGGGTAACAACAACAGCAGTTGTTGACAGAAACGTTGTGCGAGCTGTGAAGAAACAACCAAAGACGAGAGTCACTGTCATCACTGCCAACCTCCACAGGGCAGGGGTGTAGGTATCACAATCCACTGTTCAAAGAAGACTTAGAGAGAAGAATTATAGAGGCCATACCACAAGGTGCAAACCACCCATCAGCAAAAAGAATCAAAAGGCCAGATTGGATTTGGCAAAGAAGTACCGAGATCAGCCACAAACATTTTGACAAGTTTTATGGACTGATGAAACCAAGATTAACCTCTACCAAAGTGATGGAAAGGCCAAAGTATGGAGAAAGAAAGGATCTGCTTATGATCCAGAACATACAAGCTCATCGGTGAAACATGGTGGAATGGTAATGTCATGGCTTGCATGGCATTGCTTCTGGAACGGGCTCACTCGTCTTTATTGATGATGTAACTCATGATGGTAGCAGCAGAATGAATTCTGAAGTCTGCAAAACCAGTCTGGCAATTTTACAGAAAAATGCATCCAAACTAATCGAGAGAAGTTTCATCATGCAACACGACAATGACCCCAAAAACACACCGCCAACACAACAAAGGACTTCATTGGGGGGGGGTAGTGTCTTGGACTGGCCAAGTCAGTCATCAGACCTTAACCCAATAGAGCATGGGTTTTCCCTCCTGAAGAGGAGACTGAAGGGATGAAGGGAGAAGCCCTTGAGAAGGAGAATGCCCGAGGTTTTTTTTTTGTCATCTCGCCTTATGTTTCCAAGGAGTTTACGAATAATATCTGTTGACTTGGGTCGCGAAGGTTTGTGACTTTTTAAAATATTGCGTCCCTAGGAAAAACGTTAGGGAAACACTGCCCTAGCAGGCCAGTTTTGGCCCATGGGCTGTATGTTTGACACGCTTGTTGTATGAATAAATGACCGGCAATATAAACCTGATCATAGCCAAGGAAACAGAATGAAACCGTGTTTGCAGTGAGATCAGAGTTCTGTGTTCTCTTCTGTAGCTCAGTCATTTAAGTGAGGGGACACACAACAACAGCAGCTCTTTGTCCTTTTTCACATACTGCAAATAACACACGGTACATCCCCCACACCGTCGATACGAACACAATGCTGCACGTGTCCTTCAAAAGTCACTCCACACACGGGAAGATAAAAGCGGCAGAGACACTTTTCTCTGGAATTCTCAATTGATTTAGTTTTCACCTGAGCCGCTTCAGGGATATTTCCTTTCCAGAGATTATGAAAACAAAACAAACCACTAATGTCTTCCTCCCGCATCTGATTTGCCCAAAACCTTTAACTCCAAATCAAATCGTGCGTCACCTGATGCAGCATCTCCAGCACGCTCCAAGTATTAATTCCATTTATGCTAGGAATGATGGAATACCATGGGAGGATATTGGAAAAAAATAATTTCTTGCTTAGTTATTCATTGTGAAATTCATTAAAATCCAATTTTGTGAAATTGAAATAAAAACAACCATTTGCTGTGATAGACTGGAACGCTACGCCAGCAAATATGAGATGCTTGATGGAAAACGAGCAGAGCTGGGGTGGGGAGGGAAGGGAAGTGCGTGGGTGGCGTCCAGAAATATGTTAATAACAACAACATATCTAAGATGAGTGAGGCAGACCAGCGAGTAGCTAGGATTTCGTGTATCAGAGGGCCACCTACGTGCAAAGTGTACATGGAATCATGGTTTTTGTTAGACTGTTTGTTAGACTTAGGTTTGAGTCGTTTCCATGCCTCCCAGCTTCATACGGAGGGCAACACTGGCAGTCTCCGGTTCCTATTAGCCCTTAATATTAGCTCCCACTTCCCTACATTAGCTGCTGTGCTCCCTAATTGTAGCGACAGCAGGACTGCATTAGCTCATTAGCATGCAGAGCCACACGCTGAAACACAAAACCTTGCTGTAATTAAGCCAGAATTGTTGTTTCATGATAAAAATGCAAAGCCTCGCAATTAAATCAAAGAGGCTGGCTGCATGCGCCCAGAAGTCACTACCCATGTTTTTGAATATGATATCTAAATGCTAATGCCACGTTGCATTAACAAAAAAGGGTTATTTTTATGATGACATTTTGCTAGCTGTTGCAAAAAAAAAAAAAAGAAGAAAAGAAACAAAAACAGAAACCCAACTTTAAAACATAAAATAAGTTCAAGAAAAAAGGGTAATTTTCTTGCAATTATCATTGCCCGCAGTTTGAACTAGTATTTTGAAAAAGTAAACAGAAGCTTTACTTAAATGCGATGGTAACGATAATTACAATAGCAAGAAGGTCACCAGTTTAAGGTCACCAGGAAGTAAGTCATAGGCCAGGCCATTTTTTTATTTTATAAAAAGTAATTTATGTTTAATACAAATATTCTACAACATTGTTTCCCAAAGACTGGGTCACGACCCTCAGATCGTTACAAGAGGTTTTTTTATGGGGTCGTCTCGCATCATGTTTCCCAGGAGTTTACGAATAATGTCTATTGACTTGGGTCGCAAAGGTTTGTGACTTTTAAACTATGGGTCCCCAGAAAAAATGTTTGGGGAACACTGCTCTAGAGTACCACAGTACGAGCAAATAATACATTCTTTAAATTTAAATGATCAACTATTTTGACCATTTTTACAATATTCACAGAAGAAAACACCCAAGAGCATCTAGTCACATGTAGTTATGGGCCAAATGTGGGGGGTTCGTGGACCATAAGTGGTCTGAAGCAGCCTGAGGCCAAGTGGTAAGCGGATTGTAGGTTTGAATCCCACCTGTTGGGCATTGCTAGCATTTACAGCCTTTAACTCAGTGTTCGACCACTGCTAGTATGAGAGGTGTCATTTCTGTTTTGTCTGCATATTAATTAACCGAATAGCTTCCCACTGCGTATGGTCAGAAAGTGAAAAAAAAAACAAAAAACTTTTTTTTGGCATGGACAATGTGGTTAATGTATGAAGCCACTGAGATTACTTGTGCCTTTGATCTCCAGTTACCTGTTTTCCTGTTAGACACGTCCTACTCCTCGCAGCTTTTGGCACATTCGATATAAAGTATTTCTCTGCCCATTGTAATTCCTCAAATTACATTTCTTAATTAGAAATCGGAGGCTTCACTCACTCATTGTCAAAACAGGTTACTTTTGGAATTAATGACATCCACCTAAGATATTGAGAGGATATCACCAAACCATCCCTACTACTCTACTAATCCCTAATTAGAGATGTTGTGTCAGGTTGGGAAGAAAAATGGTGCACCTTAAGGGATTTATCTGCCAAATTTAAGGAGACTGAATTTACTGATGTAAATTTCCTCAATCCTAAAATAATAAAATTTGCGAAAGATCAATGAATTATAACACCGCTGTCTCTGTAAATATGAAGTATATACCTTATTAGCTTAACATGTCTGTACCTACTTAGCTAATAACATAGTTAGCTCATAACTAGCTTCTGTATAGCGTATTCAATGACATATATGAATTGATTTGGCTTCATTGTCTTTGTTTTTTTTTTGTTTTGCAAACGTCGATAGTTTAACGAAAACCGGCTCAAACTGGTCTGAACCACTGCTGGTCGACCTGAGTTGACCTGCCATGGTGTCAGCCAGTGAGTGAACTGACACAACAAGCTAACGAGAGTCTCCTTGAGGTTTGGCTAACATTATTTTCATTTCGAGACGCGTCGCTGGCCTATTGCTCTTCTTCCTGCTTCTCGTTTTAATGAGCTGGACCATGGTTTATTTATGTATTCGTTGAATTTGTTTTAAAGTAACGCTGTTTTCCTAGAATCTCACTATTTGCATAGTTAATTGAATGAGTGCAGGAGAAATGCAGGAAAAAAAATCCTATTTCATAGCAGGGCTGGTTAGGGAAAATGTGGCTTTAAATTCCCAAAGCAACTCTATTTTTACATTATTCTTATATTGGCCTGTACCAAATTTTACAGATGTGTTTATTGTTTTAATTCCATACAGCTTGGATATTATCGTTATTGTATCGTAACGTTACGAGAAAAACGTCGTAGGATTATCATAAAGTCATAAGTTTAAGTTAAGTTAAGGTTATGGTAAAGTTAAGGTAAAGATATCATTCCGTCGTAGCATTTGAAGACAAAATAAATAATAGCATAAATGTTCACCACGCACATACACAGATTCTGTTACCTTTGTTTATTTATTCATTTAACGTTTAAGTCCTAACCATTTTTTGGTACATATTCTCGTGCTCGACCCTCGTAAAAGACCCCCGAATCCATCGAGTGTGGAGTTTTTAAACACAATTCCACACTCGAAGGCGGCGTCTCACCACTAGAGGCTGCTGTTGCTCTGTGCACTAGCCACCTGTGGCGGGCGTCCTGCCAGATGCGTGGGAGGTTCCTGTCAGCGCTCGTGTCAGCCGTGCTCCTATAGACACACAAGTTAATAATGAAAGGAGACGGAGAAAAAGAGATTACGCCGCGCGTTACATTTAATTGGAATTCTTTAAATAACACGACATATTTGTGCTGTACTGATAGAGCACGTTCTTCGCCTCTCTATGATAAAAAATAATAAACCTCATATTTATCGTGTGAATAACATCTGCACACATCCAAGATTACACTGTGTGTGTGTGTGTCTGACATTAATTCGATGTCTTACATACAACACGAAGTAATTAGTCTGATCTATCTATCTATCTATCTATCTATCTATCTATCTATCTATCTATCTATCTATCTATCTATCTATCTATCTATCTATCTATATATTATTATTGTTTTTTACCCCTATACTCTACCCCCATGACTACTACTTGCACATTAGTTAAACCTTATAGTCAGTTTGTGTGCTTGTAGTAGTAAATACGCAGATAACTACTAAGCAATATAAACAGTTTAAAGTTCTGGTTGAAGTGTCCTTTTTGTTGCTTAAATAAAATGTTATTCTAAAAACTTTGTATAAAAATATATATTTCTTGGCGCTAGGTCATAGTTGGTACTTGTTCTTAAGACTTATTTTGGTCTCTGATAAAACACACATATTGACTTTAGTTACCATAGAAACTTGTATGCTCCTCATAATGACTTTCCATGACGACTGCGTTGAAGTTTCATAACTTACTTATACTGCTCGTGAAATGTACAGTATGTGCATTACATGCTGTGCCGACTAGAAGCACAGTGAAAATTCAAAGGCATCAATAAGAGATAAAGGTTTTCAGAAAAAAAAAAGGATGGGTTTCGAAGACAGGCACATCAGGAGGATGAAAAAAAAGGGATGGGTTTCGAAGACAGGCACATCAGGTGAACGGAGCTGGAAAACAAAACTGGACATCGAGCGATCCGTCCTGGGAAAACAAGATAAGGGTGAGGCAGAGTAGGGAAACAGCAGGAGATCATAGATATGGGGAAACACTCGGAAGGAAGTTGGAGAGCAGGAACAAGACACAATGAAGGAGAAAAGAGGCAAAAAAAAAGGAGAAGAAGAAGTCGTAGATATAGAAATAGCTGAAGAGAAAAGCAATTAATACATAACCTTTGACATTTCGAACACTTCTCCTGCTCCGTTCACGTCTTTTATTCTGTTGATGTAGTAATCGTAGGTATGCATATTCATGCACTGCAGGAGACATATTCTCTCAGCAAGGAAAACTGGGGGAAATCATTTTGTAATTACTTTCTTCTTCATATATTTATGCTCCAGCAGTCAAACGAGACGAGACAAGTACTTTTCTGAAAACTAAAACATTTGCACTGGGAAGAATAATTGAAATGATTGGGTATAAAACGCAAATATAAATATATACAGTACATTGATTTATATACAGTATATATAATATATATAAAAAAGAAGAAAAGTGAAACATTTCTATACATTTATGTGGCACATTGGATACATACGTGTACCACTGCTGTAATGCTTGAATGATAACAAGCCTCCAGTCACTAGGTGGCAGCAACTCATACAGTGGTTTGTACAGATAAAAAGTATACATATTATTAGGCTCTCAATAGTATTTCAATTTGTAGGGGTATGTGTCGGGGGGCCGGGGGGAGGGGGGGGAGGGTTCGGGAGTGCATGACAAAATGCACTGCAGTGCATGAGAAAATAATTAAGAACCACTGATCTCGGACATACATATTCTGACTTATGCTCTGGAGCTAAAATGAAGGGCAAAAAATCCCCAAGCAATGAACACGAATTAGCACAATCCAATGTATGGCATACAACCGCAAATGTAAACAAAGCTGTGTTTTGCATATAACATTTTAACACACGGGTGCAAATGACTGTACCTATTAATTCTAGCGTCTGTTTACTCGTTAATGCTGTAATACATGTTGGCACATATCTGCAAAAAACTCAAGGTAAATATGGAAGAAAATTAAAAATGCTTTAGCAGAAATGCTTTTTCATTTTCAGAATATACCTGCAATTTTTGACTCCGAAATTAAATTAATAATTAATCATGCCATTTCATTTTGTTCTTCAACACCGCTCATTCTGTAACACAACTGAATAGAAAACAAAACAGGAAATGTATTTTTATTTTTCATTTTCATGTAAGCCCTACAAAAAAAGGTAACAAAATTCAATCCGAATTCGCAATCCGAATCTGGGTTGGTTGGGCTCACACTCACCACATGGCTCTTCCTGACACTATCGTGCAATCCTTATTAAAGTTAGCTTCAGTTTTCTGTCACGGGCGATATAATTTATCAGATTATGGAGAGCTTGGCAGTATACTCTGCCGACGCGGACGTCAACATTGTTGCCTCAGCAAATGATGCTCAGTTACTACAACAATTACCAAAGTTTCCAGACTATAAGTCGCACTTAAACATTTCATCCTTTGGCTAGGTTTGCGACTTATCCTCAGGTGCAAGTTGTATATTAAAATATATAATTTCACGTTTGGTATTTTCAGTATTTTTCAGCTAGAGGGCACTCTACGCTTGTGTACCCAGTATCTGATACTCCTGTACCACTTAAAATTGACATGTTTGCAATTTTCGCACTGACAGTGTGAGACTGTTTTTTTTTTTTCTTCTTCATTATGCATTATTTGGCTGGTGTGACTAAGTAATTCTATCTGTTGGAATAGTCACGAATGGATCGCAAATAATCCACAGCTAGCCTATGATTATGATGTACAGAGAGGGACAGGAACTGTCTCCACAGGCTGGTAGCGTAGGGCTACCTTGGTCATAGACAGTTCTCTGGACCTCACTCAGGAACTGGGTAAGAGAAGGTTTTTTTTTTTTTTTTTGCTGAGCTAAAATCAATGATGGACTACTCCTCTCTTCCTCTGCATCACATTGTGGACGCACAGAGCAGCTCCTTCAGCAGCAGGCTGCTGCATCCACGCGTCGATCGTTCACCCCCGAAGCTATAAGACTGTATAACACCATGGTGTAATCTCTTTCTCTCTCTCTCTCTCTCTCTCTCTCAAGTCTCTCCTGCCCCCTCTCCTCATACTGCGCCTCACCTTCTCTTATCATACTCCAGTCTTGCATTATGGGTATAGTCCATTATTATTCTGCTCATGTGCCATAACTGTCAAATGGACAAATACATTTTTTTTATTTACTTTTACTTTTATTTCCCTACTTTGATTCAAACACTGTATTATATTATTCCACACTGTATATCTATCATTTGCTCGACTGTTTTTTGTTTTTTTCATTGTACCTTGTTTCCTGTATTGCTGGGAAAATTCAATCTAAACTAGTCTAATTAGTCTGATGTTCATTATCCCAAAAATGTGTCCATGCAGCAGAGTTTCTTAACATGAGAAATTAAAGGGTTTTTTTTAATTACACAGCAATAAACCATATTTGTAGCTTGAATAAATAACAATCAATCGCAGAAACATGTGTTAGTCTGTTATGGAGTAGTTACTGTACATCTATACCAGTGGTCCCTGACCTTTTTTGTTCTAAGGACTGGTCAGCCAGTACCAACCAGTACTACGGACTGGTACCAAGGTGCTGAGCATTGAAGGATCTTTCTGTTTGTATCAGAGTCTGGATGACATATTATTTTAAAATATTCCCAGATTATCTTTAAATAAAGAAAGTAAATGATATGACAGGATTATCTTTGAATGAAGTAAAGTAGTAAACATTTAAGTACATTTTTCATTGTGTCCCACTGCAGCTCAGTACAAAATGACCTACGGACTGGTACTGGTCCGCGGACTGGGGGTTGGGGACCCCTGATCTATACAGTCCTCCATTTACAACCGGCCCTTCAAGGGGAACTATATTGGTGATGTGGCCCCCGGTGAAAATGAGTTTGCCACCCCCTGACCTAGGTGTAACTCAGGCATTGCAATATTGGGTTTTCAATTTATTGGAACAAAACCAATAACGATTCCCACCGGTATCGTTATATAAGTTGCTTTATCCCTTATACTGAACAAATTTCTGAAAAAATGAATTTTATAAAATAAAGCGACTGAAGTATCTTAAGCTGGCCTCAGTGAATATTCAAAAGATGGACAGTATTACAGAGCTTCACTTTGTCATTTTAATTTTTTTTTTTTTTTGTCGATCACTAGATATTTCAGACGACCCCATTTGAAAAATGTGTGGTTGTGACTCCAAGGTTGATCAACACTGCTCTATGGACTTTTGCAAACATTTTAATGTGTAAACAGTCTCACAATTACCTGAAATCTTCCTCTCAAATGTGCTGTAGGGGATTTTTTCCGCATTTGAAAAAAATGGCAGTTTTTAATTTTCATTAGAGAAACTTCAATTTCTACTCCGTATGTTTTAATGCCTCTGTGAGGCACACATTATGAGAATAACTAAGACCTGAGATATGTTACACACCAAGGCTCATTACATCCCATGTATAATGATCTCATAAAAAAAGCAGCAAAGTGTGACATATTCTTACTCTTCTTCCTGCGAGGTATGAAAGCCATATTCTTTCACTCCGCACTTTCCCGGTGGTGTAGTGAGGAGAAGACTAATAGAGCTAATCTAATCTAATCTGAGCAGCAGCACGGCAGAATGGCTCATGAAATGACTGGAGTTTGTCTGCAGCTGTTTCCCTTATGACTGCGGATTGACAATTTGCTAGTATCATATGTACCAGTGTAAATAGGACTCCAAAGGCATTTTACTACACACATCAGCTTTATTTATTCCTTTACATCTTTTTTCTTTCATGAAATAAAGACGTCCGAATGATTCATTCCGCACTATTCCACAGCTTGAATATAAGTTCAAATCAGATTTGCAGTGTGGAACCACTAATAGTAAGAGGACAAGTAAAATTCTAGATTTTTAATGTTTTTTTTTAAAACAATTTAAAGTAAATCTTTGAATTGATAATTCACTATACATCACTTTTGCAAGAGAGGCAATAGATTTAAATATGTTGGTGTGGGGAGAGGTAACTTAGCTAGATAGTTTTGAGCCCTGTCATGTTGAAACGAGTTGGTTATACAGGAGGTGTTAAAACACTGTTTATTTAACTGTTGTGCTCGGTGTGGCTGATAATAAAGACCCCAACTTTGCTAATGGTAACTTCGGCCCTGGAGCAGATCACTAAGTCTCCCCTGTGCATTCCAACTATGGTCGGGGCTCAGAAGCAGGAAAGAGCTAACGTCTTACCAGCCGTGTTATGGGCACTGTTGGGAAAAAAGCATTTATTTAATTGAAAGTGAAAAAAAAAATCTTTCTGTGTAAATACAGACACCAGCGGCCTATAGATAACCTGTGACCTATATATGTACGATTATTTCTTTCTTTTTAAATTTAGTGCGTATTATATTCAGGTGCGCTCAATAGTCCAGAAATTACGGTAATTCTTTGGTAGTTCCCTTTGTAAAATTAACTTTAAAGCCCACCGACCCACTTTCCTTTTTGGTAGCGTAACAGAATGTGTTTTATTTTGTTTATATTATTATCGTATTGAAACCAAAAAAGCTGGTATCTCCACCACTAACAGATACGGTGGAACTACTTAGTGCGGACGGTGCAGGATTGTTATAATACCGTGACATAACAAAACGGCTAAAATGAGAACAACTCATCTTAAGGAAATTTTCTGGATATAGACAGACACCCCCGGTATTTGTACCTAAACCGTGACAAAGTCAGTTTTGAATAATATGTCCCCTTTAGGTTCTAGCCGCCTTTCCAGCCCACCACTCTGCTACAGCTTTTGATGTCTACAGGAAATCCCTAAATTACTAGTTTTGAAAGCTACCCTTTGGAAGTGTGCGTGGACTTTTCCACTAACAATAAGAGCTAGTGCTCAAGAAGTCCAGACCTGCGAAATACAACTGGAAACCTTTGGTCACCATTAGGGTAGTATTAGTATCATTTGGACATGACTCTCTGTCCAGGCCTCTACTTCTGCAACTGTACCTGCACTCCACTCATCTGGCTGAGGTTTTCCTCTCCTGCCAAGATTACAGGGTTGGCCTTTAAAAGCACACCTCTACTCTGTCCACTATCACTCCCATTCCCTCCTATTAAGCCCTGAGTGTCCAGGGCTAATGCTTTTCTTCTCTGCAGGCTATTGATCAGCGTCAGTGCTGCCTGGCCAGGACTCCTCTCCCCACAGATAGATCAGGGATGGGCTGAGCCGCTGGCTTTTCATTAAGAGAACGCCACAGACAAATGGCAGGGAAGAGGTAAAGGGCATCAGAGCTAAGAGTCTGATAATCAAACTTGATGGTTCCCTGTCAGCCTGCCTCTGTCCTTCCTGTTGGTTTATTAGTTTGGCTGTTTGTCTGCTTTCTCTGAGCAGTACAGCTTTTTTTTTTTTTTTTTGATTGAGGGAATTCATGACCAAAAAGCTTTTCAAGTTAAGTTACTCATCAATCTGAAGCGTACTGCGAAAAACATGTTTTTTCCCCAGCTCTGGTGCCTACTTGTGTGAATTTAGCACTTTCAGTGGAGTTTTTTGGTCGTGACATGAGCGGATCAGCTTTGGTTTGAATTTCAGTGTAAAAAGTTGTGCTGAAGAATAAAAAAAATATATAATAATTTGACTGTAAGGCTAACCTTAAGTGGATTTTCTCATATCAGATTTCCCGTTTTATCAAAATTGTGATGTCGTTCGGTACTAATGCGTCCAGTAAAATGAGTAAATGTCAGTCAACAGTTTGATGGTAGGGTAGACAGCGGGCATTGAGAGCAGCACTGATTTTATCATTATTTTTAAGATAAAACTTTTTTTTTTCAGTCTGGCAGTCGAGAGATTTTTAAAAGCACATATTTTTTTATGGCCAAAACACATGAGGTAGAATATGTGGGTAACATTCTGTTTAGATTAGATAGATAGATAGATAGATAGATAGATAGATAGATAGATAGATAGATAGATAGATAGATAGATACATAGATAGATAGATACATAGATAGATAGATGATATATAGATAGATAGATAGATAGATAGATAGATAGATAGATAGATAGATAGATAGATAGATAGATAGATAGATAGATACATAGGTAGGTAGGTAGGTAGGTAGATAGTTAGATAGATAGATAGATAGATAGACAGACAGACAGATAGATAGATACATTCATACATACATCTGTGTAGCATTGGCTCTAGCACATACGTGTCATACTCAAGGCCCAGGGGACAAATGTGGCCTGCAGGAACTTAAAAAGCATTTAATAAAGTCCATGCAGCAGAGTTTCTTAACTTGCGAAATTATCTATGATGATCTATACAGTCTTCCGGTTACAACCGGCCCTTCAAGGGGAACTGTATTGGTGATGTGGCCCCTGGTGAAAATGAGTTTGAAGCCCCTGCTCTAGCACTTAAATACTCAAAATGACACAAAATGTTTCAAAAATACAAACTATTACGTCATGATCTGCCTATTGAAGCTTATGATTGGCAAATGTTGTATTCAGAATAAGTAAGGTTTAACATTTAGAAATCAAATCACATTGACGTGAGGACATTTATATTTGAAATGTAATAAAAAACATATAATGCAGGTTTTTCCACCAGATCCACAGGAAGACAGTGATGTTGCTGCTGACCTGCAGCTCCAGCTGATGTCTTAGAGATACATACTGGACACACACACACGGGTACACTCAGTTGGACCACACTGCTTGGGTCAGATCTCAAGGATAGTGAGTGAATCTCCTGCCTAAAATGAAATCCTCTGTCTGCATACCAATAGAATAGCCTGAGGGCTGTGTGTGTGTGTGTTGGGGGGTCTTTTTTTAAACTAAGGAAACCGCCTGGAGAAGAAGAAGAAGTCAGTAGATACCTGCAGTTTAAACGGCATCCAGTGTCCTTTATGAGCCCTGAGGGTGTCCAAGATGGGTCAGGGGGTGAGTAAGGGTGAGGTGTGGAAGTGAAGAAGTCTGTGCAGTGGTTCCTTTTGCCAAAATGCTAATGCAAAGGCAATTCAGGAGGGATCTAAAAATTCTACTTTGACATATTCAGTACAATGTGATGTGTAATTTCACATAGTGGTTGTTGAAGTTAAATAAAAAAGTAGTGATATTATGTGGATTGTTGCATATATTTCAGTATTTTATTCTATTAGGGTTATCCAATATTAACTTTTTGCCGATATGCCAATATTGTCCAAACACTTAATTTCCGATTCCGATATCAACCGATGTCGATATAATGGGGCAGTGATGGCCAGGTGGTTAGGGAAGCTAAGTGCCACCTTCTCACTGAGGTGATGAGTTAAATCAGTGTTTCTCATTATTCTCTGCCATGCTCCCCTTAGGGGACAAAAGTTATTTCTGCCCAACTACGTAATTATGCTAATATTGGGCCGCTAACATCAGACGGCCGCTATTATCAGACATCCCTAATTCTATTCTATTCTACCCTAGTCTGTTTAACAGACTGTAGCGGACGGTGTATTCACTCAGAAATTACATTGGGTACACGTGTATTTGTACCAAACGTCCTGAACTCTACACCTGTACTACCATGTGTTTCAAGTGGAAACCTTGTTAATGCGGAACAAAGTCCAACTTCCACCAGACCGCTTTTGTAACGTAACGCAGTTGCTGACATCACTAACCTTTATTATGAAAGTGTGAAACGGGGCATGGTGAGGTGGACGTGTCCTGGCCCATATTCAGGTCAGAAGGAGGAAATGAATCCGTCGAACCACCATTGGTTAATTTGATTTATTACTTTTGTCAGTTTCTTAAGTTTTTTTTTTTTTGTGATTATTGTTGGTTTCCCTTTCATTAACAAAGGGGTTGTGGTGTTTTGTGTTTCCTATCACCTGGGCTATTGTCTTCTTTCTACAGCTGCACTGAATCTGGAGCTGATGAGCAAGAGCACTGGAGGGCGTGTCCTCCAATTGATCTTTGAATGCTACAAAGTAATCCAAAAAACAGGAAAACGTTTTTTTTTTTTAATTCCTGCCCACTGCCTAGATTGTGTATTTTTGGAGTTTTTTCACCGGGGATTTCACTACCACTGCCACTTGAGAGCAGAGCACCTCTCACCATGTGGAGTCAGGGCACTCCACGCTTTCGCAGGACCTTGAACCCTCCACCTCACAGAAACTCTTGTACGTGTACCTGGTAAGAATTATCTTTGGTACTTACTTATCGTTTCTCTCAGTCGTCTGTTCCTTGGTTATCCTCGTTGGCAGCATCAACCTGATACGTAAGAGAGATATCAACAATATTGTTTTTAATTTGTTCAGTTTTGATTCAAGTGATCTTATTGTGGAACGGTAGAGACATAGGTGCGGTGATAATGTTGACTTAAGTTGGTAATAAAAACCTCAATTTTGTCTTTGGATATACAACAACAACAACAACCATTTTGCTATAGTTTGTTCAGTAGTATATTTAATGCCGGGTGTAACTACATTGTAAAATGACTTTGAGAAGGCTCAGTAGTTTCAGTCTAGCACAATCTAGAGAGAAACACAGAGAAGCCATGTCGATCTTTTCTTCTGAACGTCCTTTCAGAAATGTTCAGCAAGAAGGAGTTTACAGTGAATTGCTTAGACACAAGAAATAAGATGCTCTCTTTCTCTGAATCAATTGACGTGTTATTCCTTCGTTCCTCCGTTTCTATCTATCTATCTATCTATCTAACTATCTATCTATCTATCTATCTATCTATCTAACTATCTATCTATCTATCTATCTATCTAACTATCTATCTATCTATCTATCTATCTAACTATCTATCTATCTATCTATCTATCTATCTGTCTATCTATCTATCTATCCGTGGTAAAAAAAAACAAACAAAACAATTAGTAGTATCACTATCGGTATCAAATCAAAAATGCATATCACAAGTAAATACCTGATTAACGATGTTTCTTTAGATATTACATTTTGATTCTTTTGATTTTGTCATGAAAACGCATACAATACGTGTTAGGGACAGTAATGAATAAACACATACAACCACCCTCCCCAAAAATGCAGTTATTTCAGGTAAACCTTCAGTTAAAAGTATTGACTAAACAAGAAAAGCTCTCTGACCTTTTGAGCCATCATCTAACATCCTGCACACACACACACACAAAAGAAAAGGTCAGTTGTGTCAGTGTCACCTGGTCTGATCCTCCACCAGTGGGTGGCAACAGTGTGTCCCAGCCTTTGTGTATGATTTTGTTCCTTTTTATTGTCTCTCTCTTACTCTCCCTCTCTCCCTTTCTCCTCTACTTTTGCATTCTTTACACTTTCTGCCTAAAGGGGAAATGTTGCCTAATCACCAAGTGCACATCTTTTCCTAATGAATCCTGATAAAATCCTATGATGCAAAGACAAATATATAAAAATCTCAGGCTTTGTGTTTTAAATGTTGATATTAATTAATGACATTTGATGGTTTTCAGATTACTTTGATTATAATACTCAGTAGAGTACATAACTTGGAAGGTGTCTATGAGAGTCCTTAGGGTCGGGTATGGGAACTGGTGCTGGTCCATAGGTCAGGCAATGTCTCAAAACAACATGGGTCATTCAGACTTTGATACTAACAGAATAGAAGCCTAAAATATGTTTTATTTTGAAAATGTATTGATCTTTCAACAATGGCGCGGTACTTGATATTTTTTGTCCTTGGTAGAAAAAAAGGTTGGGGACCACTGATCTACACCAGATGGTTTGATTACTTTTTTTTCCTAACCTTTAGGGTGTTTCACAAACCTTAATTTTCCAGTGAGATGTTTTGGTTGCCATTTGCAGCGTGTCTTTGTGATTAATAATTTGTGTCCCTTCATATATCCAAAATACTTATCGACACAATGTGTATTAGTTGATTAATAAGCATTGTTTCTTATTGGGGGTTTGTTTGGTAATGTTTTTTCGGGAGTCAAATACTGTACATAAGAACCTATGTCACTCCCCTATGCTAACACAGTGTTGACATCGTAATCTAGGACACAAGGTCTGGTTGTGTCCGAAATCGCTCATTCATTCCCTACTCCCTATATAGAGAATTATGCAGTGTTATCCTTTCGGTCCCTCTGTACATCGCAGATTTTTTTTTTAAACCGATCTAGCGTTATTTTCGCTATATCGCAAAATATAGCAAGAAATAAACTAAAATACATTATAAAATAATTATACATACAAAAGTTTTGGCTTTAAAAATGTTTTGATTCTCGAGATAAACGCATTTGCAAACGATCAATGGTAGCTTTGTTTACCCATTTTGAAATTGAGATAAACGCATTCGCGAACGATCAATGGTAGCTTTGTTTACCCAGATTAAATCGTACACGGCCTACTATTGGCGGTGTATTTTTGACTAATTGAGCAACTAATTGAGTGGATGTCCACTAGATTTTGCGGTGAGTTCTGGGATACACTAAGTGCCCTTTATAGTTGACTGCTTCTGCTCACTAAACATTTGGACACCACAACAAAATGGCATGCAGCCTACGTAGTGCACTATGTAGGATGTAGGGGGTGACTTTGGACATAGCTTCTGAATTACTCTCAAGAGTCACAATGAAGAGCAAAGAAAGTTAGCACAATCCTATGTACATATGTCCTACAACCTTGGAATGTAAACAAAGCCGTCTTCCGCATCTGGCGTCGTGTGACCACATTTTCGCCCGCTCTTTCCCGCCATTTCTTGTGGGAACTAGTTTTAACACTGTACTTTGGACTTAGATTGACTTAAATTTATGGGTGATGGCGACGTAACCACAAAACACTGTATGTTGTTATTTTACCTGTATATTTCCAACTGCCTTGAATGCACCAGGTGCTACAATATCCTGAAGACTTTTTCTGTTTCTATATTTTAGTCAACCCTCGTGAGGTCCTTCGGGTCTAGGTGACCACTGGGTCACTTAGACCAAATGTACTTTTGTGTGCGTGTGCATGTTCCTGTATTGCAAGGCCTGTGCCAACTTTTCCTCATATTTATTAATACTCATATTCTGGGAAGATGAAAATCATTGCAAGGACGAAGGGTGTGTACAAAAATGTGAAGGACAACAGGAGGGTTAAACTAATTTCCTTTAGTAAAACCACATCTTCCTTAGCTCGCCATGTCTCTAAAATTCAATTTCTGAGAGTGTTAAACATTTTTGTGCATGAAAAATGACCACATCCAATAGTTAAGGGGAAAAAAATACAGAAATAAACAAAACGCAAAAATATATGGAAAAATTACATGGACTACGTGGATAATGTAATTACAAATTTCATGGATAGAATGACTATAACACCTATTATTCGCTCAACCTGCTGCTGTGTGGGAAGAGCTCTCCAGTGCTTTAAAAGCTAAATAATGGTTCCACCAAGGGCACCATCCACAGTTTTAAAATTCAGCTAGAACATGTTTTGTAGTGCTTCACAGCCATTATCTCTGACCTTCTTGTTTGAACCTCTCCAGCTTTTAGATTGGTGAAAACAGCGCAGAGTCACAGCTGATGTCATACTAAAATGTGATCAATGTGATCTCCACGGCTAAATGCAGTCAGAGAGAGGATTGTTCTTCACATGAGCCTGTCTGCATTCTTAGCTCAGGTGAAATTGTACTAAAAATAACTTTTATTTCAATCTGAAAGAAATAGGATATAATAATTTGTTCCAGAATCCAATTTAAAAAAGAGGTGAAAGGTGAGAAATAAAAAAACAACATCAAAAACAATGGAACCCCCTGGATCATGTGTTTTCCCTCTTCACTTAAGGGTCTCATTGTCCTTAAGGGTAGTTTTTTAAAAATGTCAGAAGTTTGGAGATATTTTAACATCAGGTACGAAGACCATGAAAAATAAAATGTTATTAGGGATGTCCAATAATAGCTAAATTATTTAGTATTGGTAAATATTCCTCCGATAATGAAAACCCGATAACACAATGCCCAAGTTTCACCCAGCTAATGTGACGTAAAAAAAGTTTTGTAATAGCATCTTTAACCCCAAAGGGCTAGATATATCAGTATCGGGTGATATCAGTATCGGAAATGAGTGTTTGGACAATATTGGCATATCAAATAACAGCAAAAACTTAATATCAGACCGCCGTTATTCTTTACATTTAAATATTAATACAATAAATTAATTGTATCCTTAGATCGGGTTGACGTCTTTTTGTTCAAAACAGAAATATTTGCTTCTGTTGAGATTGAAACAGCCTTCTGTTTATGAGAAAAGGATAAAACTAGCTACGAGCATTTTCCTGCTTGGTCTCCTCATTATTGTTTGGGTGGAACCCGCACAAAAACACTCCACATGACCCTATTTCCCAAAGAGCAAACATGTAACACTGGCTTCCAGTCCATTGTATATTTATCGAAACTCAACCAAAAGAAGTTTTGGTATGGTTCTCTTCATAGTACATGAGATGCTAATACACACTCACACACACACACACATATATATATATAGGTAGATAGATATGTATGCTGTATATAAAATCCATTATTCTATGTTCAAATTACTTGAAAGAGTGATTGCACATAATTGTGGACACCCCTACGGCGGCAGCAGCTGTGTAAGTGTTTCCGCATTTTCCAAGCTGTTCCACAGACGGCATTTTCACTGCCATTCAGGACGACATCATCTCCCACCTGCCAATTTGGTCCCTCTCATATTATCAAATAGAACACGGTGGACAGTATGCTAGATCCAATGTCCTGCGCACTAAAATATGCAGTTGATTGTAGAAAGGGGCGGAAAAAAAAAATCACATATTTCAAGCTTTCAGGCAGCTGACTGAGGTTTATTAATGTTTCCATTGTCTCATATATCTGTCCATGGAATTCAATTTGGAGCCTGAACCTTGAAAGCGCTGCTCCTTCCACTCTGGGTAGTTGCTATTGATGTAGGCAACATGTGCCTTTGCCTCCAAGCAAGCAGCCCAATTTTCAAACTATTTACGCCACAGTTATGACCCCATTGATTTCAAATAGCCCCTCTGCTGTAGATGCTCTTCTCTGATGCGTGCACTGACAGCGGCTGATCAACACTACAGGATACCTCAGTGGTCTAGCCAAATGTGTGCTTTGTCTTTAGTCATTGGCGACGTTTCTCATTAATTATAGTCCTGATTGTTCAGGGCCAAAGATGGATCAAAGCTCTTTGGTCCTGGATATATATCTATATCTATATATATCTATATATATATATTAATTCCTAAACAATATATGTGAGTATGTATTGTATTGGTATCATATTGTGTGGGTGTACACTGATAAAAATATTGACAAAACCAGTACAAAATATTATTGCCCCATAACATTGTTGTAAGTGTAAATAAAATGTTGTTGCCTTGTGAGCATCACTCACTGGCTCCAGCAGACGATAACGCAGCTCCATCTGCTTTAATGTGAAAGTAGCATTTGACACTAAAGGGACACTTTATCAAGATGATCAGTTTTTTTTTTTTGTGATAAAAATTGTCAGAGAGATGCATGGCAATATGAACCCAACGTCACCTGCACTCCACCACAGCCGCTGCATTTAGAAAAAAGAGCTATCCAATTTTATAGATAAAATAAAAAACAGCTGTATGATTGTGTCAGTATGTTATTCCTTTGGAGAGCGCCCAGCCTGTTCTTTATTGTGAGACATAACTTTAAGCATGAAGGCTGCCTTTATAGCACTGACGATTTATGCTCCAAGAGAAGAGAAGGAAATGGTCCGCCTTATGATGTTGCCGCTACGCCTGGTAAGTTGCAACAACGAAAGAAAGTGTGCTTGTAGGGCAAACTTTTAGAACCTCGGTATGGAGCCTCCTATCTTGTGTGTGCCACAGAATGGTACAGTATAATCTCCGCCCTTTCAATAACATGCCGTGCATAAAGAATGCACAAAGATAGAATAGTAGCCGACGTTTTTTTGGATTGTTTGAAGTTAGTCCCCAGCTAAACATTTGCTGGTCTCACTGTGATTAGTGAATAGCTAGCATTAGCTTTGTGATGTGAATTTGATAGTTTTTTTTTATAGAATGACATCAACATCGCGATTATTTGAGAAGCACTGAGTTAAAGACGGTCTGCAAAATAGAATGGTTCCTTTTGAGTGTGATTATTGCGAGGATTGTACGAAGAATGCCTTCCATCTTTAAAAGCATACGATGGATGCATGGATGGACAGACAGACAGATAGACTTTAATGATAGCTTTGTAATGCTTTTTAATTAATGCTTTGATGACCTTGAAGTATGCATAGAACCCAAGATAGTCCATATAGAAGGGATCAGGACTTTACAACACTATGCTGGAAAATGCATACAAATTATGTACTCTCAAAAAAATTACAAAATAACATTTCCATTGTGAGCTTATATCTTTTTTAGATTTATATTTTAGCCCAAGTTATACAGATATTCAATTAAACGAACACTTCAAATTTGAGATAACCAAATTTGAGATAACCAAACCCAGATTATACCATTTGATGGAGCAAACTGTCAGGACTGTATTAGTTTTTACTATCCGATAAACTCTGTATTTTGTATTTGTTGCTACTGAATTTATATATTGAAATAATTAGTATAATAGTTATTGTTTAGCCATTCACTTGATTAATATAAACGCCTATTTTATTCCACATAAGGTCCTCGTTAGTATAGTGGGGAGTATACCCGCCCTGTCACACGGGAGGCCGGTGTTTGATTCCCCGACAGGGAGACCTTTCCTTAAGTTCCCGACGGCAACTCCAGAGGGATTATTAGTGTCTAAAATCTATTTTTTTTTACGATGAATGATGGGCCTGTGACACCAAACAGTCCTTCAGTTTTAGTGGACAACAAGAAAACAAAGAATATGCAGTAAATGATGATGATGATGATGAATCACCAGCTATCCTGGCTATAATCAGCCAGGTTAGAGTCAGGATGAAGATGAAACGGTACCAAGGCTTCGACCTTGTACCATGACATCATACACATCAGACTTAATGGCTTTTATTGTTGCCTGTTGTCGAGGACTGGGTTCAGTCGGTGAACAACTCTTCGGCGAACAACTCTGTACATTTACAACGTCCAACATTGTAAATGTAGATAAGAGACTGGATTGGTTGAAGATGGTAAAAGTTAATATCTTTATTGTTATACATAATAATGTGATATAGATAAAATATAATATTGCAAAGGAGGCTGTTATTTTTAATTATCGCTCTAAATTAGGGATGGGAGTCTGTCTTGCTTCCTTCTATCTGCTTCTTGGGTATATATGGCTCTCGCCTGCTCTCTGACTCTGACTTGTCTTTGCTGGGTCATTGTTCAGGTTGTTGTTCATGCTGCAGTCGTTTACGGTCATAGTTTGGAATACCTGCTTTGTGTATTTACTCTGTGCTTTCCTTTCCCCACCTGGTTTGTTTGCCTGTTGCTGCCTAGGCTGGATCCTTTATATCCTATGAGTTGTATATTTAAGTTTGAACGGCTGTGAATAAACTTTCTGAGACTGAGCGTGGTCTCTTGAGTGCAGCACTTTGGGTCCTGGGTCTGGTTTCCCAAGTCCCTTAAATGTAGCAGGAAGTATCGATTCAGTGGTATGGGGATATCAATCCTCAAGTATAAATTGAGTATCGATTATAAGTATACATTCAAATTAATAATTGAAGAAAGAGCATCTGAGTGGCGCTTTAGCCTAGAGGCAATGTCTCTGTCGTTGGGGTGGAACCCCAGGATTCACCTCCTGGGCAAGTTCGAATCCCACTTAGGGCGGTTGGTACCTTCCAGTGGACTCACCACCCGCAGGAAGGTTTAGGGGGGTTGGTATGGTGCAATGTGATTTGGGGGTTGACTGCTGTCCCCGTGACCTGGTGATGGATGGATGGATGGATGGATGGATGGAAAGAGCATCTGTTACTTTTAGGGCAGCAGTTCCTGGGGGGGAAATAAGGGGTGCCCGCTTGAAGTGGGTGTAAAATAAATACCTGATAATGATATTGCAAAGGAAGCCGTTATTTTTAATTTGTGGTCTCGTTATTGCCGTCACATGTCTGAAAACAAAATGAGCAGAAATATTTATCCACATATTAATAACGCAGATACATCTAGTATAAGCATCTGCATCCCTTAATTTGTACAAACCCATCCAAACCAGCTAATTTCCCAGAGGCATCCAAAATCTCTTTTTTAAGGATGTATATTTTATGAGCGTAATCGATACTTGATCAATACTGTATGAGTATCGATACCATGGAATCAATAGTCCCATCACTAAACAGGGCCCTCTGTAAAGTTTGGATCAAAAGTCATGGGGAAAACACCTTTGTTTTCATAAATACATATTTTCTCTATTTAAGTTTTGTTTTATTATATGTACCAGTTGTTTGTTTTTTTCAATGCCAAGAAGGTTTTTGTTGACTTAAGGGAACATTAAAGGAATATATCTTTAGGATTCTGTGCAATAGCATTACAACCAACAGTGATTTTTGTGTTGCACATTGTTTTTCTTAATCTTCTTGCTTCTGTACAGACAAAATAATAAAACAAAATACGTTTTTTAGTACAACTGTATCAGACAATAAAACCTTAATACCATTTCAAAACAGACTGATGATATTTTCCAATGTCTGAAAATTCTATAGATGCTTATATTATTTTGAACTAGACTTTTGGACCTTATAACGTAACCAAGATTGTGTAATTGAGAGACCATCTTTCCTCATATTCTAGTCACTCGCACCTTGTCACCCAAGCTACATATATATTTTAAATGGCTTTAAATGTTTCCACCGTTCAATAGTTTAGTCACTGACTGTCTGTGTTGTATTTACTAGTAGACAGAAACTGAAGTTCTATTTTAATCTGTCTGTTCTTCGCTCTTTTGTGTCCCTGCCTGTAATAGGAAATGAGGCAAACGGGAGGAGAGAAATTGAAGAGCAAAAAAGAAAGGGGGAAATAAGCAGCTGTAATATCAAAGTTTTATTATGGCTGCCGTTTATATGTCTTCTGTGGTGAAACGTTAGCAAATGGGGTCTTGTGTTTCCTCTTTGTTCCTTTTGAATAATTTAGGAGCAATTGTAGTGAAAAACATATTGGTTCATCTGTCAAATTATGTCCCGACGCTTCAGGCTGACACTCTTAGTGAACCCTGATGGCCAATTTCCTGTCTCCTCCTCTCTGTGCAGCTTGATAGGTATAAAACATGATCCTAAAAATGCTCAGTTATTATTTATGCCACTGTTGTACATGGGCTTTATTCGAAAAAAATAAAATGTATGCGTAACATTTTAGATCCCTGTGTAATTTTACCGTAAATACTAATATCAAATACATATCATCGGAGGAGGTTGACTGGTAAACAATGTTAGTTCTATGCTTCATGTAGATGTAAAAAAAAATAAAATATTATTTTAAAATTCAGAACAGAACACAGGCTTAGCTTTCAACCTTCCTAAAATGCTATCACATTTTTTTTAAAATCTGGACTTTTTAATACATTTTGGTTTGAATTTGACAACATATATTATGTATAAATCCATCCATCCATCCATCCATCCATTTTCATCCGCTCATCCGTTACCGGGTCGCGGGGGCAGCAGTCGCCACCCAAATCACATTGCACCGTACCAACCCCCCTGAACCTTCCTGCGGGTGGTGAGTCCACTGAAAGGTACCAGCCGCCCTAACCGGGATTCAAACTTGCCCAGGAGGTGAACCCTGGGGTTCCACACCAATGACAGAGACATTGTCTCTGGGCCAAAGCGCCACTATTATGTATAAATGTTGCTTTGGTAATACATATACTAAAATTGGAACCATATAGAAAGGGTCAATTGATGTCCGTTACAGCTGGGGTTCGGACATGCGAGATAGACCTTTCAAATCTTCCTTGGCATCCGCAACAAGAGACTGGCTAAAATAGCGATCGGGACGAGGCGACTGACTGTGTATGAGTGATGGCTCTGGAGGATACCACCAGAGTATGTCCACACTGCTTTCTTCTTTTTGGACAGTTTGAGAACCTTAGCAATCCACCCCTCCCTCCACCTACATTAACTCCATCAGTCACAGCAGGGATCCCTCCCCACCCCCTACCATCACAGATTACGTCAGAGGAAAGTTGAGGAGACTACACCCCTGGGAAAGCAGATGGCCTAGACAGAGTGTGTCCAAGAATGTTCAAGGCCTATGCTGTAGAACTGGGTGAGCCAACATGTCTTCGACCTGCGTCTGCGCTTGGGAAGGGGTACCTACACGGTGGAAGACGTCATGCCAAATACCGGTTCCCAGAGGAGCATGTTCAGTGGCAGACTTCTGTTAGTGTCATGTTCCACAGACAGACTGAGGAGGTCTTTTGTCCCCAAGGCCATTCAACTCGTTCAACACCTCACTAAAGGTGAGAGGTGCAATGGACTCAGTAACTCTCGATGGACTCTCAATAAACTTCTCACACACTACCCCCTCCACACGTACACATCACACAAACATACAGATACACACAAACACCACCTCATCATACCACCACTGCACAACCTTTTGTGCAACCCCTTGCCCTCTTTGTTCCTTCTTCACCTTTTTGTACTATTTCTTTTGCACTGGCAAATACTTCTCTTTCATGCTTACTTTGTAGTTATTGCCCTGTTTCATATGTTTGTAGCTTATTTTCTATCCTCACCTCTACTAACTCACCTTTTTCGTTAACACGAACCATGTCATGTACAAAGTCCTGCACCTTTTGCTTCACTCCGTTGGAGCAAGAAATACTGTACTGTCTGCCATCATATCTGTGGCTGAACTTTTCTTCACAGAGCACTGCCTGGCGTTGGCAGACATGAACCAAGTGCATCCATATCCACTGCTCCACTTAGCCCTGTGAGGTTTTTCTGCACTGGCATGAGAGATTGAAGGATGAAATCAATCATGAAGTATCATTTGTCAATAGAGGCAAAATATCTGTTGCAAAAAAAAAGTGCATGGAACACAAATGTACATCGATGATGATAATAATTGCATGCTTGCATTGAATGATACTGTTGGTGTAGGCTATGTGCACAATGGACTATGTTGTGTAGCTATTGCAGTAGGTTGTCTGGCAAAGGAAGTTTTACTTCAAACCATTGATTTTACTAGCTCCCTGCGAAGCAGCTGTACAAGGTCTATCTTCAAACTAAAATCGAAAAAGCATGACTAGATATGCATATAAACATAAGGTGGCAAAACCAGTTACTGGAGCATCAGTTGGAGGTGGGTAGTGGCACAAGTACACTGTTTAACTTTCTGTCAACATAAAATATTAAACGTCTGGTATCATATCTTGCAGGAAAGAGAGGAAATCGTAGTTGTGCTTGAAAGTTGTCTTTATTATACAGTCTTAATTATAAATGTGTGCGTCTCACACTGCGTCTCTGACAGTGTGGCCATCTCTTGAATCTGTGAAGTGGGGTTTGTCTCTGACATCTATTTCTGGTGCCGCCAGCCAGTTGTCTCCCCGAATGGTTGCAATGTTGTGCAAGTTGACACATGCCACAATTATGTCGCACCCCTCTCTGGGGTGACTCTAAGTCCATGAAGACACTGGAAACGGGCCTTGAGTATGCCTATTGTCATCTCGATTCTGGACCTTGTGTGACAACTCCTCTGATTGTAGTTTTCAGTAAGGTGAAAAACATTGGTGGAAAAGTCATCAAACACCATCCCAGTGAAAACAGTCAGCTGGGCTGCATCACTGCAGTCCACATACTCGTCGCACTGAATAGAGAACTGCACCTGTTCACATCCGATTGCAGCTGCTTTACTGCATCTGCAGCTAGCGCAGATGCTCCTTACCTTGCCATCGTATTAGCACCAAGCTGTACATCAACAACAGCACACAAAGTTTATCACTTTGTCTTACTTTTAGAGTCCCTGATAAAAGGAATTTAGGAACTCCCATTGGAATTATAACAGTAAACCTCCATTTTTTAACGCTATACAACAATTGTTTACATCATAACACCTTCTTAATGAAGTACAATATATCAGGGAGTGACAACACCAGCACCGAGGGAAACAGAGTTACAATTCACACACTTAAAATGGTTGATTGCATCATACTCGAATGTAATTAGCACCATTAAGGATTCTCAAAAAGTTATTTGCAGTTACATAAGCAGAGCCCTCCCTCCCTCCCCCCCTTGTTATAGAGGCAAATTATGTACTTATGTGCTAGACTCTAGCACATGGGGGATCATTCTCTAGCAGCTAGAGAATGATCCCCCAACACATACAGTGGTTTGTACAGATAAAAATATATATATTACCTGTGCAAAAAACTTCTGTCCCCTAGTGGACAGCATGGCAGAAAATACTTGAAAAACACCGATTTAGGTAAATGTGTATGGTGAATTTGGGATATACAAATACAATTGACTTCATTTCACTGCAGAGCCTTTGCGGTCGATGTATTGGACCACAGCTACGTGTCCATCTCCTCGACTTGGTGAATCTGATCACCTAATCAAGAAGCTGGACTCATGCATATAAAACCACATTCATCCAATTACTTGGCTGTCTGCTGTCTTTCCCCCTTAAACTCTTCTGTTTATTTACCAAATTGCATTACTCTGCTGACAACTACATGCACTGAGCTCTCTGCCTGTATCTCTTGAGGCAATAACGTAACTCTTATTCACCCTGTTTCCTGCCTTTTTCCTCCAGTCTTCCTCCCCTCTTCAACCCCTTATCCTCTAACACAGAAGAACACAAACCTCTTCTGTTCTACATGGTTGTATATTCATCTGTATTTGTATACTAGGATTTCATTTCCAACCACAAAGAAAATTGTTTCACTCATTCATATTAATGTACAGAGGGGTTCTTGACTTACATCAGAATAAGGTTCCTTTGGGGGTGCCGCCACTTGATTTTTGGGGCTCACATACTGTAGAAAAGTACCTACTGTATGTTACTCATCCACACTAACACAGTGGTAGCATCATAATCTAAGTCAGGGGTCACAAACCTTTTTGAAACTGAGAGCAACCTCAAGGACACTTGAGTAATACGAAGAGCTACTTGTTTGATACAGAGTTCCAGAACAATGTAATAATAATAATTAGTTCTGGGACATACAATAGTAGACACTCTTCTTACCATCATCATTGCACCCATTTGATAGCACTGCAAGTGCAACTGATCCAAAAAGCACAGTAGCAGTACAATTTTTGACCCTCTTGTTGACTGTTTTTTTTTTTTAGAACATACCACCGCAATTCCCAGGTGCTTTCAAATCCAAGGCGCTACCAGGTGCCCTGGGCACCACGTTGGTGACCCCTATTCTAGGACATACAAACATCAGAAGAGTCGGACTAACGCTTGGGAGCTACGATGAAGGGGAAAAAGCCTCCACCACCCCCCCCAAAAAAAACCAACACAAACAAAAAAAGTGAATGTAGCACAAACCAATGTATGGCGTACAACCGGCAAATGTAAACAAAGCCGTGTTTAACCCCATACTTCGGAATGATGTTGGAAGACGGAATTAGGACTTTGTCAATAGATTTATGGACGATGGCGACGTAAGCTCAAAACGCCATAGGTCGAGGACATCGTAAACCGAGGACCCGCATGAGAAAGATCTGTAATTTGTGCTGAGATTTTCATCGTCTTTTTTTTTTTTTTTAAATGATGCTAAGGTTGTGTTAAACCCTTTTCTTATGTAGAGTCATTTCATGTAATTTATAACCTCTCACGGTCCACTGGTTTTTACAACAGCGGAAGACTGCCTTTGTGTGTGAGTGAGTGAGTGTGTGTATGTACACGGCAGCAGGTAGCTACATCAATTTATCATTATTAGGAGATGACGGGAAATGTTAAGTGCCTGGCCCTGTGTGGCAGCCGCACAAAAACTGCAGACATTCACTGGTTTGTCATTACTTTAAGGACTCGACATTAATCCTTCACCTTCATCGTAACCTTTCAACACTAAACCATAACTTTTACCTAAACACACGATATTAAGCAGAGCCTCGGAGGAAGGTTCCCCCTCTTTGGGTCAAGTTTTTGTTCAGCATGAGGACAGTTTTATTCACACACACACACAGTTCTAGCTCTGTTAGAACATAGTGTTAACATTTTACCCTAATGATATACACCCCTTGCGTTAAGCGCTGGGGTTTTAATTGCTTGAGTCAACCTTCCTTCACAAGCGTTTAATTAAATGTCTATAATAGGCATTGATTGAAGAGACCAGTAAACATACTGTTACATTTGCATATTCTGTGTAACACCCTCTCATCAAAGAGTTAAGTTAAAAAAAAAAGGGAAGGACAATGAAAAGAGTAATACAAAGACGAGTTCAAGAAATTAACAATAAACATTCTGATTAATAAATGTTAAAAAAAAGAGGCAAACCCACAATACGTGTCTTATGTTACATGTTACATGTAAAAATATGCATTTGATGTAAGCGAACTTGAAGTCTTACAACCGTTTATATATATATATATATATATATATACATATACATATATACACAGATATATATCAATATATGTATGTTTTTTAGAATCAATACATTCATATGTATGGATGTTTTTTTCTAAATTATATTTAATCTAATCCAAGACTCTAAGCCAGATCTAAACTAGACTCTTCGGGAGTATCTAGTCTGCTTTATCCTATTTCGTTTCGTTATTTTAACCATTTGTCCAGCCATCCGTTCCTCACCACTGGCAGTCAGGCGAAAGGCAGCACACATCCTGGACAGTTCGACCCAAAGGCACTTTTAAAGCCACATCCGTCTCATTTAGTCTTCCTTAGTGTATTTGTCAGCCCGTTGTTTGTGCCCTGTCTCTCTTCTTGTTTGACTGATTCTTTGTCGTATCAGTTAATCTATTTTATCTTGGTCATGTGTTTTCTTGTGACCACTAGACATGATGGGCCTCAGTCTGGCTGTCTGTGTTTGATTTATGATTTTTTTTTTCAATATTACAACCAAATTATATAATTTTTAATTGTCAGTGTCCCTGGAATTTTTTGTGCTGTTACTGATCTTCACGTCTTGTGACTTTTCAGTTGCTTTTCTCTGTTACCTGTACAGATAATACGATAATCATTTATAACAATCAGAAGTGCTCCTGCAGGTATTTCACATGCACATCTTTGACACTACAAATCCCAGACTGCATTGCAATAGTTGACCTCATGAGCGAAACTTAAACTAACAATAAGCCCCAAAACATGGGCAAACAAAAGGTTCGAGTCCACACCTCTGCTGTTCACATTATAGGAAAAGTTTAAATGTGGGGCTGATGTAGCTATCTTTAAAGAATATAACTAAGGGGTGTCAAACGTTCGACCAGCAGGCCAAAACTGGCCCAGTAGGGGCTTCAATCTGGCCAGCTTGATGAATTTTGAATTAAGGGGTGTCAAACGTTCGACCAGAAGGCCAAAACTGGCCCACTAGGGGCTTCAATCTGGCCCGCTTGATGAATTTTGAAAGTTAAACTATCCACAAACTTCACGTTGGTGATGTTTTGTCAAATGAAACAGTCGTCTTCCTCGTTGAAATGAGGGAACAAGACTTTCTTAATAAATTCATAGGCATAGAGATGTAATGGTGAAACGTAGATGGAGGATGCCGTCAACTGAGGGCTCCCTGTACAAATAATTTAATGGCTGTTCATTTTTTTTTTGGGAAGCTAGCCTAGTGTTACCTCATTGCATCTGATTCTATCAACTGGTGGTAAGTAGTAAGTGTGTTGCTCTGGCAGGGCATCTGCTGCCACCTGTGTGAATCTTCCAGCCATATGTCCTTTTTGTGTTGCTCGATGATTGGGACAGTGAATGGGGGTTAAGAGCAGTTGCAGTAAAAGCCAGGGATATTTTTTTTTTTACACAGGAAGTGTATAAGCCATCTGCTCAGTCTGCCTGAGTCTGTGGCTCTGACAGCGTCCCTTCCACTGCATGCTGGATTTGCTGTAAAATACAACGGCAGACGATGCCGAGACCGCATAGATTTGCGTTATTCTACAAAAGACTTTGACATTTTTTATTGTTTGTTTTTTAAGCTGACACGAGACGGAGGCAGCAGTGATGCTTAAGTGCTTTATATTATCAAATCAACTTCCCCTCTGAATACTCAGCCTCTGGTAAATTGAGCAATCAGAAAGCTGTTTACTTGCTTTTCTATTGCATCATCCTATTGTTTGCTGATGTCTTTAAATTGTGTCACAGCCTGGCATAGCATGGCTAACATAGGGACACAGAATGCATCACAGCAGAAGTGTAATTGTTGGTGGTTTTTCAAAGCAAGGTGTAGCATTCAATAGTGATGGAAGATACCAGAACTTTTAACTCGATGTGATACCAATTACTGTTTTTTTCTTTGAACCCAATAAAACACATGACCAATACTGACCATTTAACAACTTAAATAAGTATTTCCAAAAACATATTACTCATAAACATTTCATTTGTGTATTTTTATGCAATGCAATTTAAATAGTTTAACTTCTACCATTAAAGGACAAAGATGTTTAGTGGACTTGATCACAAGGATTCATTGACCATGTGACCCAAATGGATCAGTTTAATTTGACGTTATTGGGGGTGTTATAACACAAGATAACGGACTTCATTTGTGGTTGCATAGAGTAGTGGTTATAATGCTTGCCTTACATGAAGAAGGTCCTGGATTGGAGTACCAGAGGAACCACATTCTTGGCACCCCCCGTGTGGCGGCCTGTTGCAGCAGATCTGCTGTCGACATTGATCTGACACTGTGACTGGTCTTTACCACTACCAGCTGTGCACATATGGGTGAATACATACAAGTTATGCACTGTTCTCAAATGTAGCAGCAGGTTTGGACAAGGAAGGATGATATAATATAACATTATTGAAATTGTTTCTAAGATAGGTAGAGACATTCACAAAAAAAAAAAAAAAAAAGTTGCATTGGCCTGGAATTGAATGCCAGTCAATTGCTTGGAAGGCAGCTATGCTCACCACTATACCACCATCTCTTTAGAGAAGGCCAGTAATCACCTCTGCAATTTTCTTTAAAAAAACAACAACAAAAAAGACTTTTTTTTGGCAAGATGCTGTTTATGTTTCATCTCTTGTACCTTTGAAATGTATACAGTATACCAAAAAATATATTCTCTTTCATGTTTTTTACTAACTACGCAATCAGTTGTTTCTCCAGTTTTAGCTGTCGTGCGAACAGCATATAGATTGACAAAACAGTGTGAACACCTTGTCTACGTACAGTTTCACAGTTTTCCAGAAAGATCCAAGGTCAGTCATGTCATGAAAGCACAGTGTTTCACCCCCCCCTTCTCTTTGAAACTCTAAATCACTCTTTTAGTCCTGCAGCACCATTACAATAAAAACATGCAGCAGACAAAATGTAACCTTAGAATTTCTCACTTTTCTCACGATTACATTTTCGGTACACAATTGTTTGAAAAATAAAATGTTGAGAAAGTAAACAAAGAAGTGGAAAATAAGTGCTTTAATGATTTTCTGCAGAATAGTCTCATTGTAGTCCTCTCAGGCTAACCTTGAAAGTACTTCAACAACAATTCTTTTGTCTCTAATGCACAGCAGTGATGACTCCTGCGTACTCAGCATTCACGTGTCTGATTTACTGGATTCCATCATCAGGAATCTGCACTGAACGGCGTTTCACCAGCCAAAGATTTACCTTTTCTCTCTATGAATGCTGTGTGTTGATGTGCAAATGCAACCAGTTCAACATTCCCCCCTGGAAATGTTCACATAAAAACTAAAATAAAAATTGTTTATACTTGTGTTAACTTTGTCTAACATTTAAATGTATATGATAATCTGAAAAAAACAAAACAAACAATCAAAAAAACAAAAGGAAAAAGCGTCTGTTCTTACGAGTTATTTGGCCTCATGACAGTGGTTCCCAAACTTTCATTTTCTCTGTGAGTTATTTGGCCTCATAGCAAATTTACATAAGTGGTTCCCAAACTTTCATTTTCTCTGCAATATTCTCACCAGTGCAATACTCCTAACTCCTAAATTCTTTTTTTCTGCCCTCACCCTCTCTCTCTCTCTCTCTCTGCCTACCTGTTTTTCTGTATGTTTCTTTCTCTCTCCTGCACCCTCTGTCTCTGCCTATCCCTCTCTCTTTCTTCCTTTCTCTCTCTATCCAACCCCATCTCACAATCCCAGAACTAGACTATTTGTTACTCACTACTTACCAGAGGTGGGACCAAGTCCTTGCTTTGCAAGTCATAATTAAGTCTCAAGTCTTTGCACTCAAGGCCGAGTCAAGTCTCAAGTCAAGACAGGCAAAGTCCAAGTCGAGTCCAAGTCAAGACTAAAAAGTGTCAAGTCACGTCCCAAGTCCTTACGTTTCTGTTTCGAGTCAACAGAATAATAATATATTTACACAGATCACTTTGGGTTTTGGAGAAAGTATCGAGTCTTGTCGAGTCAAAGGGCTCAAGTCCAAGTGAAGTCACGAGTCATTGATGTTAAAGTCCAAGTCGAGTTGCAAGTCTCTTTACATTTTGTCAAGTCGAGTCTAAAGTCATCAAATTGATGACTCGAGTCTGACTCGAGTCCAAGTCATGTGACTCGAGTCCACACCTCTGCTACTTACTATTATTATTATTTATCACTCTGTCTCCGACAGTGCCCTCTGCTGTTCAGTACTTGAGGTTACAACTGTATTTTCTTCCCTGTACAATCCACTGCTTGCTTGACAATAACACCTTACCTCCCAATGCTCTACGCTGTGTTTTATATCTCATATATTGTTTTTTTATTTATTTTTCCTATTTTTATTTTTTTTATCCAGTGTTTACTTAAAACTGTTGACTCTGAGAGCCCACATAAGATTCCCAATGTGTCTGGACTGTCGGGTTTATGCACAAATGACAAATAAAAACCTTGATCCCTGTTGGGCCCCTGTTTGGTTACCTTTAACCTTCCCTCACAGTGGAAGTTTTCTTGTCTGTGGACTTGATTGACTTGAAAAGTAAAGGAATATAAAGTGTGGCTGAATACGTTTGTGAGAATAAGTGGCATGGGACGAAATAAAGGCACCTCAACGCGGTTTCCCAGAGCAAAGAAGCTCAATTTGTTTTAATGAGTTAGCACCAATCAATAGTGTTATGGACGGTGAGGAAGGAGCCATATCCTTGGTCTGGTGTTTGTGGTCGTGAGAGAGAGAAAAATAAGACGGCGTCGGGAGCATGCTAATATTTCTGAATGTGCACAAGAGTGTCTGGAAGTAATTGCTGCTCAGAGGGTGAGTCTGTGCAGTCGCTGCGAGGTAACGTTGACCTTTGCAAGTGTGACAATTAAAGTGGCTTCAGCAGCCACCATGTATGACACTGAGAGAAGGCAAGAAGGTGTTGAAGGTGTAAGTTGGCTTTAGGTTCCTCTCACTTTTGATGATGTTAGGCACTATACAGCTGCTATCACCTGTGAGGCACCAGTCTGTCTTACACAACAGATCTGAGACTACTGGTCATTAAAACTTTAAGTTTAAAATTGAAAAAACTTTCACTTTGGAGCCATGTAAATATACTTTATAAAGCTATTTATAGTTTTGTCCGCTGGCTCTTTCTAGTCCTTTTGCTATTTCGCACTGACAGGTGGATGAAATACTGGGGAGTCAGAGCCTGCCGGATGGCTGCACCACTTAAACGGTCCATCAAACAATTCACAACTTCTGCTGCTAACGATAGCACATGGGGTGGGTTGTTCTTTTCTAATCATTGCTATGTTGGGCAGCACCACACATGCAGTAATGATTTTACGAGCAGGGTCAAGATGAACCTCAGGCCACATAGGCAGTTGAAGCTGCAGTTGATGTCCCCAAAGGTCATTTCTGTCCTAACCCCGTGCATTTACTCAGAGCTGTATTAATGCGACTCTGAGATGATGTCTGTGTCAGGTTAGGGGGTCGTGGACAGACCCAGGCCATCTTGCTTCTATACTTGTGACTATCAATTGATGCTTGCTTGCTCTGGTTTTCTGTATCACCAAGTAGGTGCAAGTAGGTTCCCGTGGAATTCCATTTGTCTCAACAAGTTAGTAAATGTCCCAGAGGCAATGTCTCTGTCATTGGTGTGGAACCCCAGGGTTCACCTCCTGGTCAAGTTCGAATCCCGGTTAGGGTGGTTGGTACCTTCCAGTGGACTCACCACCCGCAGGAAGGTTTGGGAGGTTGGTATGGTGCAATGTGATTTGGTTGGCAACTGCTGCCCTCGCGACCCGGTAATGGATAAGTGGATGAAAATGGATGGATGGATGGATGGATGGAGTTAGTAAATGCAACTTATTCCCTCAGCTGAAAATCTGTCAATCACTCATAGAGAATTTCATCAGTAAATGCCAGCGCGTCATCGCAATCTCATAGAAGCCATCGGAGTGCATTATTCTTGCTCCCTGCTCTACTGGGTTCTGCTAAGCTCATGACCTGGTCGTGTCTAGGTGTATGAACTGGTACTTTAGACATGCCTTGTGATTCCATGTTGGTGCTATTGCATGTGTTCCTATATTGCTCCGCTTCCTACATTATTATTTCAATCGCTAAAGATTTTTGCATCTGATCGTTGTTGTCCCGAGTCCTACCAGCTTCCTCGCACCACAGAATGTAACACAAGTGATTCTCATGTAAGAAATCCTTTCCGCATAAACATGGCATTCGACGTTACAGAGTTTTACATTTCACAATTTGTGTTTTCACCACACGTGGGAAAAGTATTAAATAAATGTAATTAAGTAAATATGTCTTTGCTTAAATTCTCCTCAAGTAATAGTTGAAGTACCCCTCTAAAAATCTACTCGATTGATGAGTTTTTTTTCCAATGTAGCACAGTTACCCTATCTGCTCCCTACAGCCCTTGCAGTATTGTAAAAACAAGGACTGGTATTTGAAAGCCACTTCCAAACACCAGTTGTAATGTGATTTTTTTTTCCCCTAATTTTATCATTCAAATTGACTTGCTTGAGTAAAATGGCTGCGTACCGAGTTTCATGATTCACCTCCTGCTGCTCATTGACGTTACCCTTCTGTTCCCAGACTGCGTCCAGCTTAGCATGTCCATTGTGGCATTTTATGTGGACACAGTTCCGTTAAAGCCGTGAGCATTTTATAGGACATTAGTGAGATGCAACATGTCATTACATGACCATTTACACATAATCACCCGCTTAGGAAGACCCCATAGGACAGAAGTGAAAAGCACGGACCATTTACACACACAACATGTGTGCATGTGGGGCAGTTGAGGTTTGTGCATATGCTTAAGCCTAATAATCCATCTGCAGATGCCTAATGTCGGTGTTCATCACAATGACCCATATGTTGTTTTTTTTTTTTTTCATGGCATCATGGTTTCATTCAAGCTTTACATCACACACACACACGATAGAGAGACTTTCACAGTCTTACATGTTTGTGATAGTTATAAGTTATCATCAAACCATCCATTTTATATTTTTAAAGTTTTTAAATCTGCACAGAGCTCTAATATCTATGGAGCAGTGTGAAAAATAAAATGGAATGGAATAATGGAGTTATCCTTTAAATCAGGGGTTTCCAACCGGTCCATAGGTCATTTGGTACCAGTCCGCAGTGGGACACAGTAGAAAAAATGTACTTCAGTTTCAGTCACTAATTTACTTCATTCAAAAAGAATCCAGTTATAATAATAATAATCTTGCAATGTTTCAAAACAATAGGTCATTCAGATTATGAAATTTACAGAATAAAGTCCAAAAGATGTTTAATTCCAAAAATGTAATGGTCCTTCAACAACGGCACGGTATTGCTGGTCCGAAGTAACTGCTGATACCGGCCGACCGGAACCTGGGTGCAAAAAAGGTTGGAGACCGTTACTTTAAAGCAGAGGTCTCAAACTCAAATAAGTAATAATGACATGACACTAGTGGCAATGTCTCTGTCATTGGTGTGGAACCCCAGGGTTCACCTCCTGGGTAAGTTCGAATCCCGGTTAGGGCGGTTGGTACCTTCCAGTGGAAGGTTTAGGGGTGTTACGGTGCAATGTGATTTTGGTGGCGACTGCTGCCCCTGTGACCCGGTAACAGATAAGTGGATGAAAATGGATGGATGGATGGATGGGTAGGACATGACGCTATATGAGGAACACGTCTCGGTTCTTCCATGACACTATATGAGGAACACGTCTCGGTTCTTCGACAACATCACTGACTTCAACGCAGATTTTCCCTTAATGTTACGGAAAGCAGTGACATAACAAATACATCTCAGATGCCACATGTCTATTATTATACACATGTAACAAATGGATAAGCAGCTGACAGGCAGAGCAGTGGTAAAAGCACGTTGGTGATATGTCGAATTAGAGTTGCCGGTTACAGTTACACAAAACCTATTCTAGTCTCGTGTTTGTGTGAAATGGAGGGCGATATCAAGAGCGATGATGAGCTGCGATTCACTGTGAGTATTCTCTGCTGTTGTTGTCAGCTGCACACTGACCCTGCTGCATAACCCTCTTATTCCATTCTTACACTTCTGTCTTTCAGCCTGATCTCTGTCACCTCTCCTTATCTCTTTCGTCTTTCTCACTCTCAAGCAGTGCCTGTTAAAATGATAACGAGAACGGCAAAGAAGTCAGGTCAAATCGAATCGTTTGTAAAGCCCATATTCACCATTTGCGTTTAAGAAAGAAACAACAACAACAACAAAAAAAAAAACAACAACAAAAAAAAAATTCTTTGCGCACCACAACAATAAAATGCTGTGGCAAGAAAACATTGGCTGTAGTTGAGAAAAATTCATTTTTGCTTTTATAAATGAGAAAAACATGCTTCAAACTCAAGTGCAATGGCCACAGCTGCCACAATCATTTCACTGGAGGGCCACATCAGTGTTCCATGTTCCCAAAAGGAAAGGGAACTTAATAAAGATCTATCTATCTATCTATCTGTCTGTCTGTCTAAATGTCTGTCTATCTATCTATCTATATATCTATCTATCTATATATCTATCTATCTATATATCTATCTATCTATATATCTATCTATCTATCTATCCATCTATCTATCTGATTGCAGAATCATCTTAAATATAAAAAAATCTATCTCTCCAAAAGTAAAAGATAAAGTACAAATGTTTTTGAAATAAGTATTTTTTGTTAAAAAAAGAGACAAAGTGCTCAAAAATAAATGAAATAAAACTGCAGTACAAACAGCTAGTGCAAATGTTTTCCATTCTTTTATGACCAACTAATGCATTTTAATAATTGAAAAAAAAGGAAAATGTGTTAATTGTCGACATGATGTGGGAGGTTAGCGGGCTACGAATGGTTCCTGGACCAGGAGTTTAAGACCCCCTGCCTCAGAGAGATTAACCAGAAATACAACATAACATTATCTCTAAAGCTTTTCACTTCTTCTTAATAATAAGTCTTAATAATCAGAATGGTGCATGATCTTTTAAATGTTGGAAGATTTAACAGAAAGTGCTTAAAGTCACAATGTCAGGAAAAAGTAAGTCCTAGAATATAACGTCCTCATTATTTTTGTCATACCAACCTTGTGTCTGACCTCACTTAACCTCATTTTTGGCTCATAATTCCATCATTTTTTTTGTCTCTTAATACGTTAAAGTCAGAAGGTAAAATACTAATGAAGAAGAGCTTGTTTTTGTCACTGTAGCCCTAATCACTTTGAGGCAGCAGAGAACTTTCTTTTTCAGTAAATGTGCATATTAAAAAAAGTAACAGGGATCGTGATTCAAAAAGAATAATTAAGACATGTTTCCCTCTTAATATCTTTAGAGGATGCAGGCGCGATGGTAGAGCTCTGGCACCTTGGGAGATTGTAATTAAAGTGGGTGTTAAACCGAGTACATGTGGCATGGAGAGTCGAACGACATCTAATCTGTGGAGGTCGGGCGTTCTCCGAGGTCTCTCGCACAAATGCAAAATGCTAATTATTGCCAGCATGGAGGTCTGTGCTGATAATTACTCCAATGGGATGTTAATTAATAGGCCAGTGAAGTGAGAAAAAGCTGTGGTGACATAAACTGGTCACCGTGTTTCCCACTGTCTGAAGCTTTTTTTCTAAATTCTACGTACACAAAAGCTACCGATGAAACTCAAAAAAAGAAAGTTTGCTTTAAATCCCAACAGGCACTCATCTATCATACATTTATTTACTTGTTTTCAAAAGTTAATTCTCAACCTTTTTGAGATGTAATTTGATTGACAAAATGTCAAAATCTCAAACTGGCCCATAGACTCTACATCACATTGCTATATACTGGTGGCATTTGTAGTATTTGTGGTGTATGCACAATATCATATTGCATACATAACATTTTGGTTGGTTGTTTTGGTGTTGGGTTGGAAAAAAGATGTACATTAAAAAAGAACTTGAAAGGCTAGAAATAGACAGAGACAAGAATTAAACAAACAAATACTACTGATGTGTGTTTTATTTCAAATTTAATTTCTTATGTGTGTTTGTAGTATTAAGCTTTGGTTGTTCAATTTTTACGCAAAACTAAAGTAAGTTTTCATATGAAAAAAAATTTATAATAAAATTTTTGTGTGTCAGTATACCTCTCGATTTCAATTTTTTAAAAATGGTAAAATGAACCTCAAGAGAATCATATTAATAAATAAAAGGTTGCCATGATACCTGATTATTACTGAGGGGTATAGAACACATCTCTTAAATAAATTTGTTTTATTTATTTTTTCATTTTATTATTAATAACTAAACTAACATTTATGATGTTACGGGTCAATTTGGACCGATGTATATTTACATCAAGAAAAGGCAAAAAAAAAAAAAAAAATTTCAGATTTTGTCAGATCTCGCTCTGGTCTCTCTGTTGTCAAATCTGAGGACTATTGATATCATTTCAAATGTCATCATCATCAATATCTTTCCAGATGTCGCCATGGACTTTTTTTTCCTTCAAGGTTCATTATAGTAATGATGATTCTATTTAGTGTCAATGGCATAAATATCCCAAAACCTGTCTTGAGGTCACTGACTCTGGTCACAGCAAACCTTGTAATTCTAGGGGTCATTTTGATGACATTTGCAGCAGCTGCCCTGCCATGTACATCATGAGGTACTGAGCTCCAAAACATCTTTTAATTTTTGGTCTTGAACCTTCCAGCAGGAGCAGCTTCTGCAAGTCATATGGCCACTCAAATGCGTGAATTCACTTCACATCTCTGGACACGCCCATCTTTGCTTGTTTTGGTTTTGTGCAGGTATACTGGAAAACCACGCAAAATGAGAATCCCCTAAAGCTCACATGATTAAGAGAGGCTCTGGCTGTCAGTGTGTCAGCTAACAGTGCACTTATGATTTCAGTTTTGGCTCTAATTATTGCTTTGTAATCGTATTATTGTTACATTACAACACAAAGGTCATAATTTCCACCAGACCATTTTATAATTTAGTGAAGAAAATTTTGTTTTATTTTGTTGAAATAGAGGTTCCTGACAAGGTCAAAAAGCCTTGATGCAATAAAGAAATTGAAAATGATTTGTTTATGCATTTAAAATTCAAAATGGCTAAGAAAAAAGGAAGGTTAATTTCCCAACGGGAATCTATCTATCTTTATAGCTATATATTTATCTGATTGCGGAATCATCCTGAACATGAAGTGTTTGTGTATTTTTTATTTTTTATTTTCAAAATTCATCAAGTGGGCCGGATTAAAAACCCCAGCGGGCCAGTTTGGCCCACGGGCCATATGTTTACCACCCCCAGCTTTAGACATACCGTGTTATAGCTTGGTAAATACACTCCACCAAGGGAACGTGCGGAGCCTTTTCTTCCCACACAGCAGCCATATTTTACTCCAAGTATCAACAGTCTTCTGTCAGCCAGCCACCGTGTCAATAGCTTGAGGTCTTCCCATGCCAACAAAACTTATAGCAAGTGAGTGGGAAGGTGTAATCAAAAGGCAGATGGCCTTGTAAAGTCACCGCACAGCTTCACGTCAGGTCTGAGTCAAATTGTTCTCGGATCAAATGTCTTCCCACGCTACAAATAGTCGCTGCTTTCCCCATCAACCATCGGAAGTCCAGCAGTTGCGTTGGATGAACTGGCTTTGTTGAACAGGTAATGGCTCATTCATCACAACACAAACTAAGAATAGTTTAATCCAATGGTTCTCAATTGTTGTCTGTCATGCCCCGCCCTCCCAAAAGGGAAAAAAAACAACACAAATTAATTGGTATTCTTTCACGTGATGAAGAGCACAGAAAGGACAATAATCACTGTTGCAGTATTAACGGTCAGATTGCCAATGATTACACCATCATGGGGGTCCCATTAACTGCAAGGACTGAGCACCAATCAAGGACTAATTTTTAATAGAATTAATAGAACGTGAATTACTTGTCATTGTCACTCAGCACACCACTGCACACAACGAAATGTGACCTCTGCTTTTAACCCATTACTAGAAAGAACAGTGGGCACCTCAGTGGTAACTTGGCAGTTTGTGGACTCGAACCTGAAACTTTCTGCTTCATTAACCACTAGGCCCCGACAAATCAAAGGGTTCACTTATATGATCTATTCTGTCAAACGGAAAAATAAAATCAGACATAAATAGGATAAGAAAGTGCGACCACAAAAGCTATTAAAAACACAACTCAGATAACGCACAAATTACCAGATAGGTAAATAATTAATATTGCTACACTGAACTGACATTTTGCACAAAGGACAGTAACGCGAAGGCTTAGTTTATCTCTGAAGCGATAACACCTTCCAGACAGGAAAACAGAAACCCAGTGTTATTTCCTTGAAACACATCAAGAAATAATTTGCTGAATTATCTTCTGGTTTATTCAAAAGAAAGAAAAAAAAAACAAAGCATGTCAATTCTAACAAAACACAGAGAAGCGACTCATGAACAGATGTGGCCTTCCACATCAGATCTGGATAAGTGACAACAGGACACCGAAATCAATGCCTTTGATTAACAGCTGCTGATTGGCTAAGTAAATCTTCCTAAAAGGTCATGTCCTATCTGTTTAGACCATTGCCTGCAACAGGCGGTGCAGTCAATAATGGTTACAGCAGCAGCAGACAAGCAAACATTCTATTGTCATTAAAGAGTCAATGCTACATGCAGCCAGAACGCATGGAACAACAATTTAAATACAGAATGGGTAAATTTACATCTTGATTGTTTTTGAATAACGTCAAAATGTTTTGCTCTTTTTTTTTTTTTGCAGTGTTTTTGAATGAATGTGAGTCCAAATCTTTTTTTAATAGTGTTTTTGAATGAATGTGAGTCCAAATAAACCTTTTAGTCATGTACTGTATCTTTCTTACAGGGATCCTACAGCTCCATAAAGCCTTTTTATTATTAAAAATTCTATCATCAATCTAAACATTTCTCATGATACGTACAATGGAACCTCGGTTGTCGGATGCCACCCTTTTCTAACAATTAGGTTCACAAACTAAATATTTAACCAAAAATTGCCCTTGGTTGTCGTACTATAACTCGGTTGCCAATAAGAAACCATACCACGCAAGCAGCAAGTGTGGCATCAGCCTGCGCTCAGGATACACACGCTAAGTACTGCTGTATATTTTTGCCGTTATTTTTTGCATTGCAAAAAAAAGTGAGAACAACGATGGAACTGGAGACAGACAATAAGAAAGCATGAGAATACCGTTCGTGTTTCCAATCTGGCTCTACGGTATGGCTTAGCAAAGTCGTCGATTTGTATAATCATTAAGAACTAGGACGCAATAAAAGAAGATATTCAGCTTCTTACTAGTGATACCAGAATCTTTTATTTGATACGATAGTGATTACTTTTTGGCAATTTATCAATACTGATATCAATATTTTGTGTGATTTTTTTTTTTTTTTACTCAATAAAGCACATGAGAAATTCTGGCCATCTGACCCTTTAATATGGATTTTTCATACCATATTAGTCATAACATATTACATTATTGTACACAATGTAACCTATCCCTTAATATTGAATTTTCATACATTAGTCATAACAGATTACATTATTGTACACAATGTAACCTATATAGTTTGACTGCTAGCATTAAGGGACAAATTTTCTAGTGCACTTGATCACACTGCTCTCTTCTGGTCGGTGCTTACGTAACCGAAAAAGACGGTGTAAGTGGCGCATGCTATTTTTTTCATTTAATAATGAGTACCAATACTTTATGAAAGTAATCACCACTCATATCAATAGAGTACCACAAAATCGGTACTCCCATCACTACACCTCGCATTTGTTTTTACACACAGATTCCAATCTAGTACCTTAGTTAGTCAGGAGAAACAGATCCTTCGTAAACATTAACACTGTGGAAACCAAGTCAGGAGAAACAGATCTTCCGTAAACCTTAACACTAAAACCTTAACGTAAACCAAGGTTTTCTGGCTAAATTTAAAAGTCAGGAGAAACAGATCCTTCGTAAACATTAACACTGTGGAAACCAAGGTTTTCTGGCTAAATTTAAACACAGAGAAAAAGAAAAAGGAATGAAAGAGGTGTGTCTTATTATGTCCTCTTTAACTGTGTTTAGAATATTAAATTAAATGACTTTTTTTTTTACAGCTCAATCAAGCAGAACACCACTTATTGTAGCTCCTGGCTCCTTTTGTCAGTCCTTTAATAACAAGGACTTACATACTTACCTGCAAATCTGCTGCCTACAGAAAAAGACCTGAAACAAAAACATTGCAAGTCTCCTTGAATCGTGGACAACGATGTTTGGATTGACAAATGTTTCTACTATGTGAAGAAAAAATCTGAAGATGGATAATTATTTCCTGGAAACCAATGTCAGTTAAAATGCTATTTCAATGACGAGATGTCAAGATGTCATGTCAAGATGGCGCCGGTGTGTGGCCTGCCATCTGTCACTGACTGTGTTGTGTGTATTTGTGCTGGTATTTTCCTTTTAGTCGCCAAGCACTTCTGGATCTTCGAACTCCCACTGAATATCTGCTAGATTTCATTCATGGTGGACATGGAGTTTTGCCCCCGCACCTTGTGAGCATCCCGACACACCCCTACCGCAGCTGGGTTTCACCAGTTTGGCCTAAGCTTTCTTTTCAATTGATATTTTAGTGTACTGACTTGGTTACTTTAATAAGTGATACAATGTATTTTTGAAAATATTAACCAAATATACACGTTCAAATCAGTTTTTTAAGGTAATTTTTTTATAAATTATTTGTATAATTTACCAGTCTACACCATTTATCTCCATGTAAAAATGTAACATTTTAGTGAAAACACACTGTTCATAAGGTCGTACCATTAAGAAATAATGTAAAACAGCATCACAACGTAACACACGCATCGTGGTTTAGTATTCATTTATGTTGCTGAATTCCAGGCTGTTAAAAATGTACTCTGACAAAATGAAACACATGCAGAGGGAAGGTGCCTTTGTTTGAGTGCTTTGTTTGATGCTGCACCAATTAGGATTAGAACATAAAAACATGATTTGTTTGGTGTGCGCCTCTAGACTGCATGCAAAAAAATGGACAGAGCCACCGAGGTCTCATTTTTTAAGCCTCCAGGTATGCGAGGTAATTAACACCATGTTGTTTGGAGCCACATGTTTCCAAATGTGGCCGCTAACCAGGCTCTAACACGTTTTGTCAAGTTTGTGTCAGTAACCCATGCATTTCTCATTATGACCAAAAATCCTTTAAAATGTGAACATAAATACTGTAAAAAATACCTACTTGTACAAATGCTGGAACTGAAGTAACTGCAGACTAAGCTACCCTTTTCGTAGAAGCCCAAACCCATTTCAAGACGACACATTATAAACAAACATACCACCAGCTGTCTTTACAAGTACTTTACAGCGGTCAGTCACCATCTTCTTCATCCCTCTGCTGCAGCTCCGTGTGGCTTTAGAAAATAAATATTGAATACCTAACTTAAACTTACTATACTTACATTTGTTAATAATTTAATTCTATATTTGAATATTGTGGTGCGCGTAAAAATAGACATCACAGCAGCCGATCATCCATGTGGTAACATAGAATATTTACCAGAGGTGCGGACTCGAGTCCGATCATCCATGTGGTAACATAGGATATTTACCAGAGGTGCGGACTCGAGTCGCATGGCTTGGACCCGAGTCAGACTCGAGTCATCATTTTTTAATGACTTTAGACTCGACTTGACAAAATGTAAAGAGACTTGCAACTCGACTTGGACTTTAACATCAATGACTCGTGACTTCACTTGGACTTGAGCCCTTTGACTCGACAAGACTCGATACTTTCTCCCAAACCCAAAGATTATAAAGTAAGTTATGAAGGAGCGCTCTGTATCTCTCATTGTGTACATGTGTACGTCTGTGTGTGTATGTGCTGTCGGCACAACATCCAATCAAATTAGACCCACGTTGTTTTGACATAATAGCATCGAGCCGATCAAATTGCGAGACAACCAATACGGAAGAGCTGTCAAACAGCGTGCGGGTTAGAGAAAATGATACCAAAGATCGTGTTGTTCGGATTTAAAAACAGTGAGGTGGTCAACAAAAAACGACTTGCAGTGATCTGTGTAAATAGATCATTATTTTGTTTAAAAGGACTCAAAACAGAAATGGCAGGACTTGGGACTTGACTTGACACTTTTCGGTCTTGACTTGGACTCGACTCGGAATTTACCTGTCTTGACTTGAGACTTGACTTGGACTTGAGTGCAAAGACTTGAGACTTACTTGTGACTTGCAAAGCAATGACTTGGTCCCACCTCTGATATTTACACAGAAAGATTTTTTATTTCACTTTTAAATCAATAAATGTTTTTTTTTTTTTTTTCCAAACAGTATTTGTAGCACAGTTGGTTACACGTTAGCTCTTTCCTGCTTCGGCCCCGTCGACCGTAATTGGAATGCAGAAGGGAGACTTAGTGACATTAGCTCTGAGGCTAACTTCCTTCACTTTGTGCTTGTCCACAGCAGATATAGCTTTATAAAAATAGCGACTTGTAGTCCGACAATTATGGTAGATGGTTTGAGATGAAGTTCAGGAGCAAAATAAAAGCAAGTAAAAGTAAAAAAAAAAAGAAATTTAGTGAGACTAGCATCCTCCACAAAACTCCTTAAACAATAAATAAAATACAAATGGTTCAAATGGAATATGGCACACATATGGACATAATGCTGTAATGCATGAATGATAACAAGCCTCCAGTCACTAGGTGGCAGCAACTCAGTGCATACAGTGGTTTGTACAGATAAAAATTATACATGTTAATAGGTTCTCAATAGTATTTCAATTCACGGGTGTGGGTTGGAGGGGGACGGGGGTGTGTGAAAACAAGTACCATAATGTGACGGTAAGGAAAGTGAACTACATGTCATTGTGACACAGACCACCACTGCACCACTGCACGCAACCAAATGTGACCTCTTTTTTTAACCCATCACCAAAGTGAACAGTGGGCAGCTTTAAGCACCCGGGGAGCAGTGTGTGGGGATGGTGCCATGCCCAGAGCACCTCAGTGGTAACTTGGCAGCTGGTGGACTCGAACCTTAACCACTAAGCCACCGCTCGTTGGAATTTGTTGGAGAAGTACTGTTTAGAACCATGACTTTCATCCTTTGAAATAAACAGATAAAATAAGCTTTGATCTTTTGTAAATATTTGGTTAGAGGGGGAACAATCCAGATAACTAGTTATAGTGCCTACATGATCATTTTCTTCTAGTAAAACAAAATAACATTGCTTGGTGTTTATAACACATACACACCATTTGTCAAAAAAAACCCAAACAAAACAAACAATATATTGCATTGCTGGCTCAATTAAAAGTCACATCAGATCAAATAAAACATTAAAACCACCTCCACCTGACATGGCTGACCAATTAACAGAAGAGCAGATCGCTGAGTTTAAAGAGGCATTCTCTCTGTTTGATAAGGATGGAGATGGAACCATCACCACAAAGGAACTAGGAACAGTGATGAGATCATTAGGTCAAAACCCAACTGAAGCTGAACTCCACGAAATGATCAACGAAGTGGATGCAGATGGGAACGGTACCATCGATTTCCCAGAGTTCCTGTCCCTCATGGCGAGGAAAATGAAAAACGTTGACATCGAGGAGGAGATCAGGGAGGCGTTTAAAGTCTTCGATAAAGATGGCAACGGTTTCATTAGCGCAGCGGAGCTGCGACATGTGATGACCAACCTGGGAGAGAAGTTGACAGACGAGGAAGTGGATGAGATGATCAGAGAAGCTGACATTGATGGCGACGGACTGGTCAATTATGAAGAATTTGTTCAGATGATGACCACTAAATAAAGTGGACCATCGCTTCAAGCAGTTAAATGTTTCAACTACCTAATATTGTACAAATGTAGGGTGTAACCATATTACAACAAAATGATTTTGTTGTGATAATTAATCTCAGCAAATAAATGTTATTATTATTATTGTATAGTGCTGTTATTAATTGCAAACCCAAGACCTGTACATAATCCCACATTAGCTCAGCTAGTTTCAAGTTTTTAAACCCAGGTCTGTAGGTTAGTGACATGTAGAGTGAATTCTATTAGTACCAGGCTACTATTAATGCTAGGCTAAAACAAGAAGCCGAAAAAGAAGACGGCTGAAAATATATTATACTTTTTTGATCAATTTTTTTTTTCTTAACCCTTGTGCGGTCCTTTTTTGGTCTAGGTGACCACTGTGTCGCCAAATAGCCTGATTAGAGTCTAGCTAGTCAATGTTTTTTTTTTTTTTTTTTTTGTTTCCATGCTGTTAAATACATGTATATTAACAACTACTCATAATAAATATAAATATCATTATACAAAACATCATAAACATGGAGTGTTTGTACTTTTAACTTTAAAAATTCACAAGCGGGCCAGATTGAACTCCCTATTGGGCCAGTTTTGGGCCACGGGCCTAATGTTTGACACCCCTGCCATAGCTTATCAGTTGTGTGTGACCAAAAAAGGTTTCTCTCTAGCAACAAGCAAGCTTGTTAGGAGGAAGGTGAGTAAGTCGGTACAAAAAAAAATCTTCCAAAAGCATGCTAGTCATTTGTAATCGTTCCTCCTTAAACTTAAATTCACGAAGATCCAGTTGCATCCTTACAACCATATAAACAGCTCATGTCGAACATGTGGTCTTCAAAGCCAGTGAACGCATAGTGTTCTCTCCTGCAGCCACGACAACAGTGGAAGCATCTCCCACTTATTACCATGACAACAAGACAGCCAGAGCATGCAACATGATCCACCAGATCCAATTAGGAGTATGGGATTAAATTTGAATAAATATGATTGCATTAAGGATAGATTAGGTTTATTGCATAATTAGTTTTAGAAGGGCAGGAAAACTGAGCTCTACACAGGGTGGGGGGAGAACCAAATCATCTCATCTTTTAGAAACAGAGAGAAATAATAAAGCATATACAAATACATAACAAGTGTTGACTCTTTAAATACATGGAACATTTCAGTTGAAGAGCTATATGCATGTAATATAATATTTGTACTTGACTTTCATTTTCTTTGAAATATAAGCCTTGCATTATTGCTTATACTATGAGTCAATGATGATGACCATATATTGTAACGTAAATGTAGCAGTCTACCATTGCAGTAATGCTTGAATGCTAACAAGCCTCCAGTCACTGGGTGGCAGCAACTCATATAGTGGTAGTATTTCAAATCGTGGGGTGTGGCCCGGGTGGCGTGAAAACATTTCTGTCCCCAAGAGGGGCATGACAGAAAATTAAGAACCACTTGTATAAATGAAGAATACATATATTAACATGTACGTTAATTCACAATTGGTTAAAAGGTTGTACATTTATTCACATAAAAACCAAGGATTTCTGAAAAAACATTTAACGGCTTTAATTGAGTTTTTTAATACATTTAAGATTAATATGATTTCTCCTAATACCATATTTTCCGGACCATAATTCGCACTTTTTTCATCCTTTGGCTGGGTTTGTGACTTATACTCAGGTGCGACTTATATATTAAATTATATAATTTCACATTTGCACTGGAAATTTACGTGTTTGTTAGAGGGCACTCTAGCTGGCTGGTGCGACTTATACCCCAGAGTAGTGTTTCTCAGCCACGGCACACCCCAAACAAAAATCTTACAAAAAGTATTTGTAATTAAACATAATAATATTCCAGTTTAAATTTACTAAAAATGTACTTCCTGTTTAGTTGAAGATAATGCTGATGTACTGGCAGGGATTGAAGAAAGACATTCACAAAGATCTTTAACAGCTCTGATTATCTTTTTTTAGTTTCAACAACCATCTGCTGCCAGCTAGCGGAAGAGGATTTAATTGCTCTGCCTATCACACAATGACGAAAAATTATTTGCAATAAATTAATGATAGTTTTGGGACCAATTAAGTGACATTGGATAATTTTTCGCGGCACACCTAATGATCTCTCACGGCACACTGGTTGGGAATCACTGCCCCACAGCGACTTATACTGCATATGTTTTTGTCATCTTCATTATGCATTTTTTAGCTGGTGCGACTTATACTCCGGAGCAACATATAGTCTAGAAAATATGGTACCTAATAGTGATTTGGAGGAACTGTTTTGTTTTTTTTTTACTTTTATTTTCTGCTTCTTTGTTACCTGTTTGCCTCAACATTGGTGGTAGGGTATCATAACTCTTGGATATTGGATGTGTTCCAGCTCAACTCATGAGACCAGGTTTTTCCCAGATCATCAATTATTTCTGAAAGTAAATTGACCATTGGTGTGGTCCATTCACCTGTGAACCGTCCAGGGTGTATCACACCATTGATCGATGACTTTGACGTTTTTTGGTTGCCCTACTGTGTAGCTACCTCCTCTGTCTTCAGCAACCATGTCCATGTGGGCCTCCCCCTCAGGTATCACGTGCCTACCTACAAATATGGTTTTGGATCGGGCTGGCAAAATTGTATTGCGCGCCTAACCTCCTTCGACTGTTTTATATACAGCTTATGTTGAAAATGTGTGTGAACTTAACAAGCGAGCATAAACAACGTCCAGCGGAACTATTAAGAATATGGTTGAATAGAATGTGTTTACTACCCACTTCACCTGTATACCAAACAGCATCCTTTTACCGCCGAACCTCTTATTCCCCATGATGAAACTCCCTGACATCCGTTTAGACAGTTGAGTAATAATGGTCTTATAGTGTACACGAATGCATGCACACACACCTACCAACACACACGTACGTATGTCCACTACTACACACACACACACACACAATCATTTACAGGCTCCAACGAGCCACTAAATAACTGTGATAGATAGGTGTGGGAGAGTAGGCTCATTTTCTCTTCTGGACCATAAAGGGCTGCTTGGCCATTTTCAGCAACTCGCTGGTCAAACAGCCATCTATCTCACCTCCACACTGCCATAAATCTTACCCCTCCTTTAGCCAACCTTTTGGTGCCTGTCTGTTTCTCTTTTTCTGTTTTACTCTACCATCTATAATGGACTGGAAACGCATGGTCTGCCGACATAGAGTTACGTTACATTTTTGAATATATCTTTAATGGGTAAAAAGAAAAGCTCTGAAGAACACTTAAAAAAATATCATAAATGAAGCCAAGTTTGGTTAGATCAGGGGTGGCAAACTCATTTTCACCATTGGGCCACATCAGCAATACAGTTTCCGCTTGAAGGGCCAGTTGTAAATGTAAGAGTGTATAGCTGTAACTACTCCATAACGTATTAAAACGTGTTTCGGCAATAGATTTTTATTAAATATTGTACATTATTCTGTGTGATAAAAAATTGAATTTATCAAGAAACTGAGCGTCACAGACTTTATTGTAAGGCAAATAAATGTTTTTTAAGCTCCCGCCGGCCACAGACTGACTTGGCAGACCGCATTTGGCTTGTGTGCCTTGAGTTTGACACATGGGTTAGATCAGTGTTCCCCATCCCCCGGGTCGCAGACCGGCATCAGTCTGTGGGTCAATTTGTACAGCGCCACACAGAACGAATGCATAACTTAGATTATTTGTGATTTATTTACTATCTGATTCTGAACAAGGTTTTATTTTGAAAAAAATGACCAGATTCTGTCCACCGCCTCTGTCTATGACTCATACATGTTAGTGCTGTCAGTCAGTCAAGTGCTGCTGATGATTCACGGAACAATATTTCACGTACAGCAGTGACGTCTAAATGCATCTGCGACGGCCCTAGTCTTCCTCCCTACAAGGATCACGACGTACCGTATGTGCTGAGATGTTTGCTGACACTGGTGGATTGTTTCATTCAAAGTTTGAAGATTGTGTCATAGAGTTTTATTTAAATCATCAACTACTCATCATTCAAAACACATAAAAATCACAAAAAAAACCCACAGAAGACCTGGGTGCTAAACACGCAGCACGTCACCATACATTTATCAAGAGAAAAAAGCGACAGGATTTATCATAAGTTGTGGGAGAGACATTAGTCAGTGTAGGGGAGTGTGGAATGACAAACAACATATATAGCACCAAACAACACCCTGGGGCTGTTTTAAAAAAAGTACTGGACGTACATTGTGATTTTGCCTCTTTCACAGTTCTCTGATTAGTGTTAAGACAGTCCCTTGAAATTCCAAGAGACACATGTCTCCTTTTTTCCCCATTTATTCTCCTGTGAGTATCTGTGGTGTTATTGAGCCACGGGTCAACTTTTGTGGTTTGGAGACTGAAGACTGGAGCTGGAACCTTAGGGTCCGTCGCCTTAGAGGAAGCTATGTGGAAAGAGAATAAAATGTCATAAAGACATGATGGAGAAACCCATTCGCTCAGAGCAAAGGAAGCGGGAGACGCTTAAAGCAGCAGACAAATCACCATTTGTAGAACCAGTGAGCATGAAGTGCCAGCAGGATGGTGCAATGAGTTTTTTGATTGCTGACAGGCCAGTAAATTAAGAAAATGATGGGGAAATGATCTGAGATGGCACTCATGGATACTTCTTTAAGGAGATTAAGAGCCCATGGGAGATCCAAGGTCCAAGATGTGTTGGTTAGTGCACTGACCGAATTAAATCAAAATAGGCCAAAAGAAACTGACGGTAAGGTTGATCAGAGGGACAGCAGACATGAAATCTGCACAGTTTAACAGCTGGGGAGAAACTTGCAGTGGTGACATCTGCTTAAATATCTGAAAACGTGAAAATAAAATTCTAATTGTGCTTTTGTGTGTGGTTGACAGCTGTATATAACACATAAAAAGGTTCCGCTTGGGTCCTAAACCCTTCATCCATGGGTCATTCGGAACTGGGCAGCAACGGACCGCAGTGAAATAATTAAAAGGGGTCCTCAACTTATGCCGTAGATCTGTTCCTACAGTGCGACATAACTCGATTTTCGCCATAAATCGAACTAGCATACTGTACACTCACCTATGCTAACACTATGGTAAGCATAGGTGGACATAAAAACGTCATAAGGGTGAATCAATCCGTCTATTGTCATCCGCTTATCCGGAGCCAGGTCACGGGGGTAACAGTCGGTGCAAGGACACCTAGACTTCCCTCTTCCCAGACACTTCCTCCAGCTCTTCTGGAAGGATCCCAAGGCTACCCGAGATACATAGTCACTCCAGCATGTCCTGGGTCTTCCACTGGGTCTCCTCCCAGTAGGATATGTCCAGGGCATCTCCCGAGGGAGGCATTCGGGGGAATGCGGTTTGAATGTCCAAGCCACCTCAGCTGTCTTCTCTCGATAAGAGAGAACTCCTCATCCTGCCACCCTAGGGAGAAAGCTCATTTTGGCCGCTTATATCCAGGATCTTGTATTACCAAAATTTCATGACCATAGGTACAATACTTAATAAATTCTTAATAAATTTATAGGAGATTGCGACTTAACCAAGAAATGCTGTAGGTAGGTAGGACATCGTAAACCGAGGTCCTCATGATAAATGTATATTATCTAAAATGAATTTGGTAATTTCCACTAACTTTTCATTTTAAGACTCTGATACTAATAGTCTACTAGATGTTTTATTCTAAAAATGCACAGATTCTTAACGGCCCTTTAACGATCCTTCTACAACCGTCCACTGTTAGCTAGGAGGGTATATTGTTAGTGTTGCCACAAAAATTTGTAAATTGCCACGACAGTTGGGAGCACATGGCAATGATATCCTAAAAGCAATGACATATTCTGAAAGCAGAGCAGCAGAAGAGCAAAAGTAAACTGAACAATACATAAAACAATACCAAATACAGTAAAGAAGACAACCAGCCAAAATACAGTGGCACCATCTTGGATCCCATGTCGCTAGATTTTAGCTAATCAACCAAAACTTTCACAATCCTTCCTCTTATAACCACTGTAGTTGTGGACCCCCAACTGAAGGTGTCTTGTCCAAAACCTTAAGGTATCTACTTAGTAATTTGGTAAAACCTAAAAATATAAATAAATAAATAAAAAAAAAATCAGAATTTCACAAAATCACTCACAAAATAAATATTTAGTATTCTTTTGTATTTATTGTATTATCTTCGATGGCACGTGCGACTCTGCATGTGTGACTCTCAAAGATTAATTTGTGATGCCAGGAACAATTTTCAATTTTCTTTCACCAGTCTCCTCCCAATCACTCAGGGTATCATACATTAACGCTGAGTTGTTTATCCCTCTCTTGACGGCTATGCTTAGTCTAATTTGTGAACGGTGTATTATTTGTGATTGTGTAATTAAACTGTCAAAATGAGTGACGAGACTTGCACTAAAATGGGGAATAAATCATGCACAGAGGCATATTCGCCATTCACTTGCTTAATAAGATCGAAGAGATCGATAACTATCCGTTCGCATCGATTAAAAAAAGTCAAATCAGGTTTCTTTTAACTACTACTTATTCGCACACGTTATTCTGTTTTAGAAGACTTGTCAGACGCGGTATTTGAGTTTTCAAGTTAGCACTTGAAAGACCAGGAAGCAGTTGGTTGCTGCCTAAAATCCATGCAAATGGAACCTAAGCTCGAGTCAAACCATATGGATGGATGTTGTTAGAATTCGTCAGAATGTAAACTAATGTACAGAACCTCAGGGTCAAAATGACCTGAAGGCAGTAACTGACCACCAACGTATTAGGTTAAACATTTATAGTGTATAGGTGTTTTCTTTATTGCTTCTGTTCTGAATTTAAATCAACGGTTCTCAATTATGTTCTGTCATGCCCCTCAAATTGGAATACTATTGACAACCTGATAATTTTGGACAGAAATGTGTTCACACACCCCCCATATTGGAATACTATTGACAACCTGATAATATGTATTTTTTTTATCTGTATAAATACTCAGTCAGACTCGAGTCATCAATTTGATGACTTTAGACTCGACTTGACCAAATGTAAAGAGACTTGGACCTTGACTTGGACTTTAACATCAATGACTCGTGACTTCACTTGGACTCGAGCCCTTTGACTCGACAAGACTTGATACTTTCTCCAAAACCCAAAGATTATAAAGTAAGTTATTGATGAGCGCTGTGTATCGCTCATTGTGCACGTATGTGCTGTCGGCACAACATCCAATCAAATAAAATGCTGGCCAATCAAATTGCGGGACAACCAATGAGAAAGAGCTGTCGAACACTGCGCGGGTTAGAGAAAATGATACCAAAGATCGTGTTGTTCGGATTTAAAAACTACGAGATGGTCAACAAAAAAGGAGTGGCAGTGAATGGAAGGACTCGAAAGGACTCGAAACAGAAACGGCAGGACTTGGGACTTGACTTGACACTTTTCAGTCTTGACTTGGATTCGACTCGGACTTTGCCTATTTTGACTTGAGACTTGATTCGGACTTGAGTGCAAAGACTGGAGACTTGCTTGTGACTTGCAAAGCAATGACTTGGACCCACCTCTGGTAACAGGTGCGTGGCCAAAACATGAGCGGCCAAAATAGTCAGTCTGTCCTGGAGGAGAAAGACTGTCGCAAAGCCAAGAGTACAAAAAAGTGACGTAAGATACGAACATCTCACTGGGAGCTCCCCTTCTGAATCCCCTTCTGAATGTGACCAAGACAAGTATCAAATGCGAATCTAATCACAGAATAAAGGCAGTGTGAACACAAAAGTGTAAAAGCTGTGCTTTACTACTAGGGCCTCAGTTAGCGGTAACCTGCATACAGACCATCAGTAAACCTCATGCTGTCAGGCAAGAGCACTAACCCCGCTCCCACCCTCTGTTGTTAATAATAATTGTGCAGAATAAGAAGTGGTGTTGTATGAATGGCGTTTCTTCATAAGCAGCGACTGTGATTAGATTTAATTAACGTTTCTCTCATCTCGGCCTGATGATTGAGCAGATGCTAATTAAGAGTCAAAGATGCTGTTACAGCCAGGTGAGTGGGGGCATCGCCTTGAAATTATTCATATGTGATAATTGTGTTTACATCGACGACAGAAGGTTTGTTTGTGCAGCAGCAACAGCGCTAAACATGTGCTTGGGTCTTGCATTGTGTGAATGTCTTCATTTTACGTCTCGGCACGGCTCAAATCACAATAATAACATAAGTGTAAATCAATGTGTGTTTCCTAAACCATAAACCAAATGTTAGCAATAATTGAAAGATTTACGATTGAAGAAACAGTTTGCAAAACAGAAACCATAAAAAAATGCTTAGCGCAGTGGTTTAGAATGTATTTTCCTTTTTTCATTCGCTAAACAGTAAATATTATATTTGTTTAGCATCATTAACAAACCTTGTTTTCAGCACGGTATATTCCCACCAAATTTTGTGCAATCATCACAAAGTCATTTCTTTGTGTTTATATATGTTTGTGTGTGTATATATGTATGCGTACTGTACATATATATGTTTTTAATGTTATTTATTATCAAAAAAATCCATTTTGTGCTCGCTCGCCACATGCTAGCTTGAGGAGCAAAGCAGATCGATAACAGGCACAAAACACCAGGTCTACACATCTTATAAAGTCGTCATTCTGAAGTAGCATACTGTGTATGCTAGCAGGTGTATATCTATAGCTATAGCTGTGTGCGTCTATATATGTGTTCAACCCATCTCAATGTAAGGACGGTCATCCTTTTATTTTAGAATAAATACATGTGGCAGCAAAAAACAAACAAATATATATATATATATATATATATATATATATATTGAATAAAAAAACAAACTCAAACTAATATATATTTATCACGTATGTGATAACAATACATTTACATTACACATTCGATACCTTGAACTTTAATAATCCCTCGGGAGTTCCCTTTGGAAAATGAAGGTTGCTGCAGCAGCACAGCACCATCACACACATACATTTCTGTCTGTGTGTGTGTGTGTGTGTGCCTGTGCCCACCTTCTATTCTGCAGTCTTTTGCTATCATCATATATTAAACAGCTAGCTCCCTCACATCCCAGATGATTGAAGCTGTGTATGCATCATTGTGCATGTCTGATAATTGGCAGAGCAAAGGAAGGAATCCACATGCAACTGCACCTTGGTGCACACATGCACACACACACACACACACACACACAGAAACACAGACAGAGGCAGGTCCTGCAGCACATCATAGGGTCAGGCAGCACATATCAGCATGGATTATCACACTGTCACACTCCGCCTCACTCCAAGGGAGAGCAGGCTGGAGACAGGCGCCTGCTGGGTGAGGAGCAGGCAAGGCAGTAAAGACGAAGAACAGAGGGGGAGGGAGGGAAGAAACAAAAAAGGATGTGAGGAAACAAACAAAAGAGCCGCTTTCTTGATTCTCCCTTTGTGTATTCCCCTGCTGTGCAGACAGCACTTTTATGCTGTCTCCGTGGACGTGACGTGTGTCCAAACATTAGCATGCGAGGTCCGGGCTTCATACCTTCAATGCGTCTTTTCATCATGGGTGTCCATTAGCTCATCCTGGGTGTAAATGGGGAAACTTGGTGTGGTCTGATCCTGCAGCTTGATTGATGTTACAAGGAACATGTCTACAGTGTTTAACACCAGGGGTTTTATGGAATATTCAACACAGTCTGTCAAAGGGAATACAGCGATCTTTAGCTCTCTCTCTCTCTCTCTCTCTCACACACACACACACACAGTTTAACGACTGCATATTAAAAAGCTCTAGTTTTGTCAGCAATTAGCCTCTATACCAAATGTTGGGTGTGTAAACACATACATTTCTCTTTATTAAATCACTCATTTCATCAAACGTTAATATCTCATTTAACATAGGATTTACATCCTGTCAGATTAATGGTAAAAAGGAGAAATTTATAAAATACCACAAAACCACCTCAATTAATAAATAGCATCATTTTATATTTTCATCATTTCATCAAGTGTAAAGTGGCGTTAACACCAGATGCAATAGAGATGAAAAAAAAATGAAAAAACAACCTTGCGCCACTTGACCATCTTCGTCATTCGCTTGTTGCGCCGTTAGATGTTGGAGGGAAAAACAGCGAGTGGTAATGTTACGTATCCGCTCATTTCTTAACCCGCTCAACCCAGGTTCGAGTGGTTCCTCACAGAAATAACAAGCCACAGATAGTCTCAGAGAGCCCCACCACCTGACTAACTAAATTTTATTTTTATTTAGTCAGACTTTAGTCAGACTCGAGTCATCAATTTGACGACTTTAGACTCGACTTCACAAAATGTAAAGAGACTTGGAACTCGACTTGGACTTTAACACCAATGACTCGTGACTTCACTTGGACTCGAGCCCTTTGACTGGACAAGACTTGATATTTTCTCCCAAACCCAAAGATTATAAAGTAAGTTATTAAGGAGCGCTCTGTATCTCTCATCACATACGTGCTGTCGACACAACATCCAATCAAATTAGACCCACATTGTTTTTTAAGCAATAGCATCGAGCCAATCAAATTGCGGGACAACCGATGACGAGGAGCTGTCAAACAACACGCGGGTGAGAGAAAATGATACCAAAGATCGTGTTTTCAGATTTAAAAACTACGAGGTGGTCAACAAAAAAACGAAACGAACGTAAAACGACTCGAAACAGAAACGGCAGGACTTGGGACTTGACTTGACACTTTTTAGTCTCGACTTGGACTCGACTCAGACTTTGCCTATCTTGACTTGAGACTTGACTTGAGAATTGAGCGCAAAGACTTGAGACTTACTTGTGACTTGCAAAGCAATGACTTGGTCCCACCTCTGCTAAAAACTATACAATTTTTTTGTAATAATGTTTTTGCAAAAATGTAAAAAAAAAATTGGGGTTTTTAATGTGTCGGGCTTTACAGGGTTAAGATTGTTATAATGTTTATAAATAAAGTAGCATCAACTTGAACAGTCACTACTTTTGTCTGTTTCCACAGGTCACTCTCTTTAGAACAGTAGTGAGGTCATGTGTAACATGCTAGCGAGCAACACAATTTCAGCTCGTGAATATACTAGAGACAGCTTGATACTACTTTTGCATGTCTGATACCGATACTGCATTGGAGTATCTGCAGATACCGTAATCAATCCAATACCTTATTTTCTCTTTCCAGCGGCTGCGGTTGCTGAGGCAATAGTGTACCTGTTTACGACGGCAAAGTTGAGTTGAGTATTAGGACGGGCTAGAGTTGCTTTTTTCAATGTTTGGTCCTAATATTTTGACCAATAGCGATACCGAGTGTTGGATTGAGCCATCACTAGTCTTTAGTAAAGGAGGCGTTCTCTATGTCAGGTCTCAACCATATAGTGGGGGTAAACATGTGTCCATGGAGGAAGCAACAGTGTTGTGGGTCCTGAATGTGTTAGCTATACACATTCAGGACCGACAACACTTGTGAAAGCTCCAACAATGAAATCACGGTAGTCGATCGTGTGTCGAATAAAATCATCTTCTTTAACAAGGGAAACAAAATGATTCTTTTCAGCTGTACATTCAACTGCATGGTTCATGTGGTAACCATGGCGACGTAGTGGAGCCATTTCCATTCTGTTAATAGTCTTATAGGAGGATAGGGACAAATATATATATTGTCCTTCAGAATGTGGGATTGCTTTCTCTGTGGACGTTAGATAAAACAGCAGCAGACCTATAAGCTGTGGTAGTAGTTGGGCTCAACCTGAGGTATGCATGAGAATTTAGTTGTTGCTGTCCCCCATATATTTATTAAGAAAATCTTGTGTTATCATTCTGACATATTCTGACGTTAAAACTAGTTCGCACAGGAACTAGAGGGCGAGCAAAGCGGTCTATAAATCAAGGTGCTATACACGGAAGATGGCTTTTGTTTTTTTACATTTGCCAGTTGTAAATGTACATTGTTCCAATGTAGGCCAAGGAAGCCGCTTAATTGTTCAATGGAACTGTTGTTTATATTCTAACTTTCTCTTCGTAGGTGTGTTTGCAACGTAGTGTAGCAGATAATACGCTAGTAATTTGATCATTTCTTCATATACTTTATTTCTTTAAAGGGAGAAGGCCCAGGCTTATGTATTTTAAGTTTGTTGGTTTTATAGGGTAGGTGCCTAAATGCAATTTTTATAAATTCATACTTTGATAACAAATTGAGTAAATCCATCCATCCATCCATTTTCATCCGTTTATCCGTTACCGGGTCATGGGGGCAGCAGTCGCCACCCAAATCACATTGCACCATACCAACCCCCCTGAACCTTCCTGCGGGTGGTGAGTCCACTGGAAGGTACCAACCGCCCTAACCGGGATTTGAACTTGCCCAGGCGGTGAACCCTGGGGTTCCACACCAATGACAGAGACATTGCCTCTGGGCCAAAGTGCCACAAATTGAGTAAATATGTCGCATATTTGTATAGTATAGCCTATAGCCTAAATTAGATTAAACATGCCCCGACTAGAACAGTCTAAAAAGATGCTGCTATAGGCCTAGACTGCTGGGGGGCATTGCATTGCATTGCATTTCATTTCATTTCACTTCATCTTGCACTTATAATGAGGACACAGACTCTACGGTCTTACTTTATTCTTCTGTCCTGTCCTATATTCATACCGACCACCATGTATACACTTAGGAAACTGGTCCCACTCTTTTACAGTTCTGCTGCCACCGGTGAACAGGAGGAGCACAGGACTACTGCCACTACCACGACTTTTTTTTCTTCATTGGTTTTTATGTATTTGTACAATGTATGTTCTGATAACATCTATTGCACGTCTGTCCGTCCAGGGAGTGGATCCGTCACCTGTGGTTCTCCCTAAGGTTTCTACCTTTCTCTTTTCTCCCTGTTGAAAGGGTTTCTCTTTCGGTAGTTTTTCCTTACCCTGGCTGACGGTCTAAGGACAGAGGATGTTACCAACCCTGTGAAGCCCCATGTGACAAACTGTATTTTGTAAATGTGGGCTATATAAATAAAATTTGATTTGATTGATTTTGATTGCGGAAACATTTTAAATGTCCATCCATCCATCCATCTTCGTCCACTTATCCCTTACCCGGTTGCGGGGGCAGCAGACTCCACGACCACCACCCCAAATCACACTGCACCACATCAGCCCTTCGTGAGCTTCCTGCGGGTGATGAGTCCACTGGAAGGCACCAGCCGCCCTAGCCGCATTCGATCTTGAATTCGAATTCGAGAGATTAACCCTGCAGTTCCACACCAATGAAAGAGACATTTCCTTTGAGGCCAAAGCAAATTAAAAATGATTACAAATTGAATTTATGTGTGGCTTTTGTAGTACTTGCAAGCAAGTTGTGGCTTCAAAATAATTGTGCTTATTCAAGTGCTTTTTTAATTTGAAAATTTGTAGATGTAGTTGCCTGAACAGACAGGTCGGTCAAGCAAGCATGGAGTGGAGCAGCACAGTTTTGACCTCTCACTTGCAAGGTTCCTTTGAAGTTTTACATACAGTACATATTTAGTCTAACATGTTTAAGAAGAAAAAAACTTTGAGGATAAAGCAACAGGAAATTGAGCCCACCTCACTATTTACTCTATGACCTACTGACAGGCACCGTTTGTGTAAGCCTTAATACTAGCGAGCTATGGAGCACGTTGGTAATGAAGCATTAATATCCTTCCCCACCTCTGGCTTTTGCTGCAGTTGACTATGAGACAAAAGAGAGGAAAGTAGTAGAGAGAATGAATGAAATGTACAAATTATACACAGAGAAAGAGACCGATGTCTCAAGTCAAGCAAGCTCGCTTGGTTTCGCATGATTGTTGTGGGGTCGACATTAATATATGCTGATGTCATATTAAATAGCAGCTTCAAGGCCTTGGTCTATTCAGTGGCTTCTGATCATTCTACCCAAACCACATTCTGTGAATATTTTGCAGATGGTAACCTTATGGAGTCTGTTGATACATTTTAGATTTTTTTTTTAATTATGCCTTTTTTTTTTTTTTTTTCGAGATCCATCCATTTTCGTCCACTTATCCGTTTCTGGGTCACAGGGGCAGAAGTCTCCACGACCGCTACCCAAATCACACTGCACCGTACCAGCCAAGGCGCCAACCTCCCTAAGCGGGATACATCCATTCATTACTACTTAATCCTTCTCATGGTCGTTGGGGGAGCTGGAGCCGATCCCAACCCTCAATGGACAAAGGTGAGATACAACCTGGACAGTAGCCAGTCCATCATAGGACAAACAATCATTCACTCTCACATTTTTAGCTATGGTCAAGTTAGAGTTATGCCTTTTTTTTCACAAATGTAGAGTTCACCCAAGCACTGAGATATCCATCCATTCTGGTCGGCTTATCCGTTACTGGGTCACAGGGACAGCAGTCTGCACGACCACCACCCAAGTTACTCCGTACACCGTACCAGCCCCTTGTGAACCTCCCTGTGGGTGGTGAGTCCACTGGAAGGCGTCAACCGCCTTAACCAGGATACATCTATTCATTACTACTTAATGCTTCTCAGTGTGGTTAGGGGAGCTGAAGACAATCCAACCCTCAATGGAGTGAGATACAACCTGGACGAAACAATCATTCACTCTCACATTTTTAGCAATGGTCAATTTAGAGTGTCCGGTTACCTCTGCATGTTTTTGGGCTGTGGGAGGAAGCAAGGCATCCTGGGAGAAAACCCACGCTCACACATATAGAGAACATGTGAAATCCATGCAGAAAGCCAAGGCCCTATGCCCAGCTATTGATTTAAAAAAAAACTGGCCTCCACGCTCACTCACACCATCTGCTCTGTTAACGAAGTTGAGACGGGGTGAGATAAGGAGATAAGGCTAAGAAAAAGGATCATCCAGAAACACTAAATAAATAATAAAAAACTGATGTCCTGTGTGGTAGTGTGTTTCATCAAACACTGCACATAACCTGGATCAGAACATAGGACCTTCTGTGTGTAAGGGAGATGTGTGTTATACTATGCTATACTATGGAACCACCATAGGGAAATTTGAGGTGCTACAGCAGCCTGTATGTCGATCCAGGACTCTCGATTAACAGAGGAACACTCGGACACTGGTTGCGCTAAAGAGCTGTTGGCTATACTTCTTGATTCAGCATTTACCACTGTGGTCCAAATGGCAATTCTGACGAGAACAAAAAAGTGGCCTGTGTATGGGTATGAATTAATGACTGTTCAATGACACTAACATTCATCTGCTGGAAGTTCTCTTTATTAAACCTTAACATTAACCTCTGGAACTGACCATAGTGACAATCACAGCTAGGTTAATACCTGCAAAATGCCAAAATCACCCTAGCCTTTAGCCCCATGACAACTTCTACAAACACTGTCCACCACTAGGGTAGTAGCCTCATTGCTGAGTAAAGTTTCTAAAAAAAAAAAAAAAAACTTAATGGACACAGGAGTCTCTCACAGAGAGACATTGGCAGTCTGGTTATCAGACCACCTCTGAAAATGATGAATAAGGCAAGGCTTCGGGGGCTGTAATTAAAACCCTGGTTGAGTGGGAGAATCTCTGACATATTCATCCAACCAAATTCAAATGGGGAAATGTTAATTAAAAATAATTAATCCTCACCAACCCCCCTGAGCTGTGCTTTGTTGCATCATTCAGATAGGTGAAAGGATGTTCATTTTTGTTGCCCCTTGTTTTTTTAATTTATTTTTAAAAAGACAATAACCTACTTGACTGAAAAATGCTTATTTATTATTAAGCATTTTACGACAAAAGCTAAATGCGCAAATAGACGAGGGAGTATAAGCAAATGACAAAGGTATACTCGTACACGTGAGCATAATATGTCATGTAAATATAGTTTATGGTATATGTATATAGTATAGTAGTATGATATACCTACCTACCTCCTTCACTCAGTCTTTGATGGGTCATTGTCCATGTGTCATTATGTTATGCTTTGCTATACTATGCTAAGCTACGCTGATGCTCTGCTCGGCTCGTGCGCATCTGTGTTCCTGCATCCTTCTAGCCCCGCCCTGGATTCTCTGGGGGTATTTAAGTCTCACAAGTGCTGCACTTTGCCTGCTTCCCGAGTCCTTGTACGTGACAAAGAATATAGATAGAGACAAAACAGCCCTCATGTTGTGGTCCTGTGTTGATCACCACTGTGTCCCAGTTCAACAATTCTGAGGCCTACTTGTGAGGTAGTCATGAAGCTGGGATACAGTAGATACACGGTCATCATCTTGGGTCACTTCTTAACACAAATTTGTGGGCTGTTGCTGAAGAAGAAGAAGTCGAAGAGTCTAAAGCAGGTGTCGGCATACTTTCTGGCTCACAATGGGTCCTAAAATTTGAAAAGCAAGTCGGGTCCGGAGCAGATAGATGGAGCATTCTTATAAAATAAAACAAATTATATGTAAAAATCATAACGGCTAAAATGCTTTAAGCTTTTTGTACGCCATCTACGGAAAAATGCGGGCATTGCAGGGAAAAGGCAGAAGTATAATGATAATAGAAATTAATAACATAATTTGAAACTTTGGCGGGCCAGATTAAAAAGCCAAATGGGCCCCATCTGGCCCCCTGGCCGTAGTTTGCCCATGCCTGGTCTAAAATGTTCTTGTTTTTTTTCCTGAGTCTGTGCCGAAGCGCTCTTTACCTCGGATTGGACAAAAGGAGCAGTTGGTAACACAACAAAAGAACACCTCAACCTAATTTGGTCCCCAAATAGTCATATGTGAAAATCTACTGTAATCAATTGTATATAATTGTATATGTACAGTATATTTAATAAGCTGAATGATCTAACTATCTATACTTTACATTGTGCTACTTTCGCTTTCTTTTGTTTGTGTAGTTTTTTGGGGGGGGGCGGGAACTCGTTGCTCTACATTACAGCTCCCCAAGCATAAGTCTAAGTCTATGTCTTAGGTTATAATATCACTGTGTTAGTATAATTGAGTGACAATTGTACTTATGAACCGGATGTGAGTTCCAGCTTACGCCAAGAATTGCATCACATCCCATCGTAGGAACCGAATTACCAAAGTAAAAGACCGTATTGTACCCTTGTATTATCATGCCATCAACAGTCCACGACATGTTAATTCCGAAGGGCTTTTTTAGAACAACCACAATGGCTCATCATATTTGGTTTTCTGCTCCCTCGCTGACCTAATATTAACAAGTCATTCTGTACTAAGCCAAGATGAATTACTCCTCCTCTAATTTTCAGTCTCAGTGGCCTCATATGGACAAGTGTGAAGCAGAGGTAGAGCTGTCTGATAAATGCAGCCTGTGCTCATCCCCGGGCAATTTAATTGTGGAGAAGGGGCCGGAGAGGAGGGGGGTGGAAAATAAACAGGGCAATTTATCCCCGACTTTATGAAGTTCATGTCCCTGAAGGTGTAAGGACATGATTAGAGGTCATCGCCATTAATTCAGGTCTGTGGGTGTGTGAATGTAATTACATTCTTGTAGAGACTGGTTGAACATGACTGTAGGAAAAGAGAATTAATTTAAAAAAAATTGATAAGATTTAACTACCAAATGTATGCCGTTAAATTGAGTCTCTTGTCGTACTTTCATCTTAAAGGACCCATTCGCATGATGTGGGATTGATAGTAGGACGGGAACAAAGTAAAAACAGCACAAAAGCTTTAATCCATTTCACTTGTCTGACAATAAAGTTGAAGTAGAGTTTTCCTGTCAGACTATCTTATCTGACAACAAAGTTGAAGTAGAGTTTTCCTGTCAGATGTTTGTATTTTCTTTTTCTTAAAAAAATAAAAAAATCAAACATTTTTCTAAATCTGCTGCATTGGTAATAATAATCAATACTGTTGCGATGGATGAGAGAGAACTTTCTTTTTTTACATTATTAATAACCATATACATTTAATTAGTAATTTTTGTTTATCAGAACATAATTTTTTCCAGGATATCCATCCATGCATGCATCCATTTTCATCCGCCTGTCTGTTACCGGGTCACGGGGGAAGCAGTTGCAAGCCAAATCACACTCCACCGTACCAACCCCCAATAACCCTCCTGTGGGTGGTGAGTCCACTGGAAGGTACCAACCGCCCTAACTGGGATTCGAACATGCCCAGGAGGTGAACGCTGGGGTTCCACATCTATGACAGAGACATTGCCTCTGGGCGCCACTTTTTCGCAGATATATATTTTATCTGTTAAAAATAACAACATAACATGCACTCAGACAAATTTGGAGGCATTGCGGTAATGGAAAAATGGTCATAAAATGTAAATAAAACTCAATCATTCAATATAATTTCTTTGGAAATGACTCTTTGTTCCATGTAGAGAAAATTATTAGATTTATTATTATGTTTTGTTATGTTACCAAAATCCATATTTGATCACTAAAACCATTATTGGCATGGTGTAATGATTTCATGAGAATGACCCTTATAGATATAGACAATGGACTCACACCATTTGATCTTAAATGAAAAAAAACAACGATCATATGCAAAAGTACTATAAATGTATTTAGACATTGGTTGGCTACCTGGTTTCCTCTACTGTTGTACAGAAGACTGTTGTGTGATTTTGATGTACTACAATGTACTATTTACAAATCACGCTCTATGTTACAGTTACAAGTTCAATTCATCTGCACTTCACGAACGCCATTTCATTTGTCCATGCCTTTGGCTTCCGTACATACTGTATGTGCCTGCTTCATGTGCCTGCTTCATGTGCCTGCTCCATTACACATCCAACAGATCCTTCAGTGTGGCGGTCATCTGTGTAGGATAACAGCTGTTTTGCCTGAAGAGATTGGGCTGTCAGAAATGGAGAGAGAGACAGAGAGACAGAGAGAGAGAGTCCCAAAGGTGCCTTTAGGTTCCAAGTCGTCTGAGACAAAATAGTGCAGTGTTCTACAGGCAAGCTTGAGGGAGATGGTGTGAAAAGAAACACTCTGTGTTACTTACAAACACACACACATTCCAAATGTGTGTGTTGGTGGGTAATGTGAATATCTTTCTGCAAATCCCCCGTCCTCCATGTCTTATACAGATACCTAAGAACACATCGCCCCCACCTCTCCACTGACAGTTTACCACTGTTGGGTACCTTACTTTAAAAAAAAGTTATTATTAATAAGGTTATAATTAACCTATTTAATAGGTTAATTAATTAAGTTACTTCTCTGAATGAGTGACAAATATATATATACACATATATGTATAGAGTATATATAGTTGTATATGTGTATTATGTGTGTAGATATATATGTATATATGTGTATATATATATTTGTTACTCATTCAGAGAAGTAACTTAATTAATTAACCTATTAAATAGGTTAATTATAACCGTATTAATAATAACTTTTTTTTAAAGAAAGGTACCCAACAGTGGTAAACTGTCAGCGGAGAGTGGCAGCAAGGTGGGGGGCGATGTGTTCTTAGGTATCTGGATAAGACATGGAGGACGGGGGATTTGCAGAAAGATATTCACATTACCCACCAACACACACATTTGGAATGTGTGTGTGTGTTTATACACACACACACACATATATATATATACACATATATACATATATATCTACACACACAATACACATATACAACTGTATATACTCTATACATATATGTGTATATATATATATGTGTGTGTGTGTATAAACACACACACACACACATATATATATATACACATATATACATATATATCTACACACATAATACACATATACAACTGTATATACTCTATACATATATGTGTATATATATATATGTGTGTGTGTGTATATATACACACACACACACATAACCAACTTAGTTGGCTTCAATTTGAATGTGAATTAATGAAAAATATATTAGAGTTTATTTGCACATTTATTTGAACAAATAAAAGTCAAGTTTGACAACCCTTGTGTTGTCAATAGCCTTGTGTGTTTTTACCTTGGATTTCCTCACACACTGTCCTAATATTAGCCTATATGCGAGTAGTGGGAAACCTCTGGACTGCTGTTGGCTTCCTCTGCACCAACAGTTCCTTTCTCATTATCACTCTGTTTCCGTCCGCTTCTGTCCTTCTCCCCCATCCCTTTGATCAATGAGTGAAAATGGGACGCACATCGCAATTTCCCTCTGACAAGTGTCAATCACCAAGCTGGCACTGACTTCGTAGCTTTCTGTTCAGTGCTGTAAAAATCTCGTTTTTTTTTTTTTTTTTTCCAGATATAATTTCCTAACTTATCCAGACACGTCTCTACGGACTTTAAGCAAAAAAAAAAAAAAATGCTCTTGTACACATTTACTTAAGATTTATTTGCTGTGTGAAATTGCTGGTTTCTTTTTTTAAAATTTGTTTTGATTACTTTTTAACAAGGTGTTGGTGGATGTCTTAACAAATGTAATAGTTTTTGAATAGTGAACAAAATTAAGAAAATACATTGTAAAAGTTGATGTTTCTTTACATGTTTTGAAGCATTGTCCGTGGCCCAGAAGCTAATGTTGTTTGGGGGAGGTGGGGTGATAGCATGGAAAAGTTTGTAAACCCCTGCTCAACAACTATTGAGATATACTGAATTAATATATATATATACAATGGGGGAAATAAGTATTGAACGCATTAACTTTTTTGTTATTACATTTATTTCCAAAGATGCAATTCATGTGACATTTCTTCCAGACACTGGTATTAACTCAAATAATCCACACATAAAAAGAAATCACAACATTCAAATCCATAAATAGTGATTATGTGGAATTAAGTGCAATAACACAGGAAAAAAGTATTGAACACACCATGGGAAAGCTGTATAGTTTGGCAAGGAAAGGCACCATACCATCTCAAAGCTGAAAGTAATTAGTCTTTGTACTTCCTATAAGTGCAAACCAACATCAGCTGTGTTAATGCTAATTGATGGCCCTATAAACAGGTTGTTTTTTCACCAAGTAGTCAAACAAGACACATCTCATGATGGGTAAAAGCAAGGAGCTCTCTCAAGACCTTCGCAACCTGATTGTTGCTCAGCATCACAATGGAACTGGTTACAGACTTATCTCAAAGCATCTGAGTATTCCAGTAAGCACCGTTGGGGCCATTATCCGCAAGTGGAAGAAGCATCACCTTATCATCAACAGGCCGCGCACAGGAGCTCCTCGCAAGATTTCTGATCAGGGAGTCAGAAAGATGGTCAGAAGAGTTCTCAAAGAGCCAAGGACCACCCGGAAAGCGCTCCAGAAAGACATGGAGGCAGCAGGTACAAGTGTTACAGAGAAAACGATAGGCAATGCACTCCACCGCCATGGCCTCTATGGACGCTCAGCCCGCAAGACTCCATTCCTCAAAAAAAGGCATGTTGAAGCTCGTTTAAAGTTTGCTAAACAGCATCTGGATAAGCCTGTGGAATACTGGGAGAATGTTGTCTGGTCAGACGAGACCAAAATTGAACTTTTTGGCTGTCATACTACACACCATGTTTGGAGGAGAAATGGCACTGCACATCACCCAAATAACACTATACCAACAGTGAAGTTTGGTGGTGGAAACATCATGGCATGGGGTTGTTTCTCATCTCGTGGTACTGGCAGACTTCATATAATTGAAGGAGCAATGAATGGAAACATCTATCGGCAAATTCTTGAGATGAACCTGCTGCCATCCACCAGGATGATGAAGATGAGACATGGCTGGACCTTTCAACAGGACAACGATCCGAAGCTTTTCATATTAATCTATCGCAATGTGTTTACATTACACGAAAGCTAGATTACTTGAAAGACAGATTATGCTCAGATTAAGTCGCCAAAAAAAAAAAGGAACTAAAAGTGTGTACCTTCAACAATGTTGTGATCAAATGTTGATAAGGCCTAATTTTGAACGAATTTTCCCAAAACATCATGTTGTATACAATGATATATGAATTGGTAATAGTAATCTGTAAAGTTGTTTTTTTAAAAAACAATTTGTCAGTGGTTTTGGTCACATAAAGTTTTTTTTTTCTTTTTATTCCTTCATAGCCATACTTACATGAAGATTTAAATTAGGGAAACCCAAACTTTTTTTTTGCTCTGGAGCTACTTTTCAAATGATCAAGCTAGTCAGGTGCTTTTTAATTATAATTTTAAAAAGAGTAATAATTAGTTAAAACATATTTTTTTATCAGTAATTCATGTGACACTCTTTTAATTCCAGGCCACCCCAAGCTTGAAAACAACTGGTGTAGCTCTAGTGATTAGCATCTAAAATTAGAATAACTATTTTATTTGTTTGTTTAGTTTCTAGATTAGTTGCTCATGATCAGCACTCCCTTTGCAATTCACTGCTAGATCGTTATCTACCCATTGGTCACCCCTAATTTAAACCAGAAACAGAGTTGATTAAGGAACCAACCAGAGCTAATTTGGTATGTGTATTTTATATGAAATGCATTAAGGTGCGATGGACAGATTGATAAGATTATGTTAATTGTTAATTGAATAATCATTCTTTTCAAAAGGCAATAAAATGTCTTTTTTTTTCAAGCTAGGTGACAGAACGACAGAGGTGTGGACTCGAGTCACATGACTTGGACTCGAGTCAGACTCGAGTCATCAATTTGATGACTTTAGACTCGACTTGACAAAATGTAAAGAGACTTGCAACTCGACTTGGACTTTAACATCAATGACTCGTGACTTCACTTGGACTTGAGCCCTTTGACTCGACAAGACTTGATACTTTCTCCAAAACCCAAAGTGATCTGTGTAAATATATTATTATTTTGTTTAAAAGGACTCGAAACAGAAACGTAAGGACTTGGGACTTGACTTGACACTTTTTAGTCTTGACTTGGACTCGACTCGGACTTTGCCTGTCTTGACTTGAGACTTGACTCGGACTTGAGTGCAAAGACTTGAGACTTACTTATGACTTTCAAAGCAAGGACTTGGTCCTTAACCAAGTGAATGACATTAGCACTGCTAAGTGCATGCACATTGTCATGTGGCGTACACTAAGCTAATTTATGCTAAAACTACAACAGCAAGTGGCTGTGATAAATGAAAAAATAAATCAGATGTTACTCAGTAACTCAGTACTTGAGTAGTTTTTTTAACCAAGTACTTTTTACACTTACTCAAGTAATTATGTGGATGACTACTTTTTACTTGTAATATTATTCTGAAGTAACAGTACAATTTTTGGCTACTCTACCCACCTCTGCTGTACATACCTATGTCACTCACTTACGCTAAAACAGTGGTAACATCATAATCCAGGACATAAAACCTCAGAAGAGTCTGACTTACACTTGGTAGCCATAATAACGGGCAAAAAGTTCCCAAAAATAAACAAAACGCAAAATGTAGCACAATCCAATGCACTAATGAATTTCTTAATGAACTTTCTTCATGAAGGAATCACAAAACGCTGTAGGTCGAGAATGTCGTAAATAATAATAATAATAGTAATAATAACATTATTATTATTATACATGTAATATTTTTATTTCTATATTCAACATTGCAAAATGTAATAATATAAATATAGAGTTTTAAAAAATACCATCTTAACAGGTCTTTTTCTAGAACAAAGTCGTAAAACTAGGAATGTACTGATGTCGATGAAATGAACACAGATAATTAACCAATGGTAAATTATGAATATATTATTATTTTTATTGTAGAGTCCCTTGACACAAAATGATGACAGTGCCAAGTTTTTTTGTCACAAAGTTTAATCAGCCAGGAGTACACAGGCTAGTATGGGATGTAGCAGATGCTAAAACGACACCACAACTCGTAATATTCGCCACTCGTCACTCGTAACTATGCTCTCTCGCAGTGACATTATAGGTTGTTTTTTTGTTGCATAAATTTGTCGGATTGTTACGCTCTCTCGCTACGGCAGTGACATTATAGGTTGGTTTTTTGTTGCATAAATTTGTCGGATTGAATTCGCGCTCATTCAATGATAGTATGACGAAGAGCTGAGGCGGCTTTTAAAATAGTTCAGTAAAGTTTCTGTGGTACAAAAAACATAATAAATAACAAAAAAAAAAACATTAGCATCTGCTGAGTTGCTATTTTAAACATCGCTATCGGCGCAGGATTTGACATCTGATAAAACTGATTTTTGCGATCTGTGGCACAGAAAAGAAAAGGACAAACGGACAAACAAAACCTTCTTAATTCATTATTTTAGTTCACATCTGAAAAAAAAAATAAGAAATGTTTTGTTTTGCAACCAAAAAAAAAAATGACTAGCCTAAAACATGAGTTTTTGAATAAGGGTCAGTATGAGATCGCTGTATGTGTTAAAGCACTGCAGTGTCATCTGAGACTGTCATCTGTTGTGTGACAAACAGCCCTCTGTTGCAGAGTTGGTGAACAGAAGCCTGTATATTTGTATATATGACAGATCACAGGCATTGGCTAAGTATAAAACTGAAGGCCCAATTTGGGGTTCACCCAGAGGTCTGCTGCATCCTGTTGCCAGAGCAATGCATTCATTTTAAAATGGCTGTTGGTTATTTGTGCATTACAGGCCCACTTTTGAGTGATACCGTACTTAGTTTGATGGGGGAAAGGCTGCAGACGGCAAACCATTCGTCATAACCTCCTAAAGTCACTGGAAAGGTCGTGAAAAATAACACGGTGCTTTCAGTACATTGTTCAAATCGCCCAAAAAGTTCCAACCCATCCATTACTGCTCTATAAAGAGCCGGTAACCTATCTGTCTGTCACTGCCACTCTCTTTGTGACAGAAATTGGATGGTTAGACAAACAGCTTCCGGATGCTATGACATTTCAGGAAAACAGATGGAAGTTTAATACTATTCAATTAGCAAAGTAAAAAAAGAGTTTCATTTCAAGTTCTGTGGCTGACGTTCTTAGTTATTAACTCATAATTCATTTGTAATAGATAAAATAAATAAACAGTTTACTCAAGTATATAAATAAATCTCCTACGGTTTATTTTTTGTGTTAATCAGGATTAGGGGTTTTCCTGGCTGAGTAGAACTGAGTATTAGCCAGTACTCCCACAACTACATTACAAAATTCCTCCTTTAACAAAAATCCAATGCCATGCTTTTTACCTTACAGCAAAAAATGAAGTCTAATATTCTGCCAACAATAACTAGTGGTGTCAAACTCCAGGCCCGGGGGCCACGTTTGGTCCATGAAACCAAGTATTTTATTCATTATTGAAAGGCTTTGCCACGTTTGGTCCATGAAACCAGGTATTTTATTCATTATTGAAAGGCTTTGGTAGGTTGTTAAAAAAATGAAGGGAACTAATTTGTACTCGCTTTTGTTTGAACTTTACAATTACAAATGCAGTATTTATATTTGAAAACAATTTGTTGCAGCAGTGGTCCTGTAGTTTATTTGAGTCAGAGAATTAAATGTAAAAATAATACATTCAAAACAATTTAAGGAATTCACACACACACTAGTATTTAGTTAACATGAAAGTTAGGTATGTAGAGTATATATGTATATAAAGAGGTGTTCTTATGAAAAGAAACAAATTGCAGTTAATATTCATATTTGATTTTTATTAATAAACCACAAAAATCAAGCAGTAAAGAAAGAGTAAAAAGAGCAAAAAAACACACAATATATCATTATCGGTATAAAGAAATACAGGAGGGGGCACAGGAAGATGGCTATTTATTTGTAGCTTAGGTCAATTAAAAGATAAGACAGTGGTCCTATTAGAGCTTCTGGGACCATAAGCTATGGGCTAACATTATGTTGTAGCTAGCATGAATAACAAAGAAGGTTACCTGCCACCTCTGGCCCGCTATATCAGTAACGGTTGATATCGGAAAACAGACATTAGGACAACATCTGCAAAAAGTTAATATCGAACATGCCTAGTTATAATTCATTGTGAATATTAGTTTTAAAAATATATTATATTATTCTTATGTATTCTAATTCATATGTTTTCGTTTGAAAATGCTGTCCATAGTGCAATCGACAATCGATTACTTATGTCGTCCAGAACGGAAAATAACCATGGTGGTAAAGAGTGACTATGATCGACTTTAATTTGAAAATCCTTTTTGATGTCTGTCACCTGACACAGTCTACTATATGTTTAAAATATCGATATATATTCCCAGTTTTGTTGCCTTGCAACAAATGCCCGCGACAAATGTCGTATCGCTCTGTGATTGATTGCTCATGCATTCTTTTCGTGTTGCGAGTAAAGCGCTAATCCCAAAAAGAGACCAAGAGTGAACAGAAGGAGACTGAAGGACGTCTATACCGAAGCTGCTCATGTCGTATTGTTTTTTTATTTTTATGTACTTTTTATACCCCCCATGTGGGCACAGCATTAACGTAGGCGAGTAACAGAGGTTCTTACGTACGATATGCTAGTTCTGAATTACAACATGACTTGAGTCACGGTTCCCATTTATATAAAAACCATCAAAACTATTTATTGTTCTACTTAAGGACAGATTGTATAAACCATAACTTCTTTTCTTCGGAAATTACATAAATAAACTCCGAGACAGACATTTTTAAACAACACTTTGACAAAAGGTCAATGAATTTTTTTTATTTATTTTTTTGATATAATAATTTTTTTTCTACTACGTACATTACATGCCACACATTTTCTCAGGAGGAAGGTTTGGACTGCAAGCATACCATTCTTGAACCCACATTAACTCCTGGCTTTCGTAACATCTTCAGAAAAAAATACAAATATTTGACATGTAATGAATATAAATGACAACATTAAGTAAAAAGGTGACAGATACACGGACATGGCAATATCATATATTTATATATACATACATAAAATTTGTATAAAGTTTGTTTTTACAAATACAACCATGCATGAAATTACCCAAAGACCTCGGTTAGTTGACTTTAACTACCACCCAGCAAGGAAAAACAAAAATTTCAAGCACACTATTGCCATGTTTTTGGTGGACTGGTCGGTGAGCTTCATCAGAAGGAAAGACAACTTTAGGTGATGTTTGTGTTAAAAAAAACATACAAAAAAAACAAAAAGACTTTTCATTGTTACCATCTGATGGCGATCGAATTTCAGGGACCTTTGGTATTTGGTTAACCTAAACTCATGTTTACGTATACATAAACTCATGTTTACAGGGAGTAAATACACTGGAAAATACACGTAGGAATGATGTTACCTCCTAAGGGACTTTACGCTGTTTACAAACACTGGTGTATTAAGCTGCCAAGTCATTTCCTGTTAGGGATGAGCCTCAAGCGTTTCCATGTCAGATGGATGGATCCATCAGAGAGCCACTGTTAGCTCTGTAGCTCAGGCCTAACTTTCCCCGTTAGTAGGAATGTGTAAATGAAGAAGTGAGTCATCTTGCTCTGCTTTGGCACCAGTCATCCCTCACTTTCCTCTTCTCCAGCCCATGTGCCTCAGTCAGACACTGCCAATGTCTCAATTAGAGCTTTCCAAGACAGTTTTCACACTGACGCCCTGCAATTCTCCCGTCACCAGCAGCAGCAGCCACGCTCGTCTCCAAACAATACGCTTTGTTTTGATTGAAACAGATTAATTAATTACTGTGCACCAAAGCTGTTCCCAGTGATTAATGAGACAGCAACACCTAATCAGCTGGCAGAGGAAGCCTTGTGATTGGCCGTCCTCTTCGTCCAACATCGCTGTTCGTTACTGCACTAAGCGAAAGCCTCATTGGGTGGTGTTCAGAGGTAGCTCGATGATGACTCGGCACAATATCATTTTCATTTTCTATAGATTGATTTCCTACCTTTATGTCTACGTCGTGTTGTGTCGCAGAGATGCTTGTATTCATTCATGAAGTAACTGGTGTTTGTTTTATGTTTATTTATGTTTATACTATTTCAGTTGAATAATATAGTTCATATAAATACACTTGTAGAACATCGTGACTGATGTTCGGACCTTTGGCTGAAAACATTTCCAGCTCTCACTTTTGTTTATCAAAAATAAAAAATTCCTGATGTATTTAAAGAAAAAAAAAGATTAAAAAAATTATATAATAATTTTGATAACCAAACAACCTATTTGTGAACTGTCCGTTTTGTGCCAGCTAGCGCCACAGTAGCTTGCAGAGCACCTTGCTGGTGTCACTCGAGGTGCATTCAGGTACCATCGAAAACTTGACGATCCAACGATTATAGCAGTTTAACTTTTTCTTACAGATTGTTTTTCTCTTACTTTATCTCTGGCAACACCAAGGAGCCACATTTACTACTTTGAAACCACTGACAAAGACTCTAGGTCTACACAAATGAATGCTGAGTTGTACGCTGCAAAAGATCTTCTCACGATTGCCCTGGGACACGGATAAACAATAAATTATGCTTTTAAAATTTCCATCAGTTTAGTAAAAAATATTGAACTCCAACCACTCCATAACCAATACAACCAATAATATTGTTCCGGAAATTTTCATCAACATCAGACCAATACCGATCCTGAGTATCGGCTCAAGCCATTCCTAAAATAGACCCTGCTTGGAAGCCGCAAGTCTAGCCATTTTGTTCGCATTTCCTTCCAGTTTCATTTCAACTAACTCCGTGGATCATTGTTATGGAAACGCCAATTCGGGGGATGTTATTATTTTTGTTAGGATCCCACAATCCACTGGAATAGATCAAACACATGTTCAGTCATTGATTCATTTATTCCTTTACTCATTCATTGTTATATTGAATCATGAATCTTCAAATGCAGGATGCGAGATGGCAGGGAAAGCGGGAGCCAATCCCAGGACACCCTGGGATCAGAATCTGTTTGCTATTCCATCACAGGGCCACATGTAGAGATAACATTTCGAGTCATAAATCACCTCTCTAGTTTATTGTTTATAGACTTGAGCTGATGTAAATTTCTTCGAGGTGAGCAGTACAGTATTTTAATTAGCAGATACACTCTATTCTGGTGAACCAGCTGGAAGCCATGTTTTCTTTACAGAAAGTGTGACTTTCTGTCACAGATGGGTTCTTAGCAGGGGGGCTGCACACAGCTCAACAATGAATATCCTTTAGTTCCTCAGCTTGGACTGCGTCATACAGACCAGAAAATTGACTTGTTGGGTGCAACAGTAGCAGACGCAGTTTAACAGCCCACTGATCAAGATCGAGATCGCCAACAAATGTTTCACGTTTTTTTTTTTTTTTTGTACCATATTCACAAGGAGATTAAAATCTGATAAAGCATTTATTTAATATAGTCATTTCAAGGTTGGTCACCAAGTAAAAGCATTTTTCATATCCAGTCTTCTGTTCCTGTGGTATCAAAATAGAGCTACAAATGAATGGCTTCCTGTCAGAATGCTGGGAACATGTCAGAAACAAAAGACAGTCGCAGTTGCAGCTTCATCACTCATTAACACAAACACATATTGTCTTGTTTTCATGAGCTGTGAAAACGTCACAAAGACAGAAAGCATCTTTAAACAGAGGTTTTTCAAAGTAGGGGGCGCCAAGGGGTCCTCAGAAAATTAGAGGGAGGTTAAGAAACAGTAAAACAGTCGATGTGAGTTGGGAGTTGAAAAGTTGTGTTTTCTGCACTCTTACCAACCTTTCGTACCTCCGATTGGTTTGCACTGATATTTTATCCTGGACTTAGCCAAGAGTCATAATCGCTTCGTATGAAATTGTCGGAAAATATTAAGAAAAGTGACTTGAGGTACGAACATCTCACTGGGAGCTGATAGAACGACAGACTGCTGTGCAGTTATCGCCATTAGCAAAAGCTATGAAAGTGATATATGGAGAGTTCCATGATCATTGCTGGACGGGTGTCTGCGTAGTTCCTCCTGTGTCATTGTGATGATGTGATGTTAAATGATTCATCAATGTGAAAAAATTGAACAATGCTCTAGTACTAACCTTCTAGTAACGCCGTTTCCCACTGTCCTTATCGCTGCTAGCACGTGGAGATCGGCTAGCGCCTTTTCCCACTGTCCTTATCGCTGCTAGCATAGCATTGCAATCGAACTGTAAACGATATAAATTGCAGCATAATTGGTAAGCCAAGGAATTACATAATTGTCTTAGAAGTAGAAATATGCTAAAGATTAGTCTATATATATAAATGTATATTTTTAGATATTTATGTTGGCCCTGCTGTCATCAAGTGCTCATGGTGGGGGTGTATTTGGGGAAGGGGGCCACAGTTTGTTGTTATGTTATTGCTTGTAGGAAGAAGTTGTCCAGCTTCCTGCTGGTTCTGCTTCTGGTGCTTCTGTATCTCCACCCAGATGGCAGCAGAAAGCAGATTTTGTGGGAGGCGTGATGTGTGTCCCTGATGATGGAGGTGGCTCTGCGGGTGGATTGATATTGGTACGGCTCCATCACGGAGAATGTGAACAACGATGTGGCTGGCTGTCCTTACGATTCGGCTCAGCTGCTTCTGTTGTTCGGCCCTGCAGCCTTCAAACCAGGAAGTGACCTTGTGAGTCGAAAATGCTTTGTGTATTGTCACTGTCGAAGGTAAGATTGCTGAGTTTTTCCCGGTAAATGCGGCAGTTGTTGGTGGTTGAAGTTAGGTACTTGGCCATGTGTAGGCTAACTGCAGGCTAAATTTCTTTGTTCCATAATTTTCACAGTGGCGCTTTGGCCCAGGGGCAATGTCTCAGGTTCACCTCCTGGTCAAGTTTGAATCCCGGTTAGGGCGGTTGGTACCTTCCAGTGGACTCACCACCCGCAGGAACGTTTAGGGGAGGTTGGTACGGTGCAATGTGATTTGGGGGGCGACTGCTGCCCCCGCGACCCGGTAACGGATAAGTGGATGAAAATGGATGGATGGATGGATGGATGGATGGATAATTTGCACACAACCAAAGTTCCAATGAAACTTTCCAAGTGGTCTGGTCTGGTCTTCAAACACTGTTCTTATACATTGACTAGTGATGGGAGTATCAATTTCATGGTACTGATATATATCGATAGTCATATGAGTATCGTTTGAGTGTTGATTAGGACGAATATATTTTATTGTATGTGTTTAGGTTACATTGTGTAATTTGTTATGACTAATTTGTCATATAAAATCCCTATTCAATGTGTTAATTGGTCAGTATTTGTCGTTTGTTTTAATGGAATAATAAAAAAAAAAATCACACAAAAGTATTGATATCTGATTAAAAAAAAAAATCCCCAAAAAAGTAATCGAATCAAAATGATCAAAAAAACTGTCTGAGTCTATTGTGCTGCTCTGTGTGTGTATGTACAAGAAATTAGAGGAACTGAGGAAATGGATGATTAAATGCATCTATAAATAAATAAATATATAACTAAATAAACAATAAAAAAACCCAGCATTAGGCTGAAAATGTCATGTTGTTTCTATTTCAATGTTTCATGTTTGTGTGAAGACAAAGAACAAAGGGAAGTATTTTTGTCTTGACCGTTTTTTTGTGTTTTGCGTCGTAACACACCGTCGTGACACACCGACGTACTACACGTCCAGGCATGTGTTATTTAAGTAACAAAATAGGAGCAATTTTTCATAATCTCAGCAGAACTTGGTGGAAACACTGCCTCCGCTCGTAAAACACAATGAAGTCAAAATTGATCGGCACTTAGAGCTGCAGATATTATGTGATAGAGCTGTGGATTATCTGGCCAGTCACAGATCGATAGGATTTGCGAATCAGGCAATCAATATACAAATCCATAAACATAACAATACATACGCTAAATCCTAAAGCTATTGATATATTTTATGGTGACACAAGTCACGTTTTTTACACACGTCTGTTTAAAAGTAGAGAACAATAGGACCTATTATCCAAAATGAGCTTTGACTAACACACGAACTCAGGATAAAATAACACTTCACTGCACAGAAATACTTAAAAAGTATTTCCGTGATTTAAATGTAAAATTTGAAGGCCAACTTCAGAGTGTAACTGAAGCCGAAATGATTCATTTATAATGCAAAAATGGCGCCTCGCTTGGAACATCAAGGGGTCATCTGAAGTGTTTGCTCCGAATGTATTTTCAATTATTTTTTCCATTCATAAAAGCATTAAGAAGATCACCCGAAAAGTCGTTTGCAAATCAGTCATCTAGGTGAGGATTAGACGGAGAAGTTTCTTTCGAATACGGTTATGAAACATACTGTGTGAATGTGTGTGTATAAATATATATATATATATGTGTGAATGTGTATGTATATATGTGTGTGTAAATATATATATATATACGTATTATGTACACATTCATTATATTTAGCATATATTGTACATGTACCATGTACACACATGAATATATTGTATGTATGTGCATACACGTGTATATAAACACCTACACACAAACAGTACTTACGAAGAGGTGTGGACTCGAGTCACATGACTTGGACTCGAGTCAGACTCGAGTCATCAATTTGATGACTTTAGACTCGACTTGACAAAATGTAAAGAGACTTGCAACTCGACTTGGACTTTAACATCAGTGACTCGTGACTTCACTTGGACTTGAGCCCTTTGACTCGACAAGACTTGATACTTTCTCCAAAACCTCAAAGTGATCTGTGTAAATATATTATTATTTTGTTTAAAAGGACTCGAAACAGAAACGTAAGGACTTGGGACTTGACTTGACACTTTTTAGTCTTGACTTGGACTCGACTCGGACTTTGCCTGTCCTGACTTGAGACTTGACTCGGACTTGAGTGCAAAGACTTGAGACTTACTTATGACTTGCAAAGCATGGACTTGGTCCCCCCTCTGGTACTTACCCACACGCACACATCAATCTGAAATGTAATTTGGTATTAGTCGAGTATAAATTGCAAGAACTTATTTATTCATAGATTTGTTATCGGTGTGCTTAAATAGACAGTAGAATCAATATCAATTATTAGTTGAACTGGCATCTGTATAGAACTTAACGATCAATAAATAAATCACAATTCTGTATATATATATATATATATACATATAATGATATGTAAAACATTACTCACACAATATCTATGAAGATTCTCAGTCAAGGTTGAAGAGTTCCGTTGGACAACTCCGTTAGGCAAGTGGACGTTGCTCACACCATGTGCTCTTTATTTATGGTTGATTTATTTATGGTTTATTTGTGGTTTTATTTATGGTTAGGCAACTCTTCAACCTTTAACCGTAACCTGGGTGACTGAGAATCTTCATAGATATGGTGTGAACGATGTTTCACATTTCATTTTGGAATAACCATCATTAGCTTGGGTAGGCAACATATTATGCTAATTGTGCTGTAATGTCTTTGCAACGTCTTAAAAAAAGCATTAAAGGCAAAGATAAACTCCTAACCCACGTCGGGCTCAGTATCGGCATCATCTCAGAGTAAACTGTTTAATGTAGTGCCATTAAGCAAAATGCCTCTGATATTGGGAAAGATCCACAACGTTTTGGATGTTATGGTTATGATTTTATAATGAACTAATTATTGCGATGTGCTCATTTCATTATGAGTGCTTTAAGTTAAGTGTTTTGCTACATTTGTACTTGATGCCTGATCTCTTTCCATCTACGCCGTGGATATATATACGTAAATAAACATTTAGTGACTGATTAGAATGGTGGTCCAATTCCCCGTTCACATTTCATTTTATTTGTACTGCAACTTAACTTAAGCTGTCGATGTTTTTTAAAGATTTTATACAGTCGTCTAGCAGCTGTTTTCAAGATTTAAAAAAAAAAAAAAAAATGGTACAGTGGCTCCTTGACTCACTTAGGAGTTCCGTTCCTACGGTGTGATGTGACACAATTTTCTTCATAAGTAAGAACTCACATAAAAAACAAAAAAAAATCAGAAGAGTCTGACACACTTGGGAGCCATAATGAAGGGAAAAAATAACAACCCAAACAAAAGAAATGGAATGGAGCGCAATCAAATGGATAGCGTACAACTTTGCAAATGTAAACAAAGGCGTCTTCTGCATTTACCACATATTCAAATATAACATGTTTGCTCCAGTCACCATTGAGTTCCCGTGCGAACCAGTTGGTGTAACAGGAGGTTCTTAATAAATTCATGGATGGGGTGGCGTAACAACGATACAGCATTGGTGTAGAATACCATCAACCGAGGTCCTATATATATAATATGATATTATATAAACATCTCAGTTCTTTCTTTTATTAGAAAATACAGTTCACCTAACCCTTAAAAGTTGTCAAAATATTCTTTGGATTTCACCCATGAATCCATCTCTGGTGTGCAGCGTCCGTAGGGAGAAAGGAGATTTTGGTGCTTCCTTAACCAGCCGGAGCTGGATTTAAACCTGCAATCTTCTGACAACAAGCTTGATCTTCCTACCACTAGATGGGAGTAAACATGTCAAACAACGTGCGCTATGTTTTCATTCATGAATTGGGGGTTGTTTCCTTAAGGACTAACGGAGGACTAACGGAGGACTAACGGAGAAACTGCGCCATGTTGTCAATATATTTACTTAAGTATGTGACTTAAGTAAATATATTGACAATATATTTACTTAAGTCACATACTTAAGTAAATATACTGACAACATACTTAAGTCACATTACTTAAGTATGTGATTTAAGTAAATATATTGTCAATATATTTACTTAAGTCACATACTTAGTATACTAGTAAATATATTATATAAATAAATTATATAATATACAACATGGAGCAGTTTCTCCATTAGTCCTTAAGGAAACAACCCCCAGAAGGTTTGGTTTAGACATATTGTATACAAGACAAGAAAACACAATGAATTAATTTGTTTTATGTATCAATAAAATTATGTGCCAGTGCCAGGGGAGAAATTGCGAAAAATCAGAAACGGGTTGGGAGCCCTGCTGTTATAACCACACTTAACAATGAATTGTCCACCCTCTGTGATAACCAATAATGTATTCACTATTTTTGCCTCACTGCATAGCCAAGCTAACAAGCATAAGGAAAAAAAATAATACAAATCAGTATCCCAATGTAATTTTGCACTGCCGTGGTTTCGAATTGATTTCTGCTTTTGTTTCAAACATGGAAATCAATTTTGGTGACCACAGCCACAGTGAAAGGGAAAGAAAGTACAAAGAGAACATGCGGTGCTCGACAGTTCCCAGAGGCCCCTGCGTGCGCTGAAATTCTAAATGCAGTGCTGCTTCCGTAGCCCACTGAATAGTGGATAGACAAACATCCCCCCCTTGAAAGCCACTCTGTGTTAAGACGACTAAAGAATGATGTCCCCAATAGAGCACCAAATTGGAAACAGAGCAGGGGAGAATATTGAAGCGATTGCCTGAAAAGCAACACATTGATTCGATGCAAGTGTGAAGGCAAGAAGAAGGATACAGCTCTTTCAGAGCTTCCGTCTCCTCGGGGACATGTGGACTAATGAAATCACATTGGGAATCAATAGTTTTATAATCACATGTTGAATATGAGGTTGCTATGGTTTCAAAGGAATCACGAAAAGCACAGGAGGTACGCTGCGTGTCATTTTGTGGCCATGGGTTTATTTTACATATATGGTCTATAGCATATAGTATTATTGTTTCGTAATTAAAGGGTTTTTTTTTGGTTTTGGTTTTGGTTTGGTTTTTTTTTTACAGCAAGCTGTCGAAATAACATGCTATTTAAGTTGTGAAATTAATCAATTCAAAATACATGGATTGATTTGCATTTCAACACATGGGCAGAATGACACAATAATCCCACCATTCATACTCTCACTGCCCTGATACAAAGTCAATGTTGTTATTCACAGACACCAAAGGGAAACGTTTGCGTTTCACCGACGCGCATGGAGCTCAAAATATCACCTCAACGCAAAGCACGCGTTTGTGGAGGCTTCAATTCCAGTGCCTCTGTCTCTTTGGAGACGTATGGTCTAATGAAATCACCTTGGGAAATTAATATATTTATAATCGCACATAGAATATGAGGTTGTTATGGTTTCGAAGAAAACACAAAAATCTGAGGAGACGAGGTTTGTTATACCGTCATTTCTGGACTATTAAGCGCAGCCAGATGTAAGCCACAACCGCTAAATTTAACGAAATTTGGCATTTAAGTAAAACTGTAATGTACAGAGGAGACTAAGTGATCTGCTCTAGGGCCGAAGCTAACATTAGCTCTGGGGCTAACTCCCTTCACTTTGTGCGTGTCCGCAGCGGAAGTAAACAGAAACAGGGAAGTTGGGGGTCTTTATTATCAGCCGAGTTTTACACACTTAGTCCCTCAGTCCGTCTTTCATCGTAACCCTCAATGTTGCTTTCGTCTTGAGGCAAATTTGGACTTCAGCTCCTGTTGTCGTCTTCATCGCTCAGCAGTCCAGCCTTTCGAAAACCCGTCGCTGATAGTGGAGTTTTTGACTCTGCTCCAGGATCCGCCGACAGACTTGAGCAAAAGTTTTTCTTCACATGTGGCCAGTTTTGGTAAATGATTTGTCGCCGCTAGTCATCCAAGCCTCCCTCTCGAGTGCCACTTTATTGCACAATTCACCGCTGATGTCAAGTGGTTGCAAATACTTCGTCGCGCTCCCAGGAATCACAGCCGGAATTAAGTTTGTCCTCTTGATGCTTTCTATCATCCACCCTTTCTTGTTGACTTTCACAACAATTTCTCTCGGGAGTTTTTTCTTTTGCATTGTCATCCGCTTAAAAATCACCAACGGTGGAAGCTTTTGTACGAAAGTAAAATGTGTTCTCTTATGGCAGTTCACCTTTCTTGTCAACAGTCCTAGTGAGAGGCAGGTCAAACGTGGAAGGTACTTCATCCGTATTTATGATGTCGTCCGGTCCGATGGAATCCTCTGCAATCTTTGTTTGAGTGAATTTGCGGAAGTTTGTAACTTTTTCCTTGTAGTTGGGAGGGAGTTGCTGACAGAGTTGTCCGTGCGCTGATGGCTGGGGCCTTTTTGACACCACGGTGGTCCACCTTTAAAATCTTTCATCTTCATTTTGGCGGCAATCTGCACGGTGGAAACACTGTCTGCTCTCTGTGTTCGCCCGGTCTTCAAGAACATTCTGCGTTCTGAGTCAGTTCTTCACGCTGCCTTCTCCAACATCTCACCATCGATTCATTGATGCCAAGCTTATAAATATATGTGTAAATATCCAGCCATCCATTTTCATCCGCTTATCCGTTACCGGGTCGCCGGGGCAGCAGTTGCCACCCAAATTACACTGCACCGTACCAACCCCCCCGCACCTTCCTGCGGGTGGTGAGTCCACTGGAGGGTACCAACTGCCCTAACCGGGATTCGAACTTGCCCAGGAGGTGAACCCTAGGGTTCCACACCAATGACAGAGACATTGCCTCTGGGCCAAAGCGTGTGTAAATATGTGTAAATATATATATATATATATATATATATATATACATATATATATATATTTACATGTATGTATATATATATATATATATATATATATATATATATATATATATATATATATATATATATATTTACACATATACAGTGGTCTCTGTTGCGGTTCTCCTTTATATATATATATATATATTTACATGTATGTATATATATATATATATATATATATATATATATATATATATATATATATATATATATATATATATATATATATATATATATATATATATATATATATATATATATATATATATATATATATATATATATATATATATATATATATATATATATATATATATATATATATATATATATATATATATATATATATATATATATATATATATATATATATATATATATATATATATATATATATATATATATATATATATATATATATATATATATATATATATATATATATATATATATATATATATATATATATATATATATATATATATATATATATATATATATATATATATATATATATATATATATATATATATATATATATATATATATATATATATATATATATATATATATATATATATATATATATATATATATATATATATATATATATATATATATATATATATATATATATATATATATATATATATATATATATATATATATATATATATATATATATATATATATATATATATATATATATATATATATATATATATATATATATATATATATATATATATATATATATATATATATATATATATATATATATATATATATATATATATATATATATATATATATATATATATATATATATATATATATATATATATATATATATATATATATATATATATATATATATATATATATATATATATATATATATATATATATATATATATATATATATATATATATATATATATATATATATATATATATATATATATATATATATATATATATATATATATATATATATATATATATATATATATATATATATATATATATATATATATATATATATATATATATATATATATATATATATATATATATATATATATATATATATATATATATATATATATATATATATATATATATATATATATATATATATATATATATATATATATATATATATATATATATATATATATATATATATATATATATATATATATATATATATATATATATATATATATATATATATATATATATATATATATATATATATATATATATATATATATATATATATATATATATATATATATATATATATATATATATATATATATATATATATATATATATATATATATATATATATATATATATATATATATATATATATATATATATATATATATATAGCATAGTACCGAAGAACACTGAGAGCGTATGAAAACATTCGTTGAAGAGACAACAACAAACCTGACTTTTTATCGAAATGACAACATGGCAGCGAATTGTAACAGTACAGCTGGGCGTTATCGCGATATTGTAGTATATATCGATACATATTTCTAAACGCAACATAGCAGGGGGACAATATCGGCATTAACTTGTGTAACATTTGTGTAACACTGTAAAACGAGTCTGCAAAAATGGGGCGTTCGAGAAAACAAATTTGAGAATGTAAAGATTAACATTTTAAAAAAATGCATAAGATTTTTTCAAAATCTGACCAAAAACCACATGTTTAATTAGGATTTTTCTGATTAATACCAAAAATAAAAAAAACTCAAAATGCTCTAATTTTGATAAGAAACTTCCAAATAAGATAACATTTTGAAAGACATCGGTACATGCGTGGATGAAAGCTTGTGTCTCAAACCACCTTCTTTACATAACCTTTCATCCACCTATAATGTCGTCCTGAGTTCTCTCCCCCAAAAAATTCAACCCCCTCCCTGAAAATTAGACCACGGTTCAAAGTAACACGCAGCCAAAGGTGTCGCGCAGGTGAAACCATTAGTCCATAGCTATGGTAAAAAAAAAAATCTGAAAAACATTCTTTGAATTGTCTCTCATTGCATTCTTCCTAAAGTAAGTCTTGGTTATTTTTGGTTAAATGGTTTTTGGAGGTTTTAGCATAAACTTGTAAACTTGCATTTCGGAGGCATTTCTGGGACTTTTTATTTATTGTTTTTGCTTTTTTTTTTTTGTGATAGTACAACATTGTCTTGCTTATTTTGTTGATATTTTGACATATTCAGATATGATGGTTTTTGGAGGTTTTAGCATAAACTTGTAAACTTGCATTTCGGAGGCATTTCTGGGACTTTTTATTTTTTTTGCATTTTTTTTTTTGGGGGGATAGTACGACATTGTCTTGCTTATTTTGTTGATATTTTGACATATTCAGATATGATGGTTTTTGGAGGTTTTAGCACAAATTATTCACTTGGTAGCATAACTTTGGGGTGTAAACTTGCATTTCGGAGGCATTTCTGGGACTTTTTATTTTTTTTGCATTTTTTTTTGGGGATAGTACGACACTGTCTTGCTTATTTTGTTGATATTTTGACATATTCAGATATGATGGCAGCATGTTTTGGGGCATAAACTTGCATTTTGAGGAATTACTGGGACTACTTTTTTTTGCGATAGTAAGACTATAGCCTTTTGTTGATAGTGTGACATGTTCAGATATGTTTATATGATTATGTTTATCGGATATTTGGCATGAATTTTTTGCATTTTGACTTGGACTTAACTAGGGAATTGAGGGAAAAGACTTACTTGTTACTTACAAAACAATGACTTGCTATTACCTCTGCTTCATTTAATGAGAAAACAATCAGGATGGACACAGATGTGTGCAGAACTACAGAAGTTTTATTAGACATGCTACAGAGGAAATGCAGTATACACAAGAGGATGAGGGGGAAAATCAAAATCACTTTGCACTTCTCCTTGTTAGAAAAGTATTCATCTTTAATTTGTACCTCATCAAGTACACCAAATGATATTTTGACCTGTATAAAAATCTGACAGAGAAAAAAAACAAAAAACACACAAAACTGTTTTCTATGAGCTAAGTCTAAAGATGTTTGTATTGTTAAAAAATAAGTGGGAGTAATCTGTTTTTTCAAATGCTTTATTTATTTTTTTTTTAGGAACACTAAAGGCACAGAAACTTTGGTCCAACCAAGTAGCCCTCAAGTAAACTGTCACATGACAAAAATCACAGTGGACTAGACTTCTACCTGCTGCCACAGCATGCAACAACGTTCGTATGGGAGATCCAAGGTCACAACACGCGCAGACAACTGTGACCCAGGTATGACATGAGAACTCGGAACACGAGTCCTGTATACCTCTGATAGTGGTAACTACAACAGGGGTAATTTTTTTTATATGGTAAACAGATAAAATGTATCTTTGTAAATCAATTAAGAGTTTAAAATGAATTGTGGGACCTAGGAGATGTGGAGGCAGGGAGGCAGTTCAGAAGGGGAACCAAAAGAGACCAATATTCAGTACAGTAGGTTTTGGGTTGATATCTTTAATGACCTATAGCATTTCGTGGGTATGTCACCATTCATTTATTTAAAAAAAAAAAAAATTGTTCCATAATTTCAACCTACGGTGTTAAAACTCTGTACGGAGGGGACGGAAACATCATTGCATGGGCTGTATGCTGATGACGGCTTTCTTTTACGTTCTCTAAACATTTGTTGTGCTACATTTGCTATGCCCTTCATTATGGCTCCCAAGTGTAAATTAAACTTTTTTAATTTATGCCCCAGATTCTGATGACACCACTGTATTAGCGTAGGTGAGTGACAGAGAGTGACATAAGTACTTATGCACAGTATGCGAGTTACAAACTCTGGCAAACGTCAAGTTACGTCACATTGTAGAATTTGGATGCAAATCGAGGGTTCTGCAACACATACCTTCTTGTATTAATAACTAATTTAAATTTAGTTTATATTCATTTAAATTATCATGATCACCTTCTACCCCCGTCCAAAAATAACACCAATAGACCAACTGGTTCAACTTTTGATCATCATAACATAAGAGGTATACAGTACCAACCTATAATGTGGGTCTGGTATATAATAAAAAAAAAAGCTTTATTTTGATACCAAGTGTATTTCATGATGATTCCACTTCTGCAATTTTTTTGCACAAATCGGCAACTTCTCACCCAAAGCGGAGAAGCAATAAAGTATTTTTCCAAACATCAGCTATCACTGAATTAACACTTCACTGCTCCTTGTTATTTATCAACTACAAAAAAAAAGCTGTTTTTGTAGTTTCATTTTTAGAATGAAACTACTCTACTGTTGTGATCAGACCAAAAACAGAAAGAATCTACTGGGCTTCATATGCTTTAAAAAAAAAAAAGACTGGGGTTTTCCCAAATAGCTTCTAAATAACAGTTGCATTGAAACTGAGTCATCTTAAAACTAAATGTAGCTGTGTAGATGGCGCATTAAACCACTATGAGGGTTGGGAGGGGGGGTTTCAGGGAAGCTCTCAGTCTTACACTTTAAAACCCCATGGCATTTGAATTTCAAGTAAATCTGCCGGTAAAGCCATTATAAAATGCCTGTAAAAAGTCCTATCTGGAAATGATTCTGCAGAGCATGAGAAAATAAGAATGTGTTATAAAATATAATAACAGTGTCTGCATGATGACGGTGGACAATGCATTGAGAAATCAGTGTCAACGTGCCTTGTTAAGCATAGCTGGGATGTTGTGTCAGACGACCACGTGGGTAAACTATTCATTACATCAGGTAAGGCACAAAAGTCCTGGGTGTTTCTAAGTAAATTTAAAAAAAAAAAAAAAAATCAAGATCTGACTAACATCAAAGGTACTGTACAATCTATAATGTCACTATACCAACATAAAAATAGAGGTACACCAAGAAGACACTGGGAGAGCCTAGCTTTTACATGCGAGACCTTTCTCTAAATTTGACAGTTCTTAGTTGTTTTTCTTTTTTTTAAAGTTAAAGGAATGTTTGTCATTTAAATAATGGTCAGACACAAATTTGCATCTAATTGATGTAAAGGTTGGTGCCATCTCTTCGAACGTAGGTGATTTACCATTATAAAGCTAGCTCATGTGGTGGCAAACCGTTCTACCAATAGTCACCACTGCTGGCACCCTTTAGACATCCAAGAAGAAAACTGACAGACAGTTCTACATTTTTAATTTAAAGGCAGTCAAATCACCACCATTTGATAAAGTTGACCCTAAAAAGACATGTAAAACATATTTCACGGACAAAAAAAAACTGGTCCACCACTGTTCTCCAAGTCCAAGGGGTCATTTCGACCACACCGGCTGAGCGTGAGCATGTTTTAGCTTAAGCTTCTATCAGTTGTTTTTAAAAAAATACAGACGATTGGATGACACTTGTATTGGTACTTTCAAAGCTGTAGATTTTTTGGGGGTGGTATCACATGACTGCTCTAAACTATAACTGATCCCGGTGATCGAAAATAGTGAATGTCACCACTACGCAGTTTGTTGTGCGTTACTGTAGTCGCAAAGTCACTTGCATTGGTAGGCATTGAAAAAAAAAACGACCACCAAGTTACCAAACATTTCAAAGCTACACATGTACTACTTGGCCGAGACTTACAAGGCCAGACCAAAACAGCCATGTTCCATTGGATCACAATGTTTTTAGGTCAGGAATCCATGGTCTTTTGAGAAGATAAATGAAGAATGTGGCAGCAGACCCTCTCATGCATCTCTGCAGTGTAGAGAAATCAACACAAAGAAAAAGATAATACCCAGTCTAATCAAGGCTTAACCTATTTTTTTTTTTCTTTTTATGTCTTAAAAAAGTTTCAGTGTCTATCAAGGAATGAAAGTGTCAACACGAGCCCAACAAAAGAACTGATAGACTTAATGTGGTCCCCCCAGTGTCCGGACACAGTGAAAGTTTGCCGAATTGATGAAGGAATTCCTCAAATGGTGGACTTTGAGAATGACACCCTCAGATGCTGGTTCCCTCCCATATTGTAGTTGTGAAGGTCGATCAAGGCCTGGGTGGCCTCTTCCACTGTCGACATCTGGATCAAAGCCATTTTGCGATCCCTGGGAAACATGAGGACACTGGGTGATTAAAGCTGGAAACCGACAACATTACAAGACTTCAAAGTGTAAACAGTTCAAACATAAAATAAAATAAAAATACATTTAAATCATGCCATCTGCTTTACAGATATCAGGTTTTAGTTAAACACAAGTGTAACAAGCATATATTGGTATAACGTTCTCCAACCCTAACCGTTCCACGTGCTTAAGACCTGTGGCCGTACCACGTAACCATGGAAACAGCTGCGCGGTGGGAAAGAAATTGTGTTTTCAAATGTTTTTTCATTGGTTCACACGTGCAGTAAGATGGTGAAATGGATTCTCATCAATTCTCATTTGGTTAAGGACATTGATGATAAAGATGGGTGTACCAAAAACTCTGAAAAAGGCAAATATGCATGGCATGTCTCCTCAAATAAAACTGCAATACACTACATTATTTTCAAAATTTATATCCAGAAAGCCATGGTCTTAATAGAAACACATTGGTAGGCAACACTAAAAAAAAAAAAAAAAAACTTGCCTCATACTAAATATAAATCACATTTCATTGAATAAACTTTATTCCAAAAAAAAAATAAACTTTATTAATAGCCAATTAACTATTTTTGGTACTATATGTTTTAAGAGTGAATTGATTGAAAATCCACTAAGAGCATGACTTGAATGTCAAAGCCCAGTTTTGATTAGTACTACTTACTGGAAAAACTTGAACGCTTTCACGCTGCCTCCAGTGTTGGAAAAGAGCAGTCTCAAGTCATCTTCTGTCACATCTTGTCTGAAAAGGGTGGAGAGAAGAGAGGTCAAATATTGTTTTTTTTTTTGTCTCTTTCATTTTCCTTTTCAAAACCAAAAGCCAAAGATTCTTACGGGATGTTAGACAAGTGAAGGGTTGACGATGGCGGGAAGATATTTTGAAAATTTTTAGAACCCGGTTTCTTAAACCGATGCAATGGTGAATTGGCATAATCCTTGGTTAGTCCCTGGTCGTCTAATCCATCACGGGGCAGAGCCACTGACTGGTGTTTAGACAGTGTCACTCGGATGATCTTCCCGTACATCTTTTGGCCGTTAAGATGACTCATCGCTTTAGTCCAAAGAGAGAGAGAGAGAAAAAAAAATGCTTTAAAGATTCATGATGTCAGTCCATTGTTACCCATGGGTTTTAATTTGTACTTGTCATTCTTTGTGTCAGGTGAACTGTTGTTTTGCAATTTCTGCCAATAATCTAGCTGACTGGAAACGTAAAAATATAGGCGATGACCCAATATTTCAATGGTGATGTCTCTGATAACTGGCAACTAAATCAAACTAATCATTCAGCTAAAATAACTCGAAGTTTAAAATGTTTGGTTGTTGTTTTTTGACCTGTCAACTAAAGTTACATTTTTTTGCTGCTTGTTTTTGGTGCACTTTAGTGTAGTGCATAATACAGTATTGAGGAAATGTGTTGTATTGTCAGAAAAGTAATTCATTTAATTTGAATCTAATTTGTATACGTTTTTAAAAAAATCACACACAAAAAAAAAAATAAAAAAATAAAAAAAAATAACAAACAATGGAATTTCAGAAAATAAAATAATTGCTACTGACGTCTCCTCAACACAAACGTTATCATGGCAAAGAACCAAATCCTGAACAAGAGAAATGGCGGGCATGCAACACTGGCTTACCGAGCTGGGCCTGATTTGCGTCTGACATTTGGATGAGAGCGCTGTCCTTCTTATTGTAAAGAATTTTCACCCTCTGGACATCGCCGTACACCCCTGAATTAAAGTTGCAGGAGGAAAAAAGGTGAGGTGGAGAGAAAAAAAAAAAAAAAACAGACAATGAAAAAGTTAGCATCACAGAGAAAGAGGGAAGGCTGTTTTAAGATAAGAAGCAAAAGAAGAAAGTAGAGTACA